>NC_092707.1:41735726-42038702 GCF_047496885.1 Scyliorhinus torazame
TATTGTCACAAGTAGGTTCAATGAAGTTACTGTGAAAAGCCCCTAGTCGCCACATTCTGGCGCCTGTTCTGGAAGGCTGGTACGGGAATTGAACCGTGCTGCTGGCCTGCATTGGTCTGCTTTCAAAGCCAGCGATTTAGCCCTCTGAAATCCGTTATCGAGCATAAGTGAAGGCTCAAACTCTGGATTGTTCTGTATGTCGGGGCCTGCAGTAGCCCTTCTCCTGAATTGTTACAGCCTGTTCATTGTATTCTTGAATATTTTCTCTCAGGTTCTTCTGCGGGAATATAACTTTGACAGTCGCCACAAACCCACCTTCACAGAGGATGATATTCTCAACTCCTTCCCCGTGTTCAAACACATCATTGTGAAGGCAACAGACGCTGATCAGGTTTATAAGAATGCACAGACTACAATTCAGAAAGGTATGTGTGGTGTGCCAAGGGGTCAGTGCCTGAGTTTCGGTAGAACATTAATCGGAATGAAATCGGAAAATGCTGGAAAAACACAGCAGGTCTGGCAGCATCAGTGGAGGAGAAACAGGGTTAACGTTTTCAAATCCAATAGGATTCTTCTTTGGAGCTGAGTTTCTCTCTCCACAGATGTTCCCTGCTGGGTTTTTCCAGCATTTTCCTGTTTTTGTTGTGACGTGGTGACAGAGGACACTCTGCTCAATAGGGAATATAGTGACACCGTGGGTAGATGGGATTCATCCCTGCAAAAGTGACTGGTTTAAAGTTAACAATTGCTATCTCCTGTTCAAAATTCTTACCCACTAAGGAAGGGGTAAAGCTACATGTTTCCTTCTCCTTTGCTATCGGCTTTGAATTTTGCAATGCTTCCTGACCAGACACCTCCGGGGGGGGGAGGGGGAGAGGGGCCAGAATATTTACCCCCCTGTTTATTTTCTGCTTTCATCTCTTCTCTCATTTGCAACTCTGACTTGTGCTAATTTTTTTCTATGTTTCCAGGAAACCTTAAGGAGGGTCTTGAGTTGCTCAATGAATCTTTAAACTTATTCAACAATGTGTATGGAGCCTTGCACCCTGACATCTGTGGTTGTATGAGCCTTCTAGCACGGGTCAATTACATGATGGATAATATCCCTGAGGTGAGTGATAGTTTGATATTTTGGACACTGTGTGGATTGTGTGGGAAGATACCATTCCACACACAAGGATATGATTGCTTTCCTATTCCCTACAATATCAGCCTGATCTTATTAGGTCCTTGGTGGGAGGTGCCAAGTGGAATTTTTAACAGGAGGAGAATTTGACCATGAAATTATCTTTGATTGTCTGTGAAGTGGTTGCATCAAGTGACGATCGCTATCTACTGTCTCCATCCTGCAAATCACATGCAATACTACATATTTCCGCAATATACGTGTGTATGTGGCCACCTGAACTATAGGCTAAGTGTCTAGGCACTCCACACGTGTGAATAATGAGGGAATTAACACATTGGTAAATTGAAATCCCTGTAATTGCATTATTACTTTCTGCTGGCCTCTCATCATTTAGTATTCAGGGAAAAGAAACGTTTTATTAAGTTTGGCTCTAACATTGAGAGACTATGGCCCTGATCCTCTGGTCTCTGGATGGTCGGAGACCGGATGGATGCCGGAGGGTGCGCTACAGAACGCCTTGGAGGGCAACTACAAGGATTCTGCAGGAATTGCCTGATACATTTCATCTTCCGATGGACATGGGACTCTTCGAGAAAGTCTCAAACTCTGAGTTGGAGTCATAGATGTTGGAAATTTCTGACTTGCTTGCTGGATAGTTTCACAAGAAATGCCAGAAGCTCACGGTGGGAAGCTGGAGGCTTTTGGCATGGGGTGGGGTTCGAGGGGGGATTCAGAGAGTGGAGGGTCGTGGGGAGTCAAGAGGGTTGGGGACAGGAAGTTGAAGGGTTGGAGGTTCAGCTGTACAGTTACCCTGAGCTAGACATTTTTTTATCAGTTTAATACTTCCTTGGTAACTATCCAGGTAACGGAGTTGGAATCCGCCAAAGTCTCTGACTCAACTCGTTTGGAGACATTTTCAGAGGGTCCTGGAGAGCTAGAGAATTGCCCAGCAGAAGTTGCTTCCCAGGCAATTCCAGCATAGTCCTTCCACTGGGACTACCAAGGGGTCCTGTAGTGTGTCCTCTGGGAGGTCCTATCTCTGACTGGCCAATATTTGCAAGACCTGGGCCATTGTATTCAATACAAAGCTGATCCTCAATGTGCAGGTACAGAAGCAACATTCATTGTGTCTGCCCAGAACTAGATGGTTCAGGTTTCAGGGTGACAAGTTAGTATCAGTGAGCCAGTACATTTTGAAGTCTCTTTTTAGATGGTGACGATTTTCCCCAAATGCTGCTGCCTCTCACAATTATAATGCGTGCTTTATTTTTCCTATTTTTATACAGGCTATAAGCAACCAGCAAAAAGCTGTAATAATCAGCGAGCGGATCCTTGGCTTTGACCATCCCAACACCATCCATGAATATGTGAGTGACATGTATTTTCCACCAACGTTTCCCATCCATTTTCTCCCTTCTTAGCTGGTGCTGGTGCCCTTGGCACAGTGCCATTTTTTTGTGTCAATCAAGACAGTCTGTTTTGGCAAGCTATTTCATTATGATATCACAGCCTAGCTCAGTCCTAATAACATCCCGTACGTGCACACATGCACAATTTTACTAGGTAGTGATCGGGAATGAGAACTACAGGCAATTTTCCCCCTGAAAACCCTAACATCCTTGCTCACCACTCTGGTGAACTGAGCCAACACAACAGAGAACCCCTTGGCAGCAACTAGGTCTCCAAAGTGAAAAATAAACAACCCCCATCTCTGGTGGAGCCCCTCATCTGCCCCTCTCAGAGCAAACTTTATCTTTTCCAAGCCCAGGAACTCCAATAGGTCCCCCAGCCACGCCGAGGCACGTGGGGGAGAAGCTGACTTCCACTCCAACAGGATCCCCTGCGAACGATCAACGAGGCGAAGGGTAAGAAGTCGGTCTGCAACTCCAGCAGGTCCGACACCCCAAATATGGCCTCTAGGGGACCTGGCTCCAATTCCATATGCGGAACCTCAGACATGGTGTTACAAAACGACCCCCAATAACTCGCCAACCTCCGGGAGCAGGTCCAGAACATATGGAGCTGATTGGTTGGGCCTCTCCCACACCACTCACAACTGTCCTCCACCCCCTCAAACAGCCGGCACATCCTCGCCTTCGTTAAGTATGCCCGAGACACCACTTTTAGGTGAATCGACCCCAGCCTCGCACACGCGGTCGAGGCATTGGCCCTTCGCAGCATTTCGCACCATAATCCTTCCAGCCTCATCCCCAGCTGTTCCTCTCACTTGGCCTTAAGCCCTTCCAAAGACTCCTTATTCTCCTCCATAATCCGATCATAAATTGCTGAGAAAATCCACTCTCCAACCCCCGCCACCGACAGCACCTCCTCCAGCAACGAGGGGGGCGGCACCACCGGGAAACTCGGATAAGTTTTTCTTGAGAAATTCTGCACCTGCATATACCTAAATCCTTCTTCACGCTGCAGCTTCACCCATAACTCCTCTAAACTTGCGAATCTTCCTCTAGAAACACATCCTTTATCTCTTTCACCCCTCTCTCCTCCCATGCCCGGAACCTCGCATCCATCCTCCTTGGCTCAAACCCATGATTCCTTCTTATCGAATTTGCCCTCTACCCTTTCCTCAACCTGAAGTGCTATGGGAATTGCCCCCAGATCCTCAGCATGGCTACTATTACCGGATTCCCAGAATACTTCCCTGGGGATAGCCAGCGCCCGCAACCCCGACCCCTTGCAGGACCCGCCTCCATCCGCACCCACAAAGCTTCCGATTCCTTCCTCCAGCTCCCACACTTTCTCCGCATTTGCCCTCCAATAATAGTGTGACAAGTTTGGACGAGCCAAGCTCCTCGACCGCTGCCCCTTTGGACCACCGCCTTCCTTTTCCTCGCCACCTTCTCTGCCCATACAACAACAAGATCAGTCTATCCACCCCTTGACAAATGCCTTTGGCAAAAAGACCGGCAGATACTGGAACAGGAACAGAAACTGTGACAAAATATTAATTTTGACTGCCTGCACCCGGCCAGCCAATGACAAAGGGAGACTATCCCACCTCCCCAGATACTCTGAAGGGAACCAGCTATTTCTGACAGGTAAAATGAAATGAAAATCACTTACAAGTAGATTCAAATGAAGTTACTGTGAAAAGTCCCATTCCGATGCCTGTTCGGGGAGGCTGGTATGGGAATTGAACTGTGCTGCTGGCCTTGTTCTGCTTTCAAAGCCAGCGATTTAGCCCTGTGCTAAACCTAAAAGGGTCATTGATTTAGCCATTTTAATGTAAATACTAAAGCCGAGTTTGAAATCCATTTTAAAATGGATTTCATCATAAAACGTCAAGCATAACTTAGATTACAGAAACACACAGCTTGCAGTAACAAAAGCACAGAATTTGAAACATCTTAAGGCTAGCTAGAGGCTAATGCAACATTTTTACTGAAAGGTTAAATTGATATTATAAACTATCCATTGTTCTAATGAACAGAATTGCAGAAATTATTAAACTGTACCACAACCTGATCAAGGTCAAAATAAGCACCATGACAACATGAATCCACCATTGTTCAGAATATGAATAATAAAGCAGTCAGCAGAAAAATCAGTAGAAACCAGAATTGATTAAAAGTATACATCACATTCCAACACACGACAAGCATCTAAAAAGCAACATATCTGTAGATATGTTGCATATTGATGATTGACAACTGACCATCCAACTAAATGCATTTGAGACTCATCCAAACCAAACAGCACATTGCAGGGGTAGGGACAGATGGAGACAGACTGATAACATTCTTCTTAAACATAGAGGTCTGGGCAGCTATTTTCCATTTCGGGATCACTCTATACTATTTACTTAACTACTTGCTATTCTTATTTCGTATTTTCATATTTCCACTCTAACTCTTAAAGTCTGCGCAAGCTGTTTACTTTGAGCAAGAAATCATTACTGTATTTTGAAAGTTAAATCTGTTTGTAAACTACTAATTCGATTATATCTCATAAAGTCTTCTTCTGGCAGGGGATTATTGAGAACATTTGATTTGTAACCACAAGAAGATCTCAAACTCTCAATTATAATCAATAGACGCTATAAAAGATTTCATTTCACACCTGAGACGTATAACTTAAATTTCTAAGTGTATACGAGACTACACTTAAACCGCATGGTAGATTTCGATCCTGCCGACTATGCCAATTGTTGAAATCTACCATGCGGTTTAAGTGGTCTCGTATACACTTTGAACTCAGTAGAAATTTAAGTTACACTTCTCGGGTGCTCCAACTCCACCCCTCCTGAGGTAGAAATGGTCACTATGCCAAGGCCTCCTCCATCCCTTTCGTTTTCTCCCCCTGCTCCCGCACTGTCGTCGAGGTTCTCACCAACTCCACTCACTGGGGCAGGGTCTCTCCCACCCATGCCTTCAGCGAGGCCATCATCCCCATCTGATGCTCCGAGAACAGCCGTTCCAATTCCCAAGCCATCACCTCCGTCATCTTTCTTCCTGCTGCACCCCCCACAACGGTCGGCGGCAGATGTTCGCTCGCTGCCTTCTTCCCTAGATTCTTCTTGCCGGTTTTTGACATTCTTTAAATGTCCTAGACCTTCCTACAGCTCCTCACGAACAAATCTTTACCATAAACTGGACTAAGGCCATGCAATACAGCTCTGGCAGGAGTGATTATTTCTAGTGAAATGGCTGGGGGTATCCATTATCTTCAGCAAAAGACAGAGTTAATCAATTATCTTTAGTGTCATGTTGCCTTTTCTTTCTCTTACTTTTTTCTCTGTCCTTTCTGTGGCTCTGTTCCAATTATGGCAATCAGTGAATTTGTCCTTCTTTCTATGTTATCTTTTGGGCTATCCTCCAGTTTGGGCCCCACTAATTGGGTGATCCCTGATCACTCCGTTCGATTCCTAACCAATAAGTGGGCGGGGATCTGGATGGCTGGGCGTGTTCCAAGCGGTTACTGAACCCATTGTTTGCATTTCCCTTGAACAGGGAGTGGTGCTGAAATGTCTGGGACTGTCCCGGTTGCACAAGTACCAGTCCTTTGTTTTGGTGAAGATGGGCCATCAAATGCTAATCGGCCCCATTAAAATGCTAATTGGACGGAGTTTCAATACCGTCTGGACTTCTTGCTGACAAATATGCATTTCAGTCTCTGAGCCTGCCTGATTCTTGGCTTGTTCATTTTACCCATCAGTCTTTGCGAGTTTCTCTGTACCTAGTTGGAAGTGGCCATCCCAGATGGCTACAGTCACAAGTAGGCTTACATTAACACTGCAATGAAGTTACTGTGAAAATCCCCTTGTCGCCACATTCTGACGCCTTTTCGGGTAACCAGAGGGAGAATTCAGAATGTCCAAATGACCTAACAGCATGTCTTTCGGGACTTGTGGGAGGAAACCGGAGCACCTGGAGAAAACCCATGCAGGCACGGGAGAATGTGCAGACTCCGCACAGACAGTGACCCAAGCTGGGAATCGAACCGGGAACCCTGGAACTGTGAAGCAGCAGTGCTAACCACTGTGCTATCGAGATTTATGCAACTGTGTGATCAGTTGTGATTACCAAAGATGGGTCCTGATAATTCTTGCCAGTGAAATTCTCAGGGACATGTTCAGATGATGATGCCAGTGAAAGCCCCAAGAAATCTGCAGATAAGCTATTCATTCAGACAGCTGACGTCCTATTGACTGTCAGCATCTTGTCATGTGACGTAGTTTGCCAACTTAACTCAGCCTCTGCAGAACACTGCCTTCGAGACAAGAGGAAATACTTGTTAGGAAGGAAGATGTGTTGGGCATTTTGAAAAACTTGAGGATAGACAAGTCCCCCGGGCCTGACGGGCTATATCCAAGGATTCTATGGGAAGCAAGAGATGAAATTGCAGAGCCGTTGGCAATGATCTTTTCGTCCTCACTGTCAACAGGGGTTGTACCAGGGGATTGGAGAGTGGCGAATGTTGTGCCCCTGTTCAAAAAAGAGACTAGGGATAACCCTGGGAATTACAGGCCAGTTAGTCTTACTTCGGTGGTAGGCAAAGTAATGGAAAGGGTACTGAAGGATAGGATTTCTGAGCATCTGGAAAGACACTGCTTGATTAGGGATAGTCAGCACGGATTTGTGAGGGGTAGGTCTTGCCTTACAAGTCTTATTGCATTCTTTGAGGAGGTGACCAAGCATGTGGATGAAGGTAAAGCAGTGGATGTAGTGTACATGGATTTTAGTAAGACATTTGATAAGGTTCCCCATGGTAGGCTTATGCAGAAAGTAAGGAGGCATGGGATAGTGGGAAATTTGGCCAGTTGGATAACGAACTGGCTAACCGAAAGAAGTCAGAGAGTGGTGGTGGATGGCAAATATTCAGCCTGGAGCCCAGTTACCAGTGGCGTACCGCAGGGATCAGTTCTGGGTCCTCTGCTGTTTGTGATTTTCATTAATGACTTGGATGAGGGAGTTGAAGGGTGGGTTAGTAAATTTGCAGACGATACAAAGATTGGTGGAGTTGTGGATAGTGAGGAGGGCTGTTGTCGGCTGCAAAGAGACATAGATAGGATGCAGAGCTGGGCTGAGAAGTGGCAGATGGAGTTTAACCCTGAAAAGTGTGAGGTTGTCCATTTTGGAAGGACAAATATGAATGTGGAATACAGGGTTAACGGTAGAGTTCTTGGCAATGTGGAGGAGCAGAGAGATCTTGGGGTCTGTGTTCAGACATCTTTGAAAGTTGCCACTCAAGTGGATAGAGCTGTGAAGAAGGCCGATGGTGTGATAGCGTTCATTAACAGAGGGATTGAATTTAAGAGCTGTGAGGTGATGATGCAGCTGTACAAAACTTTGGTAAGGCCACATTTGGAGTACTGTGTACAGTTCTGGTCGCCTCATTTTAGGAAGGATGTGGAAGCTTTGGAAAAGGTGCAAAGGAGATTTACCAGGATGTTGCCTGGAATGGAGAGTAGGTCTTACGAGGAAAGGTTGAGGGTGCTAGGCCTTTTCTCATTAGAACGGAGAAGGATGAGGGGCGACTTGATAGAGGTTTATAAGATGACCAGGGGTATAGATAGAGTAGACAGTCAGAGACTTTTTCCCCGGGTGGAACAAACCATTGCAAGGGGACATAAATTTCAGGTGAATGGTGGAAGGTATAGGAGGGATATCAGAGGTAGGTTCTTTACCCAGAGAGTAGTGGGGGCATGGAATGCACTGCCTGTGGAAGTAGTTGAGTCGGAAACATTAGGGACCTTCAAACAGCTATTGGATAGGTACATGGATTACGGTAGAATGATATAGTGTAGATTAATTTGTTCTTTAGGGCAGCACGGTAGCATTGTGGATAGCACAATTGCTTCACAGCCCCAGGGTCCCAGGTTCGATTCCGGCTTGGGTCACTGTCTGTGCGGAGTCTGCACATCCTCCCCGTGTCTGCGTGGGTTTCCTCCGGGTGCTCCGGTTTCCTCCCACAGTCCAAAGATGTGCAGGTTGGGTGGATTGGTCGTGATAAATTGCCCTTAGTGTCCAAAATTGCCCTTAGTGTTGGGTGGGGTTGCTGGGTTGTGGGGATAGGGTGGAGGTGTTGACCTTGGGTATGGTGCTCTTTCCAGGAGCAGGTGCAGACTCGATGGGCCGGGTGGCCTCCTTCTGCACTGTAAATTCTATGATAATCTATGATTAATCTAGGACAAAGGTTCGGCACAACATCGTGGGCCGAAGGGCCTGTTCTGTGCTGTATTTTTCTATGTTCTAAGAGACAACTGAAGTTGATAAAAACAATGACAAAATAAATAATAGGAAAAATGAAGCAATTAATACCTTAGACGCCAGTAATTCCATAGTACTGCATGACATAGCCAAACCTCATTGTATTGTCCTGATAGGGCAGAACGGTGGTGCATTGGTTAACACTGCTGCCTCACGGCACCGAGGACCCAGGTTCGATCCCGGCTCTGGGTCACTGTCCATGTGGAGTTTGCACATTCTCCCCGTGTTTGCATGGGTTTCGCCCCCACAACCCAAAGTTGTGCAGGCTATGTGGATTGGCCACACTAAATTGCCCCTTCATTGGAAAAAATGAAATGAAATGAAAATCGCTTCTTGTCACAAGTAGGCTTCAAATGAAGTTACTGTGAAAAGCCCCTAGTCGCCACATTCCGGCGCCTGTTCGGGGAGGCTGGTATGGGAATTGAACCGTGCTGCTGGCCTGCCTTAGTCTGCTTTAAAAGCCTGCTCTTTAGACCTGTGCTAAACCAGCCCCTTGAATTGGGTAATCTAAATTTTAAAAAAAATATATTGTACTGTTAAACCCTGCGTAATATCCCTGACTCATCAACGCATTGCTGCATCTCCTGTTGGCTTCAGTAGGGTTTTTTTTAAACTTTGGATTTGAAAGGAGGAACTAATTTCTTGCTTGGATGTAGATTGAGGTGAAACGTTTAAACTCATTACTATCTTCCACTGTTTTATATTCAGGCCAACCTGGGCCTCTACTGCTTTGCCAACAATCAGGTATCAGTAGCATTGAGGCTGCTGTATCGCGCTCTCTACCTGATGCTCACGGTCTGTGGAGAAGACCACCCGGAAATAGCTGTTCTTGATGTAAGTGTGTGATGAAAGCTTTCTTTTGGGGTAGAGTAAGCAGAAATACCTGGTGTTTCTTCTTTGGGTGAGGGGAGGTGGTCTACGTTAGTCACCTGAATTGGTTGCCCGGGCCTATTAGCAGCCTCATGACTTGAAATCAGTGTGACTCGCATTTAAATGTAATATTTACTATAGAAAAAGGGTTCCAAGATGCTTCAGAGAATACTGTCACCATTTTTCCATGTTCGGAGAAGGATGAGAAGGGGGAGTGGGGGGGTGTGGGGAACAGTCTGTTAGCGTAGAAGCTTCATTATCTTAGAGGGGAGCTTCTCGTGGATGGGACTTGGAGTTGCTTAGTGTGAAATTAACTTTATTTTCTTTCTCTCCCTCTCTTCCTCCCACCCCACACCGCCCACAGAGTAACATCGGCCTAATGCTCCAAACTGCACTGGATTGTGACCTCGCAATTCGATTTTTGCAGAAATCTCTGGAATTAAATCTCAAGTATTATGGGGTGCAAGCTTTGGAGACTGCTCTGAGGTACAGCACAGGACTCCTCCTGTTTCTGATAAACTTCACTCAGAATTGCTTTAGAATTAACAGGATACAAATTGCCCAGTAATTTTGCACTTAGTCATGCCGGCTGTGAGCACGTTTTTGTATTTTCTCCAAACAAATTTGCGAATATTCCTATTTCAAAGCTGCTACCGGTTTCTACTAAATGCTTCACATGCAAACCTTTTTGATCTCTGGGATTCTAATTGAAATTCAGCTTAGATTAACGGGAATGCAAGTTTCTTGTCTACCAGCTGCAAGAACCCTGCAAAACAAAAATTGTTAATTCTAGTTAGCATAGGAACAAAGCTCCCCTTAATTTATAGTCTCCTTCAAAGGCTACAGGATGGCCATAAAAATGTCACATTCAAAGGTTGGGATTGATAGCGAATACAGTAAGTTTTCCAAGAAAGGACTTGCATTTATATCGCGCCTTTCACGACCCCAAACCGTCCCAATGTTTTACAGCCAATAAGATATTGTTGGCACCAGCCATGGTTATAACGTAGGGAAATATGGCAGATAATTTTCGCAGTGGGATAATGATTAGATTATCTGTCTTTTAATAATGTTGGTTGAGGGATTAATGTTGACCAGGACATGAATAATGCCATGGAGGGGTGAGCAGGAATCAAAAGCCTGCATCTAAAATTTTCCTGACCTGAGAATGCTTGATGCTGACATCCTAACAGAGCAATGATTATGCCTTTGTGGGCCTCCTAGTTCACTGGCTATAAATAAAGTTGCAACGCCCATTAATTTGAAAATATCACGAGCTTCATCTCTATCTGGTCATAGTTTTAGGATTTACTTATCAAGAGGGAAACAGTGCTAAGGATAAACCTTTGCATACTGCCAGGATCAAGGAATTCTAAGATGGCAAATTGGAGCATAAGATGTGAATACCAAGACGTATGTGCTGGCTCACAGGTGCCTTAAATAACATTGTCCATTAACATCCCTATTGCTGAAAAGTACAAAACTCTCAAACCATGTTTAAAGATGTAAATAAATGCTGCAGAGTTTTTACTTTGCTACTTTATTGTGGTCCAGTTGCTGACATCTTAGAATTTGACAATATATCGACATGCCTTAGCCATGATAGCTAACAGTTGGGTATTAGGCTGATGAGCGTTCATTGTGATGTTTTGGGCTGTTTCTCTCATTTGAAGTTTGTTTGTTTATTTGTCACTTATTGTAATCATTCCTGTCAATATTTTTAAAATGCATTGAACCATGCACTTCCTTCAGTTGATAATAGCTGTTATCATGTTTGAACATTCAGTAATGTGAAATATGTCATGTCTGATTTGAAAGGATGGTTCGTCACAATATGTAACCTTTTAATGAATTGATCACAACTAACCCCTCCCAACTGCATCTGGGACCTCGTCTACAGAAGCCACTACAAGAATTGTTACAAGGAAGTTCCAAAGTGCAGAGTCCTCTAATGTCCCACAGGAAAATGGCGCTAAATTTAAGGACCCACATCTAGGATAGTCATCATGAGTTGAACCGGACCTTCTGTCTAATTAGTTTTTTGTTTGAACTGTATAGCTATCACCTCATGGCCCAAGTCTACGCGAGCAAGGCAGAGTTCCGAACCGCTGTACAGCATGAGAAGGAAGCCTACACCATCTACAGGGCTCAGGTCAGTTATTCCAACTCTGTTTTCCCGCAGTGTTGCAGAGCTTAGGTTCACAAGTCAACCTTTAGTGAATCTTTTGAGAGTGACTTTACTGTTCCACACTCAATGAAATACAAGGCAACTGTGTACTGTAATGTAAACGACAAGTTATGTAGTTGAACAGGAAATTATGTTTACCGTGCCAAATAAAGATCTCTACTGATTTAAGCAGGGAGCCACCCTTATTGTTTTTAATGAAGAAGTCAATTAATTCATCCAGCTACTCATTCCTTGGATCCATATACACGGTGACATGAACAGTTTTCCACTCCCTCAACTCTTCCTTTTGGCAGAGGAAGGGACTCTTCACCCAATGACCCCAATTGTTTAATATTAGAATCTGCAGTGCAATCAGTAAAAGGTTATTCATATTTTAATGTAGGGTAATTCAATTGAATATTCGACCATATAATGTTCCAGTGCATTGACTAAATGGAAATTTTATGTTATGGTTACAGTGGACACCTCTGTAAGATAGAGGCAGTGGTACCATGTCCCAACAGCGTTGTTAGATTGATTCTATTGCTGGGAACAAAGGGCTTTTGTGCAATGTTGAAATGCAGGAAAGCATGTGAAAAGGCCATTTGGCTCATTAAGCACTCTCCTACAGTACACAAAAATTCTACTCCACCATTTACTCTCCCAGGAGAAGGACCTAGATAATGCTGCTGGTTTCATGAAATTCCAAAATATTAACTGCTTATCAACTATATGGGAATGTTGCAGTTCTAAATCCGTATTTTTCTTGCACTTTTATTTCTAACTCAGCTTGGGGAGACTCACCTAAAAACAAAAGCGAGCTCTGAGTTCCTGAAGCATGTCACTCAGCAGGCGGTGAACCTACAGAGAACCATGAATGAGATTTACAAGAATGGATCAAATGTTAAGCTTCCTCCAGTACAGGTCAGGACCCCTTATTCGGTTACAAAGGATTATTAGCTACCTCTTTGCTTCCAATTCTTTCAGAACGGATTTTGCCAGGCAGCGCTGTCTTGGCAGTAACCAAAAAGCTTGTTGGCCTTTGTCAGCAGATGTAATATGTATCACTATTCTGAAAGCTGAAATCCAGTGAATGGGAAGTTGATGCTAATTAGTTGGTTATGTAGGATTTTCCAGTTCTGCTACAACTTTATTCATTGCCTTTAATGTTGTAAAATGTCCTGAGGAACTTTAAAAGAGCATTATGTAAATCTGACACTGAGCCATATGAGGATATATTGGGCCCAATGGCCAAAACCTGGAAGAGGTAGGTTTTTAAAATAATTATTGTCGCAAGTAGGCTTAAATTAACACTGCAATGAAGTTATTGTGAAAATCCTCTAGTTGCCAAATTCTGGTGCCTGTTCAGGTACGCGGAGGGAGAATTCAGAATATCCAATTCACCTAACAATCATGTATTTTGGGGCTTGTGTGAGGAAACCGGAGCACCCTGAGGAAACCCACGCAAACACGGGAGAAGGTGCAGACTCCGCACAGATAAGTGACCCAAGCGGGAATCGAACCTGGGACCCTGGCGCTGTAAAACAACAGTGCTAACCACTGTGCTACTGTGCCAGAATGTCTTAAAGGAGGAAAGATAGAAAATGAGGTGGCAATGGTTCAGAGAGGGAATTCCAGAGCTTTAGGGTCTTGGCTACTGAAGGCACAGCTGCTAATTGTGAAGGGATTAAAATTGGTGATGCTCAGGTAGTCAGTATTGGAGGAGTACAGATATCTGATGGTTAAAGAAGATTACAGGGATGAGGAGGGTTGAGGGTACGGAGGTTTGAAAAAGAGGACTGAAATTTTAAAATTGAGGCATTAGCATAAAAAAATAATTGGATACTCTAAATTTATTTTTTTTAAATAAAATTGAGGCATTGCTTAACAAGGAGGCACAAACTGGGCGGCACAGTGGTTAGCACTGCAGCGCTGAGGACACGGGTTCGATCCCGACTCCGGGTCACTATCTCTGTGGAGTTTGCATATTCTCCCCGTGTCTGTGTGGGTTTCACCCCCACAACCCAAAGATGTGCAGGTTAGGTGGATTGACCACACTAAATTGCCCCTTAATTGGAAAACATATCATTGGGTACTCTAAATTTATTTTTAAAAAACACAAGGAGTCACAATAGGTCAGCGAGCAACGAGGCGATAGGTGAATGGAAGGAACTAAGTGAGTGGGGACACAGGCAGCTGAGTTTTGAACAACCACAAGTTTATGAAAGTTGGAAACTTGGAGGCCATCCAAGGGTGTGTTGAAATAGTAAATCCTAGAACCAACGAAAGCATCTGTTTCAGGAGCAAATGAGTTGAAGTAAGTGCAGAGTCCGACAATGCTATGAAAGTGGAAACAGGCAGTCTTGGTGATATTGTTTAGAGACAGAGCCAGGAGTTGAAAGAGATGGTGGTGAAGTTGCGCTCAGTGTTGTCAGCATACATGTGGAAACTGATGCTGAGTTTTTGGATGATGACAGAGGGGCAGCATATAGATTTGGAATGGTAGGGAGCCTAGGTTAGATTCCTCAGGGACCCCAATGGTGACAGTGTGGGAGCAGAAAGAGAAGCCATTGCAAGTGATTCTCTGGCTATGGTTGAATATCTAGGAATGGAATTATTTAAATTAATATCCATTAGCAGACAATACCTGACAGTTTGACCATTTATTTTTTCAGACCACACCCCTGAATAACAAGACGATACTGCAACAGCTTAACCTGATCAATCGGATTGGCCTTAATGATAGCAGGTAACCTTGTCCTTTCTGTGAATTACAGCCATATTTTCCCCAAGAGATTGCTCCATTTTGAATTAATGCTATTTGATAACTGGGAACTACTTCAGTGGTAGAATATTCAAACATCAATCTGCAAATACTGGCAGAAAGAGATTGATATGGACAATTATAGCAAAGGGGAAATTAAATTTATCTCAGCTGTGGATGTCATTGCCATTTGAAAGCCGCTTACATTGCTCCCCGATAGCCCATTTTGCAGTTTGCTGGCAAGGCTGGTGCTGAGACTTATAAACTAGATCGATGAAGCCTGTGCTGAATTTGCTGATCTCTGTGAGCAACAGTTGGACAGTGCTGCAGTTGAGCTATCTGCAGTGGTGAGGATGCTCTTGTGGGCCTTGACATCCGAGTAAACATGCCTTCCTCTTTCTCAGTCATTATCCCAGAACTCTTGATGAAAGTCTGCAAATGTTGAAGTTGATCGCGATGTGGCATTTTCACTGTCAAGTAGCCTGCAAACTCTTGCATTCCAGACTGACACATTAAGTCATTTGGGTTGGGCCAATGCTTGAGGGGCAGCCAGTAATTGTTGAACTAAACTCTGCAAGGAATCTGTAGCAGAGGAGAAAAGCTAGAAAATGTATGAGCAATGTGCATGTTTCTCATGAAATCCATACCCTGTAAGTGCTTGTGCAAACTGACTTCCAGGTTTGTCTACAAAACAACAATCAGACTGCAATTAATAATTCACTGTGAATCTTTGGGACACCTTGAGGATGAGAGAGAGATCCAATTTAAATTAAAGTCTGTCTTCTATTGTGTGAGTGTATGGGAGATTGATAACAAAATATACCATTCTATTTTGATCTGTGGCATTAATTATAATAATCTTCATTATTGTCACAAGTAGGCTTTCATTAACACTGCAATGAAGTTACTGTGAAAATCCCCTAGTTGTCACATTCCGTCACCTGTTGGGGTACACTGAGGGAGAATTCAGTCCAAATTACCTAACAGCACGTCTTTCGGGCCGTGTGGGAGGAAACCGGAGCACCTGGAGGAAACCCATGCAGACACTGAGAGAACGTGCAGACTCCGCACAGTGACCCAAGCTGGGAATTTAACCTGGGACCCTGGAGCTGTGAAGCAACAGTGCTAACCACTGTGCTACCATGCTGCCCATAATTACACGCTAATAGTTCTACAGCACCGCAGTTGGAATAAGTTGTGGTCAGAGGATAAATGGATGCAGTGGGATCTGCTTCACTGATCCTTGTGCAGTCAAAACAGCTGACCCAAGTATCAGAGCCATTCTATGTTCTGAAAAGGTCAAATACCCCGCTCTCTTCCTCAAGTTCTCAGCGTTTTGCTTTGTCTCACTCTCTAATATCTTCCCAATACCAGACAGAGATTACAGACTGTATATTGTCAGTGTGGGATGCACACGTTCTGTGAAACCTGATGCCAAGTGACATGCCTTTGACTTGTTTTGATTCTGTTGTGAAACTTGTCTGCTGTAATCAGAATTACCACCTGCCATACAATTCTCAAGATGCTAACCCAATGCTCCTCTCATCAACCACCACATACACACTGGCTAGGATTCCCTGACCCTTTTGCCACCTGTTCTTATTGTTACCTTCTGGTTCTTTGCAGAAAATCTGTCCTGGAAAAAGCAACAAATCGAATGCGAAAACTAATTCAGGCAGAAATCCAGGCATCACAGAGACTGACCAAGGCCCTCACTGATATTGGTATAGATAATCCGATACTAATCAATGGAACTGCCCCAGCTGAAATCGTGAATGGTGTAGAGAATGTGGCTGAAGAGAAGACAGTGATTAATAGCAAAACAGAGAATGACCGTGTACCATCAGGAGATTCTGTGTAACTGTGTTTGCCAGCAGTCGACAAATTAATCTCCTTTCTAATGACGTGAAACAGACACTAATGTCTACTTCTCAACATAGAGTCTCATTTAGATCCCAGATGTGGCTGGAGTGGGTAAATGGAAAAATTAGGTCCTTATGTCAGCAGATAGCGTTTAGGGTTCATCACCAGGTTGGAACTAAGTTCCGTAATTGTCTATATTACAATTGGAAACCTTTTTAAATTACTGGATGTTAAAGCTTTATTTAATAATCAGACTACTTTTCTCATTGTTGTTCCTCATTGGATGTGGTTTTGTGTAACAATACGGCTGACAAATCCTTGCCTAACCACTGGTCAATGTATAAATTGGGCAGCTTAGCTGTGAAACATAAGAATTGGGGAACAAAAGTTTGGATCCAGCCACTCCTGAAAATAAGTATGATTATTGATATAGCTCAGTCTCTCACTGTTACTTTCTGATGTGTTCAAAACCTGTTATTATGTTGTTCTCAGATATATCTCATATGGTTTTGCTGATACTTTTGCCTTATTTGTATTACACTATCGTCTTATTTGTATTACACTGTCATAGCATGATAAAAGCAACATGATGGTGTGTGTGTGTGTTTTGGGTGTGAGGGATGTGGCAGATTATATTCCCAAAATTATCACCATTAAGCAGGTTACATTGCTGGAGAAAGGTCAAATTCAGCCTAAACTGATTGTTTCGGGTTTCTCTTTAGATTCAAATGTTTTCTTTAATATTGAGTTTTCCAGGATCTCACACTTTATCACTAATAATTTGATAAATCCCTGGTTTGTTTAGTGGACCAGTTTTGATGGTTCAGATGTGCTCTTCAGCTTTGGTTACCTGCATCATCATGACCTATGACAACTCTCTTCCTACACCTAGTGATGCACTAAGGCAGACTTGTTTCCATAGCTAGTTATTCCTGGAACAGGTCACTCGCTAGTTGCCAGAGGCTTATATAGCTTAAGGATCACCACTCCGCATCAAGTGTGGCTGACCAGGAGTCTCCCCCGCTCTTGCCGCCAGCCATTGACGTGTTTGGAAGCATTTGCAGTTTGACACCCAACCTGTTTGGCCGCGTTATGAACGCACCTTCCTTGGCCATCAAGTCCTAGAGTGGGACCCGAACACGGAACTTCTGGCTCCGAGGCAGGGATGTGATCTACTGCTCCCACAAGACCTCCTATAACAACCTATAAGCAGATTTATAAATCCAGGTCTTGCTTCTTTAAATTCAAGTTTAGATTGCCAACTGCTTGTATCTGAACACAAGTTCAGAACTTTCATTAATCCTCCAGGTACTAGGTTCCTGCTGCATTTTTTGTTATAACTTTCCCAATACTGATTTAAAAAAAAAAAAAAAAAATGTGTTCTATTTGATTAGCTGTACAATTCTTTGATTCAAATACAAAATCAAAAAACCCATTGTTTGCAGTTTATAGGTTAAGAAGCTTTATTTGCCTTTAATTTGTGTTAGACCATATTTCATGAATCAGGTGAATGTATTTTTGACCATGAGTGAAATACTCCTTAAGTTCTTATGAATATTGTAATACTGTGATTATACATCTCACGAATAAACTGTGGACACCATTTACTGTTTGCCTTTTTCTTTAATTTGCTGCCCGTTGGCATAAAGGGCTTGCAGGCAGGCGAAGATTAGGCAGCCATGCTGTCATGCACCAGAAAGCAGGTAAGTTACATGGATGGGGATTTGGCTGGGTCTTGTAGATGAGGTGGAAAAGAGAGATCGGGACAGTAGAGACCAACTAAGTATAAAACGTATTTTTTCTGAAATAATAATCTTTATTGTCACAACTAGGCTTACATTAACACTGTAATGAAGTTACTGTGAAAAGTCCCTAGTCGCCACATTCCGGCACCTGTTCGGGTATACTGAGGGAGAATTCAGAATGTCCAATTCACCGAAAAAGCACGTCTTTCGGGACTTGTGGGAGAAAATCTGAGCACCCGGAAAAAACCCACACAGACACGGGGAGAACATGCAGACTCCGCACAGGCAGTGACCCAGCGGGGAATCAAACCTGGGACCCTGGCGCTGTGAAGCAAAGTGCTAACCACTGCTTCCGGGAGATGCCATTTCTTTCAACAGGTTTCCCTACTCAGAATGCCATTAGGGGCTCATGATGCACTGGTTCACACACAAGTGAGGCTCCTGGCTCGCGTTGCAGGTACCCGAGCCTCCAGGACAAACAAGTGGGAACCTTACTATGGACCAACAAAGCCACAAGGCAGCTAGACTTGGACTTCAGATTATTACCATCCCAAAGGAATGAAATTAATGACTCTTTACGTAACTACTGCATAGATGCTTCCACCTGAACAAGCTTTGAAACCTGTTTCACTCCTATTTTCCCCCAGCTATGAAACTGAAAAACATTCAATGCCCTTCTGGATTATTTCCAAGTCCTCGCACTCCTGGTATGTAGGTTCAGCAGCACCTTCCCAGAACTCAGTAGGCTTTGCATCAAGTTTTTTCCTAGGAAACTGATGAATGGCAGTGTCATTAAATACATCCATGTATCTACTGCTGCAGGGGAATGCTGCCTCTTCAGTTATTGTCAATATCTGATGAGTACAGTTAAGGATCAACATATGAAGGACACGAGCTTCATGGTTTTGTCTCCAAAAGCATTGAGATACATATATCCTTAAGTCTTGTATATAGCTCGCATTTCCTTTCAAGTGTCATACCTAGAACCAGCAAGGTTTAAGACACTGAACTGACGGAGGTCGGTTTTTCTGGCTCTTTCAGAGCGTTCTAAAGCTAATTCTGCTGCCTAGCTCCATCCCAATAGCTGTGGGTCATCATCTGCTCCAAATATTTATCCAATTGCCCAATAATAAGATGCAATACTCTTTACCTCAACAGTGGAAATAATTTAATGCCCAGCGTAAGAAATCTTTTCTGAACCCTTCTCCACACTTGCTGAGTAACAGTTAAAAGGTTCTCCCACATCAAATTAAATGGTGTGTTCCTATTCATTCAGGATAATTTGAAAAACATGTACCGGCCACCTCTGCTTTATTTTTAAATAAATTTTTGAGTACCCAATTAATTTTTTCCAGTTAAGGGGCAATTTAGCGTGGCCAATTCACCTACCCTGCACATCTTTGGGTTGTGAAAAACATATAGAATTTACAGTGCAGAAGGAGGCCATTCGGCCCATCGAGACTGCACCGGCTCTTAGAAAGAGCACCCTACCCAAGGTCAACACCTCCACCCGATCCCCATAACCCAGTAACCCCACCCAACACCGGTAATTTTGGACACTAAGGGCAATTTATCATGGCCAATCCACCTAACCTGCACATCTTTGGACTGGGAGGAAAACAAAGCACCCGGAGGAAACCCACGCGCACACGGGGAGAACGTGCAGACTCCGCACAGACAGTGACCCAAGCCGGAATCGAACCTGGGACCTCAGCGCCGTGAGGCACCAATGCTATCCACTGCACCACTGTGCTGCCCCTCACCTCTGCTTTATTGGAAATTCTTTCAGTCCCCCAAGTCTATCTTCTATAGCTTCCCATCCTAGGTATAATTCTGGTGAATCTCAGTTGTACTTTCTGCACCTTGACTCACTATGAATAACATAATAAAAACATAGAGGCCATTCGGCCCTTTTGAGCCTGCTCCGCCATTCATTATGATCATGGCTGACCATCCAACTCAATAGCCTAATCACATCCTTTGATCCCCTTCACCCCAAGTGCTATAGAGGAGGTGGTGGCACAGTGGTATTATCACTGGATCCAGAGATCCAGGGAAATGCTCTGGGGACCCTAGTTCTATTCCACTATGATAGATGATGGAATTTGAATTCAATTAAAATCTGAAATTTAAAGTCTGATGATGACCATGAAACCATTGTCGATTGTCGTACGAAACCATCTGGTTCACTGATGTCCTTTAGGGAAGGAAACCTGTCATCCTCACCTGGTCTGGTAATAAGCATGTCTTTCGGGACATGTGGGAGGAAACTGGAGAACCTGGAGGAAACCCACGCAGGCACAGGGAGAACGTGCAGACTCCGCACAGACAGTGACCCAAGTGGGAATTGAACCTGGGACACTGTGAAGCAACAGTGTTAGCCACTGTGCTACCGTGTGGTTGTAATTTTCCAAATAATCCTTGGATTCTGGAGAAGTACCGACGGATTGGAAAACTGTCACCTGCCCTATTCAAAAGGGAGTCAAAAGGCGGATAGATTGTTAGCCAAACATTTATTGTTGGAGAAATGGTGGAATCAATTATTAAGGAAGTAATAGCAGCACATTTGGAAAATATAATCTAGTCACGCAAAGTCAGCATGACTTCATGAAAGGGAAATAGTGTCCAACTAATTTATTAGAACCATAGAATTCCTACAGTGCAGAAGGGGACCATTCGGCCCATCGAGTGTACACTGAAAGGCCCACTCCCTGCCCTATCACCATAATCCCACCTAACCTGCAAATCTTTGGATACTAAGGAGCAATTTAACAAGGCCAATTTATCTAACACACACATCTTTGGACTGTGGGAGGAAACCGGAACACCCGGAGGAAACCCACAGGTCGAATGTGCAAACTCCGTACAGACAGTCGCGCAGTAGTGCTAACCGCTGTGCCACCGTGCCATTCACAAAAGACTACGACATAAGATAAGAACCCATGGTGTTAGAGGTAGTATATTGGCATGGATAGACAATTGGTTACTGGGCAGGAAATAGTGAGTGGGGATAAGGGGTTCTTTTTCATGTTGGCGACCTGTAACCAGTGGGGTTAGACAGTGATCAGTGCTCGGACCGCAACTGTTTACAATATATATATATATATATAAATATATATATATTTAAAAATAAATTTAGAGTTCCCAATTCATTTTTTCCAATTAAGGGGCAATTTAGTGTAGCCAATCCACCTACCCTGCACATCTTTTGGATTGTGGAGGCGAAACCCACGCAAACATGGGAGAATGTGCAAACTCCACACGGACAGTGACCCAGAGTTTACAATATATATTAATGACTTGGAGGAAGGAAGCGAATGTACTACAGCCAAATTTGTAGATGACACAAAAATAGGTGGAAAGGCAACTTGCGAGCGGGATACAAACAGTTTGCAAAGAGATATTGATAGGTTAAGAAAGGGGCAAAAAGTTGACAAATGGAGCATAATGTGGGAAAATGTGAAGTTGTTCATTTTGGAAGGGAGAACAAAGGAACAGAGTATTATTTAAAAGGAGAAAAACTGCAGAAAGCTGCAACACAAAGGGACTTGGGGGTACTTGTGCACAAAACATAGAAAGCGATCACACAGATGCAGCAGATAATCAGGAAGGCTAATGGAATGTTGGCCCTTATTTCGAGGGGATTAGAGTACAAGAGTAAGGAAGTCTTGCTGCAACTGTACAAAGGTTCGAAAGGACGACAACTACTGCAACCCTTGGTTCCTAGCTTTTCTGTGTATGAGTCAGGGGGTTTGAAGGTAGTGCAAAGAGAGAAAACTGACCACTAATGGTAATTTTTGGTAACGTTTCCACTGTAGAATTGGTAATGTAAAAACTTTGTGTATAATTGACAATGGGTGCCCTCCATAACAGAGTAGCTATGTGAAAACGAGCATAGGAGGCAATGATCGATGTGTGGGCTTTTGTGGGGCATAGAGACTTTGGAATCAGGATTGGCTGTTACTAAGTCCAGTTTCAACTGCAATAATCTTTGAATTGCTGACTGAAATCACTGAAGGATACATGATTAATATACGTGTAGTCCCTCTGCAGTACCCGGGCTGGTAATCTGTAATATATTAAAAATCATTAAACCCAACTATTTTGATATTCTCAAATCCACCTTCTTATCATCTCTTCAGAAACACAGCCGGATGAATTGTGAATCTATTTATAACATCCATCCCTGATAACTTATTCCACAGTTCTATTACACTTTGGTTGAAATGTTTTCACTTGACTTCCCTTCTTACATCAAGTTCTTTCTTTGCATTTCAATCCTTCACCATAGTGAACAGCTTGCCTGAACGAACTTTGTCAATTCCTCTTAAAAAAACCTCAAATTAGATAACCTTAAAAGTCTCAATTTTTACAAAGAAAATCATTCCTATTTTTCCCCTATTTCCACTGTCACCACGCCTTCCTTTGAGTTTTTTTCAGTTACGAAGGATGAACAGGCATAGAATTTTCTTACCTCTCCTCCATCCCTTTAAAACTATTTCCAATGAGAATGGTTTGTGCAAGTTTTTGTGGTGACCAGTTTTTCCACAGGAGGTTATTGTAAAGGGCTTTGCCGCAATGAATCATGTAGAAGAGTGTTGGCTTGTCGATGGACCGCTTTCCTTCCTAAAAGGTTTTAAAAAGAAAATTGTCAAAATCACGGAGTGCAAAAAGAAACATTCCTGATCATACTGACAGGTGCGGTTTGCTATTGAAATTATCATATGCCTTACTGTTGGGGGGTGTGAGGATTGGGATGGGTGGAAATGCTTATTATACCATGTTTATGTCGCTGTTATTGTTATTATTATAAAAACTTGCAAATACTCTAAAAATATTTAAAAAGAAAGAAATTATCATATGGTCCCATTAAAAAAAAACTAGTTGTGATTAATGACCGAATTTAAAGGTATCTCTAGAGAGCTAAAGTCAGGCAGAAACGCTTCATTTTTATCAGACAGGGTTTACCTGGAATACTATGTAAAACAAAACATGCATGCGACCGAGCCTTTCACCTCGTTTTCCTTGAGAACCACCATCCCGCAATCCTTCAAGAATGTCTTCTCCCATTCTGTAAATAGAGGATCAAAGAAACGACAGCCATCTCGAGAGATCTGTTGGACTCAATAATGTAAAATTTAAAACTCTTCATGAAGTGAAACCACAACTTACAAAGGCGGGAAACGTAGTGCAGCATTGTGATTATTGGTGAAATTAAAATGTTGAATGTTCCTTGTCTGCTCAGTTGGAATTGTACATGATTGCTGCAGAGTGGTACAAGGCAGGCCATCTGCCTCTTTCTACCCCTCCACACCTCCCCACAGAGAATGAACAATCTGATCTTTTGCTACCATACAAACAGTTCAAGAGGGGGGTCAGCTGCATTCTATGAAATGGAAGTGAAGATCAGAGTGAGTGTCTCTCCGAGCTGCATTCACACGCCTGCTGCCCAATGCAAAATCATACAGCAAAAATATGGAAGGAAGACTTGTGTGTAAAAACAAAAAATGATTTTAATTGTGATTCCCATGAATTACTTCTTGGTCAGACGTCATATGCGTTCAATTCAAAGTAAAGGCTCCCCTAAACTGTCCCAATAAGTTGTCTTAATGATATTTCCCCAGATCTTGTTTTGAAACCATGATTTCAGAGACAATATTTTTATGCATATTAGTAACCATAGCTGTAGAACTTTTGACTTTTAAAAATGTTATATTGACTGTTCATGGCTGGGTGGCATTGATTGGGTTCCACACAAGTCGTATAAAGGTACTAGACAATAGATGAAGGAGAGATGAAAAATCCAATAAATACTGGGAGAACCAGATTCATCACTGGAGTCAAAGATGGAAAAGCAGCATGTTTCGTCCCAATGATCGAGATGAGATTACTAACTTCTGACAAGTTCATTTTAACCCTTCTCCTACAGAAATCATGGGGCTTCTAATGCAACCTGACATTACTCATTGGTCTCTTTTACTTCCATGCATTTACCATCTTGGTACCCGACTATGCTTACCTGTAGTGTTTCTAGCAGCAGGAACAGCAGGGCCAGCTGATAGCGAGATGTTACAGAACTAGAAAAGTTTCCAATTCCATAACACACCGAGTCTAGCGTAGTTCGATAATGGCATACGTTGTTCTTTTTGTCTTCAAGGGACTCTGGAGCTTCCCCACCCAAGGGTATCGATGGAGATGCCAGCGGAGCTAAATGATATACATTCACAACTCTTTGAATTGTTTCTGAAACAAATTATCACAATGACCATCTAGGGAAAGCAGATTAAAAGACCCAAGAATTCCAAATACTTAATCTTCCAACTCACCAAGACAATCAGTCCAGAATTCTGAACTCCGCAGTTCCTCGCTGTAACAGAATTCAATGATCAGTTTCCGGTCATAAGAAGCTTTGGCTATTTTGTAGGTGTTAAATCTACAGCGACAGAGCCAGTGAACACTAGCTATGACCTCATCCCCTTTTTTTTCTGAATTGATGGGAGAATCAAAATGTTCTAACTTATTTAGAAGTGTGAGGTGATGCATTTTAGAAGGAAGAACATGGTGAGACAAAATAAAATAAGGGGAAAAATTCTTAAGGGGGTGCAGGAGCAGAAGGATCTGGGTATACGTGCACAGATCATTGAAGGTGTCAGGACTGGTGGAGAAAGCAGTTAATAACCGTATTCTCGGCTTTATTTATAGGGACATAGTGTAGAAGAGCAAGAAGGTGAGACTGAGGAGATTTGATTTGACAAATCAAAAAATATATTTGCTGAGAGAGCAAACTGCTATTTTCAACATTTATTTTCTGTAATAATCTCTTCAGCACAACATTACATGGGAGACAGAGAGAAAACTATATCTATTTAAAGAGAACGTGGGGGAATGAGCAGGCTGTATTAATGACAATAAGAGATGTTTTGCAAAGTATTCTTGTTTCAAAACCACTGGTAAATCAGAATAAAATGGATGATTTGATAGTTCAAAATCATGGGGGGGCTGGACAGAGTAGATCGGGAAACTGTTCCTCCTTGTAAAAGGATCAGGAATGAGAGAGCACAGATTTCAAGTGATTTGCAAAAGAAACAAATGTGATGTGAAAAATTACATTTTCACACAGCAAGTGAAAACTGCCTGGAAGTATGCTGGAGGCGAGTTCAATCAAGGCATTCAAGAGGGCATTGGATGATTATTTGAATAGAAACAAGGTACAGGAAATGGCACTATGTCATGATGCTCAGTGAAGACATGATGGCCCCTTTCTACGCCATAACAATTCTGAGATTCTTTTTCAAAAAATGGTAAATTAAAGGAAACTAATTGGAACTAAAGGACAATTTAGTCTCTTCCTAGTGTTGGCAATGCGACTCAGTGAAGTATTCAACAAGGT
The DNA here is from genome assembly GCF_047496885.1 of Scyliorhinus torazame. Taxonomy (NCBI): domain Eukaryota; kingdom Metazoa; phylum Chordata; class Chondrichthyes; order Carcharhiniformes; family Scyliorhinidae; genus Scyliorhinus; species Scyliorhinus torazame. The sequence goes on from NC_092707.1 coordinate 41,761,382, forward strand.
ACAGGAAATGGCACTATGTCATGATGCTCAGTGAAGACATGATGGCCCCTTTCTACGCCATAACAATTCTGAGTTTCTTTTTCAAAAAATGGTAAATTAAAGGAAACTAATTGGAACTAAAGGACAATTTAGTCTCTTCCTAGTGTTGGCAATGCGACTCAGTGAAGTATTCAAAAATGGAACAGCAGAATTCAATTATTCACAACAGTGGGATGCGGGCTGACAGGAGACCGTACAAACCAATCATGTCACAAAAATGAACTTAAACAGCCAGATGGACTGCACACCTGAACAATTTCCTCTTGTCCCTGTACCTTATGATCTCATCAGATCTCAATGTAAATGAAAATCTTTCTTCTTCCCTTCACCACTAGAGACGTGATTGTTACAGAATATGAAAAATGAATTGACTGATGCATAGACCATAAAAAAAATGAGCCTAAATGGCAACACCGGTTCCATTCCACACGCAGTACCTTATTGAGCGGCCTACTGGCTACGTGCGTAACCCAGATTGACTTCCTTCCATTTTCAGTGGCTTCTGAAAGTTGAAATTGTATTAATTTTGCACTCTGCTGCTCTACCACTGGCGCACATGCGTGTCCACAATCCTCAGATATTGCTGACTTCCTAGGTTATCTCTGTCGTGGTGCTAATGAGAGGCTGAACCCCACAACCAGGGGTTACAATCCAGACCCACATTATCCTCCAGGCACTCTCACACCAAGCACTGGGAGGTGAGTTCTGATGACAAAATTCATGAGCACTTACACTGCTTCCTTTATTTTCTGTTGGATTCTCTCCCCCTCAGTCACACTCAGAAACTCTGCCTCACGTTGATGGGTGCCTCTGATATTGTATTTCCTTTTCTTTACTCCCTTTTTCTTGCTGATCGTTTTCCATTCCCCTTCTGCTGGGCAGGCAGACATCTCTCATCTCTGTAAGCACTTACTCAAAATTTAGGAAAGACCAGGTCTAAACTGCTTCCTTTCTGTCTGTGTATCTGTTTTGTTGGCAAGGAAGCAGGTGCTGAGACCAGGGCCTGGGGTCCAGAGCATCAGTTTTGAGTTTACTGGGGTCACAGTTGTGTGAAAGACAAAAAAAAACCTGGAAATATTGGAGCAAACTTTCCTCAGGAGAAGACATTAAATCCGTGACTAAAGGAAACACCTTTCATCCCCTCGGGCCTGGCGGTTCCCGGTTCCTCAATGTCTGTAAATGTGACCTCCCAGGTGGGGTAGTGGTGTCACTCGGTTCACCGTCCCCGCTCCCGTTCAGCTGTTCCCAATCGCAGGCGGAACCTTTGTGTGCGGGCGATGTTTCCCCGCCAGCGGAACCTCGCGGCGGCCGGACGGCACACCAGCTTAAGATGGTGTCCTAGGCCTGCTCTCTGGAAAATCGATTAAAATCGGTTCCCAGCTGAGACAAGACAGCGGCTCCGAGGGCGGAGAGTGGGAGTGCGGTGAGTCCCGCTCGAGGCTTTTGTTGATATGGAATATTATTTTTAAAAAACACAGCCCGGCCACGCGCCGCCTCAGTTCATTCAGGTGGAGACTTTCCGGTGAGTGAGGGGACAGCCAGACCAGGGCTCGCCTCCACCACCTTCCCCAACCCGCACCTAACTAGCCGACTGCCTCACAGCTCCACTCCCTCCGGGAGCCGCTGGTGGTGATCAGGAACGGAACCCCCTTAATATTTCTGGGATTAATAAGATGATATTGGGTGGCACGGTAGCACTGTTGTTTCACAACGCCAGAGACCCGGGTTCGATTCCCGGCCTGGGTCACTGCGGAATCTGCACGTTCTCCCCCGTGTCTGGGTGGGTTTCCTCCCAAAAGAGGTGCTGTTAGGTGAATTGGACATTCTGAAATCTCAGTGTACCCAAACGGGTGTGGCGACTAGGGGATTTTCTCAGTAACTTCTTTGCAGTGTTAATGTAAGCCTACTTGTGACAATAATAAAGATTATTATAATAAAGATTGATATCCTCAGCACAGCCCTCATATAGCTCCCAAGACTGAACAACAGGCTCGGTGTGGACGGAACCTGAAACTTTGAACTCTGTTCCTCCCTCCACCTGTGCCTGTTCTGATTTCCAGCATTTTCTGTTTAGATTTCAGACTTCCATCATTTGCTGTCATTTTTGCTTTCAGATCCCGAGGCCTCTCTGGGATCTGAAAGCATGGATTGTGTTTGGATAATGTTTTTAGTAACAAAATTGTGAAGTTCAAGTAAAGTGCCTTTGATGGGCTTGAGTGCTGAGTGATTAGGCAGATACCTAGAATATGGGGTGGATTCCACTGCCAAGTGCACACAGAAGGTCTAAAAGAAATATGATTTATGCATGGCATTTACACCTGCTGAGATGTTGGAGCTGTCATTCTTCGGCAAGGAACTAAAGCAAAGGCTTGTTTGGTGATTCCTTCAGTTAAAATGGATGTAAAATATCTCCCGACGCAGTTATAAGTTTTCTTTAAATATTCCCTCACGTATAGTCTGCTGATGGCTGCTTGTGTAAGTGGCCTGACTGTCTTGTCTTAAGGAGTGAGTCGTTAGGAGTGAAGCTATCATGTCCAATATGTAATTGTACAGTAATATAACATTGAGGGCCCTTGTGAGCTGAACTTGATATCTCTCTCTCTCTCAAATGTGCTATTTCCAATTTTCTTGAAAGCAGGCTGACACTTGGTGGGATAAGGCTGGTTAGAAATCTTTAACCTGCTGTATTTCACTTGACAAGTGAATATATAGGGAACCGTCATCAAATTGCAATTACTGAACTCAATATCATTTGTCTCCCTCAAAAATGTTGGGTAAAATCCTATACCATGCACTTTTATCCTTTTATAGGCTGGGCGTTTTGCATTTCTTTCTAGGTTACTTGCAACTTTAGGTCTATACCCTGCACTCTCTTATTTAAACTCCTAACTGTCCATGAGTCCCTTTGTCCTTTTTCCTTCAGTGTTTCCAATGAGGGAATCGGACAATATAGCTGGGAGTAGACTTTATTTCAATTTATTTCTGAGCAATAGTACTGCTTGCATCTCCAAGCTAAGAAACTCATTTTATTGTGATGCCTGTGATTAAAACAAATCAGCAAAACTTAATAAATATCAGGAAGTGGAAGACATCAGGTCAATTGTCATTTTAAATGGGGAAAAAAGGCAAAATCATGATTGAAACTCTTCATCAGCAAAATAGAGTTAACTTTTGATGAGTCAAATTTCAGGGGAGCAGCCTTGAAACTCCGGTTTAACAGAACTTTTGTGAAAACTTGAGATCTCACTTGGTGCCAAGAAAGCTGGGGGTTTAGCCTTGAAAAAGGATGGACTTCATCAGAAAAAGTCACTAATAGTGTGCTGTTTTCAGACGTTCGCAATACAGTCTGCTATGTCGTCAGTGTAGTCAAACAGTTTCGATGTTTGTGCGCTGCAGTGTGAAGTAACGGAATATCTAAGGCCGTCGCTGTGTTGGCCTGGGAAATGGGTGGGCACGCAGGTGACTATCTAACCTGTCAGATTTTGCCATACTCATGTGTGCATGTCGCTTCACAGAGAAACTTTGATGTTTCATATTTGCGTGTGCTTGGCTCTAACACTCCATCCTGGCTGGCATGGCATACGTGCACCGGGGGAAGCACCTCTTTTGCAAATGATTTTGGCATATTTCTTGCTGGAAAAGGTTCAACCTCTGGAATTTCTGCTTAATCACCGGCATTGTTCAGTGGCTTTTGCTAATGTTCTGGTGGGGGCGGTTGATAACTACGATGCAAGTGGAATTTTGTCCCACCTTAGTTTGACACATCACAATTTCACTGTATTAATATATCTCTGTGCCTCAGATGCTCAACGAACAGCATTGCATTTTGAGCAATTTTTGTTTTAATTCCGATTCCAATCCCTCAGGATGTACTTTATTTATTTTAATAAATATTGGGCGTTATTTTTGATAACCAAACATGACTAGTCCGGGATTTAACTATCGCATCAAAAGGGATGTTTGAACTGAAGTTGGTAGATTTGGTTCTTCAAAATGCAGCTTACGCCATGTTTATTGACTCCTTGTTCGTTTTATTATTTGGCAGGTGAAAATGTCGATGTCACATCTATATGGGAAAGACCAGGATGACGATGAGGTGGAGATGGAGCGGTTTGAGATTTCAGACTGGGACTTGGAAAATGAGTTTAACCCAGACCGCGTGCGCCACCGACAGACAAAGGAGGATGCAATCTATGGCATGTGGGCCGAGAATGACTCTGATGATGAGAGACCAAGCTTTGGGGGGAAACGGTAATCCACTAACTGCCAACATTTATCTGTCAACAAATCATGAGTGTTTAAAAATATGTACGATCATAGGATGTAGATGTCGCTGGCTGGGCCAGCATTTATTGCCCAATCCTAATTGCTCTTGAGAAGGTGATGGTGAGCCAGCTTTTTGAACTGCAGTCCATACATTGTAGGAACACCCACAGTGCTTTTTGAGAGTGAGTTCCTGCGACAGTGAAGGAACAATGACATATTTCCAAGCCAGGATGATGTGTGGCTTGGAGTGGAACTTGCAGATGGTGTTGTTTCTGTGGCGCTTCTGTGGACTTGAAAGAGACTCCAGGATGGTATGTTGCCTCCCTGGTGCCAGGGTCAACGATGTCTCTGAACGAACACGGGACATCCTGAAGGGGGAGGGTGAACTGCCAGAGGTCGTAGTACACATAGGTACTAATGACATAGGCAGGGAGAGTGATGAGGTCCTGCAGAAGGAGTTCAGGGAGTTTGGCAGTAAGCTGAAAAGCAGGACCTCCTAGGGTTGTACTCTCAGGATTACTCCCTGTGCCTGCCACATGCCAGTGAGGCTAGAAATAGGAGGATAGTGCAGCTAAATACGTGGCTAAACTGGTGATGTAGGAGGGAGGGTTTCAGATTTCTGGACCATTGGGATCTCGTCTGGGGCAGGTGGGACTTGTACAAGAAGGATGGGTTGCATCTAAAGTGGAGGTGCAGCGATATCCTGGCTGGGAGGTTTGCTGGAGTCACTCGGGAGGATTTAAACTAGTATGGCAGGGGTGGGTGGGAACCAGAATGTCAGCTTAGAAGGTGTAATAACTGAAGGGGAAATGGAGAACAAAAATAAGAGAACAACATCACCCTCGGGCAGAGCAGAAAGGTGACAAGTGTGAGAAGGGTCAATGCAGGACTGGGGTGTTGTATCTAAATGCGCGCAGTGTACAGAACAAGCTTCTTGCACATATTGAAATTGGCCGGTACGATGTTGTGGGCATCACAGATGTGGCTGCAAGGGGATCAGGGCTGGGATCTAAATATCCAAGGATCTGTGTCCTATCGAAAAGACAGGCAGATGGGCAAAGTGGGTGGGGTTGCATTGTTAGTAAGGAATGAAGTTAAATCGGTAGCAAGGAGCAATATAGGATGAGAAGGCATAGAATCTCTGTGGGTAGACTTGAGGAATTGCAAAGGTAAAAAGACCCTGATGGGTGTGATGTGCAGGCCTCCTAGCAGTAGTCAGGATGTGGGGCAGAATATAAATCAGGAGATAGAAAAGGCATTTAAAAAGGCAATATCGCATTAATCACGGGTGACTTGCAGGTGGACTGGGAAAATCAGGCTTGTAGTGGATCAAAAAAAAAGGAATTTGTGGAATGTCTAAGAGATGTTTTTTTTGGAGCAACTTGTGACAGAGCCTACTAGGGAACAGGCAATTCTGGATTTGGTGATGTGTAATGAAGCAGACTTGATTAGAGAACTAAAGATGAAGAAACCCTTAGGGAGCAGTGACCACAATATGACAGAATTTACCCTGAAGTTTGAGAGGGAGAAGTTGGAATTGGATGTAACGGTATTACAATTAAATAAGGGTGACTACAAAGACATGAGGGAGGAGCTGGCCGGAGTTGATTGGAAAAGGAGCCTAGTAGGTAAGACAGTGGAACAGCCATGGCAGGAGAATTTGGGGCTATTCGGGAGGCACAAGAGAAATTCATCCCAAGGAGGAGGAAACGGGTAAGGGGAGGGTAAGGCATCCATGGCTGACGAGGAACGTCAATCACAGCATAAAAGCAAAAGAAAAAGCATACAAAGTGTCGAGGATTAGTGAGAAGCCTTTAAAAGCGAGCAGAGGACAGCTGAAGGTGGCATATAGAGCACACCTCACTCACAAGGGCGAGGATGAGCCGACTCTTTGAGGGGGTAGAAGATGTGTGTGAACGTTGTTGGGGGGGGGGGGGGGGCAAACCACATTCATATGTTTTGGTCCTGTCCAAAGCTGGAGGATTACTGGAAGGAGGTTTTTAGGGTAATCTCTAAAGTGGTGCACGTGAAACTGGACCCGGGTCCTCGGGAGGCCATATGAAATGAAAATGAAAATCGCTTATTGTCACAAGTAGGCTTCAAATGAAGTTACTGTGAAAAGGCCCTAGTCGCCACATTCCGGTGCCTGTTCGGGGAGGCTGTTACGGGAATTGAACCGTGCTGCTGGCCTGCCCTGGTCTGCTTTCAAAGCCAACGATTTAGCCCTGTGCTAAACAGCCCCATATTCGGTGTGTCGGACCAGCAGGGATTGGAAACGGGTGCGGAGGCAGATGTAGCCTTCGCCTCGTTGATCGCCCGAAGGCGGATTCTGTTGGGATGGAGATCAACCTCTCCACCCTGTGCCCTGGCGTGGCGGGGGGACCTGCTGGAATTCCTGACTCTTGAGAAGGTCAAATTTGAATTCACGGAAAGGATGGAGTGGTTCTACAATTCATGGGCGTTATTCATTATGCACTTGCGAGAATTGGATTACATCGAACATTGGGGGATTGGGGGCTGCGAGGGTTGGGGGAGGGGGGCTGTATGTGTTCATGGTGACTATGGGTGATTCCTGATTCCTTTTTGTTATTTGTTTATGTTAACATGCGGGCTGTTGTTTGGTCGTTTGGTGGGAAGATGGGATTGTTGTTATTGATACGGGGATGGACATTGCATTCGGCACTGGTTATTGTTTATTGTTGGTGGGTGTACATTTGGAAGAAAATGTGAAAAAGGAGAATAAAAATATTTTTTTGAAAAGCGAGCAGAGGACGACTAAAAGAGCAATTAAGAGGGAGAAGATGAAATATGAGTGCAAGCTAGTGAGTAATATAAAAGAAGATAGGAAGAGTTTTTTTTCAATATATAAAAGGTAAAATAGACCTTGAACCACTGGAAAATGTTGCTGGAGAAGTAATAATAGGAAACAAAGAAATGACACGAGGAACTGAATAGTTACTTTGCATCAGTCTTCACGGTGGATGACACCAGTACAATGCCAGAGCTCCAGGAGAATCAGGAGGCAGATGTAAGTGCGGTGGCCATCACGAGGAGAAGGTTCTGGGGAAACTGAAAGGTCTGAAGATGGATAAATGACCTGGATCGGATGGACTACACCCCAGCGTTCTAGAAGAGATAGCTGAGGAGATTGTGGAGGCATTGGTGGTAATCTTTCAGGAATCACTGGAGGCTGGAAGGATCCCAGAGGACTATAAAGTGGATAATGTAACACTGCTGTTTAAGTTGGGAGGAAGGCAGAAGACGGGAAATTATAGGCCGGTTAGCCTGACTTCTGTCATTGGTAAGATTTTAGTGTCCATTATCAAAGATGATATCGCAGAGTACTTGGAAGTGCATGATAAAACAGGATTGAGTCAGCATGGCTTCGTCAAGGGGAGGTCATGTCTGACAAATCTGTTAGAGTTCTTTGTGGAAGTAACAAGGAAGTTAGACAAAGGAGAACCAGTGGAAGTGATTAATTTAGATTTCCAGAAGACCTTTAACAAGGTGCAGCATAGGAGACTGGAGCCCATGGTGTTAAGGGTAAGATCCTGGCATTGATAAGAGGATTGGCAGACTGACAGAAGGCAGAGAGTGGGAATAAAGGGGTCTTTTTAGGATGGCAGCTGGTGATTAGTGGTGTGCCTCAGGGGTCTGTGCTGGGACCACAACTTTTCACAATATACTTTAATGATCTGGAAGAAGGAACTGAAGGCACTGTTGCTAAGTTTGCAGATGATACAAAGACCTGTACAGGGACAGGTAATATTGAGGAAGCAGGGGGGCTGCAGAAGGATTTGGACAGGCTAGGAGAGTGGGCAATGAAGTGGCAGATGGAATGTGATGTGGAAAAGTGTGAGGTTATGCACTTTGGAAGGAGAAATGGAGTGTCATGTGAGAGTGCTTTTAAGACATGGATGTTTAAGCAATGTACCTTTAAGAAAACAGTGATGTCATAGAGTGGGTGGAGCTCAGCTCAGGTCAGCCATTTTGCAGGTTTTTAGTTTCAGTTTTAAAAGCAGTGTCTGTGTGTTTCCAGAGTGCTGCAAGTTTTGCAGTTTGGTTTTGCTCTGAGCAGCTAAAAAGTGCCTGGCTGGTTTTGCTGAGAGCAGTTTAAAAGTAGAAAGCCAGTTTGCGACAGTCTCTGCCATTCTACAGAAAATATATATATCCTTTAACCTGATGTGATACTGTTTAAAGGTGTTAAGTCTCTTGGAAGTTTGAAGGAACATTTTAAGGAATTATTTACTGTTGCAATATTTTCTGAGTTATCTTTGAAGTAAAGGGTTTTAAGAGATCCAATGTTTATTTAAGATGTTAAGTTGAGTTCATGGAATAAACAGTGTTTTGTGTTCACAAACCCATGTGTCCATAATTGTAATCCCACACCTAGGGAAAAAGCCGTGTGCTCGGTAAAGCAACAAATCCATTACAGGGAGAGGTTGGTTGAACTCCATGATACATTTTGGGGTTCTGAAAAGCCTCACCCATAACAATTGGGGGCTCGAGGGGGATAAAAGTCTATCTAGTGGATTGGCTTTTGTGAACATAAAGACAGTGAAGGATTGTTGCTTTTTCCGGTGTGGTATTTTAGTTTGTGGGGAGAGTGTTTTGAACAATGGCTCTTTCAGAGGCTCAGAAGATTTTGGGGGTGGAGAATGTCACACGTAGTACTTTACGGCCAGAAACGAAACGCAGACTGTTAGATTTGGCAAAAACATTGCAGTTAACCTTACCTGACAAAATGCGAAAAGATTAGGTAATTATGGCGGTGGTTAAGCATTTAAAGTTGCCTGAGATAGACTTTGACTCATTGGAAATGGCAAAAATTCAGTTGCAAATTAAACAAATGGAACGTCAGAAAGAATTAAAGCGGCTGGAATACGAGAGTGAGAGAGAGGAAAAAGAAAGGGAGTGAGGAAAAAGAAAAGGAGAGAGAAGAAAGGAGAAAAGAAAGAATAGCCCTAGCAGAACAAAAAGATAAACATGATGTGGAGATGCCGGCGTTGGACTGGGGTGAGCACAGTACGAAGTCTTACGACACCAGGTTAAAGTCCAACAGGTTTGTTTCGATGTCACTAGCTTTTGGAGCGCTGCTCCTTCCTCAGGTGAATGAAGAGGTCTGTTCCAGAAACACATATATAGACAAATTCAAGATGCCAAACAATGCTAGGAATGCGAGCATTAGCAGGTGATTAAATCTTTACAGATCCAGAGATGGGGTAACCCCAGGTTAAAGAGGTGTGAATTGTCTCAAGCCAGGACAGTTGGTAGGATTTCGCAGGCCAGATGGTGGGGGATGAATGTAATGCGACATGAATCCCAGGTCCCGGTTGAGGCCGCACTCATGTGTGCGGAACTTGGCTATAAGTTTCTGCTCGGCGATTCTGCGTTGTCGCGAGTCCTGAAGGCCGCCTTGGAGAACGCTTACCCAGAGATCAGAGGCTGAATGCCCTTGACTGCTGAAGTGTTCCCCGACTGGAAGGGAACATTCCTGCCTGGTGATTGTTGCGCGATGTCCGTTCATTCGTTCGTACAGTGAAAAGTATTGATCTGAATGAACGGACATCGCGCAACAATCACCAGGCAGGAATGTTCCCTTCCAGTAGAGGAACACTTCACCAGTCAAGGGCATTCAGCCTCTGATCTCCGGGTAAGCGTTCTCCAAGGCGGCCTTCAGGACCCGCGACAACGCAGAATCGCCGAGCAGAAACTTGTAGCCAAGTTCCGCACACATGAGTGCGGCCTCAACCGGGACCTGGGATTCATGTCGCATTACATTCATCCCCCACCATCTGGCCTGCGAAATCCTACCAACTGTCCTGGCTTGAGACAATTCACACCTCTTTAACCTGGGGTTACCCCATCTCTGGATCTGTAAAGATTTAATCACCTGCTAATGCTCGCATTCCTAGCATTGTTTGGCATCTTGAATTTGTCTATATATGTGTTTCTGGAACAGACCTCTTCATTCACCTGAGGAAGGAGCAGCGCTCCGAAAGCTAGTGACATCGAAACAAACCTGTTGGACTTTAACCTGGTGTTGTAAGACTTCGTACAAAAAGATAAAGAGAGGGAGTTTGAACTTCAGAAAATGGCCATGAAATATGACAATCAGTTAAAATTGGCAGACCTAAAGGGAAACGTACAGTTGGATGATGATGAGGATAGTGAGAAAGAGCGTCATAGTCAAAGGCTTGGTGGGAATCTATTTAAATATGTCCAAGCATTGCCAAGGTTTGACGAGAAGGAAGTGGAAGCCTTTTTCATTTCATTTGAGAAGGTAGCTAAACAAATGAAATGGCCACAGGACATGTGGGTGTTACTGATTCAAACAAAGCTGGTAGGTAGAGCTAGTGAAGTGTTTGCATCACTACCAGAGGAGGTATCTGGAACGTATGAGGAGGTGAAGAAATCCATCTGAAGTGCATATGAGCTAGTGCCTGAAGCTTACAGACAAAGGTTTAGAAATTTAAGGAAAGAATTTGGTCAAACATACATGGAGTTTGAAAGGCTCAAACAGAGTAATTTTGATAGGTGGATAAGGGCTTTGAAAATAGACCAAACATATGAAGCTCTCAGAAATTATACTTTTGGAGGAGTTTAAAAATTCAATTCCTGATGTAGTGAGAACTCATGTGGAAGAACAGAGGGTTAAAACTGTGAGATTAGCAGCTTAAATGACAGATGATTATGAATTAGTTCATAAATCAAAGATTGGTTTCTGACACCAGTTTCAACCGGTGAGGGATAGAAACTGGGGACATGAGAAATACTCAAATGGTAAAGGTAAAGCTCATCTGATGGGAGACAATAAAGAGAGTGTACCTCAGATTAAAAAAGAAATCCAGGAGGGTGGAAAAGAAATGAAAAGTTTCAAATGTTTTCACTGTAATAAACTAGGCCATGTAAAGTTACAGTGTTGGTGGTTGAAGAAAAGCACTGGGAAGGCTGATGTGGTAAAACAGGATAAGACAGTGGGGTTTGTTAGAGTGGTAAAGGAAAGCCCAAGGGAAGTAAAGGAGGTGCAAACGATTGTACAGCCTGTTCAAGAAGTAATTGTTAAGAAGATACCAGATGTCTTTAAAGAATTTACTTGTGTGGGTAAAGTTTACTCCTGTGTAAAAGGAGGAGCAGGTAAAGAAGTCACTATTTAAGAGATACAGGGGCTAGTCAATCTTTAATGCTAAGAGATGAGGAATTATGTAGTTTGGGAAGAATGTTGCCAGAAAAGGTGGTGATATGTGGAATTCAGGGTGAGAGGAGAGCATTCCATTATATAAGGTAAGGTTGGAAAGTCCAGTCAAGAGTGGTGAAGTGGTAGTAGGAGTAATAGAGAAACTATCTTGTCCAGGAATACAGCTCATCTTGGGTAATGATGTAGCTGGATCGCAGGTGGGAGTGATGCCTACTGTGGTTTATAAGCCAGTGGAAATTCAGACAACTGAAGTGTTGAAGGACGAATATCCTGGGATTTTTCCGGATTGTGTAGTAACAAGGTCGCAAAGTCACAGGTTAAGACGAGGAGAAACCAAAGAGTGAAGATGAAGTTGAAATGAAAATGATCAGAAACTATTTTTGATCAGATGGTTGAAAAAGAACAAGAACAGGTGGAGGATGAGGCGGACATTTTTAGTTCAGGAAAATTGGCGGAGTTACAACAGAAAGATGTAGAAATAAAACAGATATATCAGAAAGCATATACGGGGGAGGAATCTGAGAGTATACCAGAGTTTTATTACCGTAAACATGATGTCTTGATGAGAAAATGGAGACCTGTACATATGCAGGCGGATGAAAAGTGGGCAGAAGTTCATCAAGTAATATTGCCGGTAGGGTATAGAAAGGAGGTGTTGCGAGTTGCACATGAGGTACCAGTGGGAGGTCATTTGGGAATAAGGAAAACTCAAGCTAAAATCCAGAAACATTTTTATCGGCCTGGACTACATAAAGATGTAGTTAAATTTTGTCAATCATGTCACACATGCCAAGTGATAGGGAAACCTCGAGCAGTGATATAACCAGCGCCCTTAATACCCATTACAGCATTTGAGGAACCTTTTATGAGTGTCATAATTGATTGTGTCGGACCGCTTCCTAAAACAAAAAGTGGGAATAAATATCTTTTGACTGTAATGGATGTGTCTATTAGGTTTCTAGAGGTCATTCCAGTACATAATATTACAGCTAAAAGGATTGTGGAGGAGTTACTTAAATTCTTTACTAGATATGGATATTTAAGGAGAAATTGGTGGGTGAGAAATCGGAAATTGCACTATTGGATTACGTGTCAAATTTTAGCGATCAATTAAATAGAGCAGGTGAATTGGCTAGACAACATTTCAAAGTTGCACAAAATGTGATGAAACGGGTAGCGGACAAGAAATCCAAAGTTCGTAGTTTTGCCAGTGGGGATAAAGTTTTAGTGTTGTTACCAGTGGTAGGGGAGCCTTTAAAAGCTAGGTTTTGTGGACCGTATCAGATTGAAAGGAAATTAAGTGAGGTGAATTATGTGGTAAAAACACCAAATAGAAGGAAGACTCACCGAGTGTGTCATGTGAATATGCTTAAAAGGTACTTTGAAAGGGAAGGAGAGAAAAAGGAGGTTTTATCAGTGACGAACCAAATCCAGATGACTGCATTTGACATACCTCAAATTAAATTGGAAAATGAGAATGTTCTGAAAAATTGGGATGAATTGTTAAATTACCTTCCAGAGGAAAAACAAACTGACCTGAAAGAGTTATTGATATCACATGGGCAAGTTTGTAGAGGTGGGGGGGGGACCGGGTTGCTGCTGGTATGATCAAGGGGGAGCTGGAGCGAGTAGAGAGGGTTGGGACGGGGGGTCTGCCGCCGTGGGGAACGGGACGGGCGTGGGGTGCGGGCGCGTGGCTGGCCGAGGAGGGGTTATGGCTAGTCGACGGGGGAGGGGGGCGAGTAGCCCCCTGATCCGGCTGATAACCTGGAATGTAAGGGGACTGAACGGGCCGGTAAAGCGGGCCCGCGTATTCGCGCACCTGAAGGCGGATGTGGCCATGCTCCAGGAGAGACACCGGAAGGTGGCAGACCAGGTAAGATTGAGGAAGGGGTGGGTAGGTCAGGTGTTTCATTCGGGGCTGGATGCCAAAAATCGGGGGGGTGGTGATCTAGGTGGGAAAGAGGGTGTCGTTCGAGGCGTCGAGCATTGTGACAGACAATGGCGGCAGGTACGTAATGGTAAGTGGTAAGCTGCAAGGGGAGAGGGTGGTGCTGGTCAACGTGTATGCCCCGAACTGGGACGATGCGGGTTTTATGCGGCGCATGTTGGGTCGGATCCCGGACTTGGAAGTAGGGGACCTGATAATGGGGGGGGCTTTAACACGGTGTTGGATCCGGCACTGGATTGCTCCAGGTCTAGGACGGGTAGGAAGCCGGCGGCGGCTAAAGTGCTGAGGGGGTTTATGGACCAGATGGGAACGGTGGACCCTTGGAGATTTGCAAGGCCGGGTGCTAGGGAATTTTCATTCTTCTCGCATGTTCATAAGGCTTATTCCCGGATCGAGTATTATTATGAGTATATTATGATATTATGATTAGGGCGCTGATAGCGAGAGTAGAGGATACCGCGTACTCGGCGATAGCCATTCCGGATCACGCCCCGCATTGGGTAAACCTTGAGCTGGGGGAGGAGAGGGACCAGCGCCCGTTGTGGCGCTTGGAGGTGGGGCTGTTGGCGGACGAGGAGGTGAGTGAGCGGGACCGAGGAAGCATCGAGAGATACCTGGAGGCCAACGATAACGGGGAGGTCCGAGTGCGGATGGTATGGGAGGCGCTAAAGGCAGTGGTTAGGGGAGAGCTGATCTCCATTAGGGCCCCCAAGGAGAGGGGAGGGAGAGGCTGGTGGGGAGATGGTGAGGGTAGACAGGAGGTTTGTGGAGGTGCCGGAGGAGGGACTGTTGAGGGAGAGGCGTAGTCTCCAGGCAGAATTCGACCTGTTGACCACCAGGAAGACGGAGGCGCAGTGGAGGAAATTTATGAGTATGGGGAAAAGGCAAGTCGGATGCTGGCGCATCAGCTTTGGAAGCGGGACGCAGCTAGGGAGATCGGGGGAGTTGAGGACAGGGGAGGGAGTGTGGTGTGGAGTGGGGTTGGCATCAAGGGGGTCTTCAGGGACTTTTATGAGGAATTGTATCGGTCCGAGCCCCCACTGGAGGAGGGAGGGATGGGCCGCTTTCTGGACCAATTGAGGTTTCTGAAGGTGGAGGAGGGACTGGTGGCGGGACTGGGGGCCCCAATTAGGCTGGAGGAGCTGACCAAAGGGATAGGGAGCATGCAGGTGGGGAAGGCACCGGGGCCGGATGGTTTCCCGGTCGAATTTTATAAAAAATATATGGACCTGTTGGGCCCGTTGCTAGTTAGGCCCTTTAATGAGGCAAGGGAGGGGAGGGGCTTTGCCCCCGACGATGTCCCGGGCACAGATCTCCTTGATCCTGAAGCGGGACAAGGATCCCTGCAGTGTGGGCCTTACAGACCGATTTCCTTGCTAAATGTAGATGCCTAGGTGCTGCTGAAGGTCTTAGCCACGAGGATTGAGGATTGTGTGCCACAGATCATCCATGAAGACCAGACGGGGTTTGTGAAGGGGAGACAGTTGAACGCGAATGTGCGGAGGTTTTTGAACATTATCATGTGCCAGCGAGGGAGGGGGAGGCGGAGATAATGGTGGCGATGGACGCTGAGAAAGCCTTCGAGAGTGTAGAGTGGGGTACCTGTGGGAGGTGCTGAAGAGGTTCAGGTTTGGGGAGGGGTTTGTCAGGTGGGTTAGGCTGTTGTACGAGGTCCCAATGGCGAGTGTGGCCATGACAAGAGGAGGTCTGAGTACTTTTGATTGCATCGAGGGTCTAGGCAGGGGTGTCCCCTGGCCCTGCTCTTCGCACTGGCGGTTGAACCCCTGGCTATGGCACTGAGGGAGTCGAGGAACTGGAGGGGGTTGGGGTGGGGAGGAGCATAGGGTGTCGCTCTATGCGGACGACTTGCTGCTATATGTGGCGGACGGAATGCCTGAAGTAATGAGGATCCTCAGGGAGTTCGGGGATTTCTCAGGGTACAAGCTCAACATGGGGAAGAGCGAGTTGTTCGTGGTTCACCCAGGGGACCAGGAGAGGGCGATTGGCGAGCTCCCACTAAAAAGGGCGGAGAGGAGCTTCAGATATTTGGGGGTCCAGGTGGCTAGGGACTGGGGGCCCCTGCATAGACTTAATTTCACGAGGCTGGTGGAGCAAATGAAGGGGGAATTCAAGAGGTGGGACGTGTTGCTGCTGTCCCTGGTGGGTAGGGTGCAGTCAGTTAAGATGACGGTGTTCCCAAGGTTTCTGTTCCTGTTCCAGTGCCTCCCCATTTTTATCCCGAAGGCCTTCTTTAGGCGGGTCAACAGGAGCATAACTGGGATTGTGTGGGTGTGAGGGACTCGGAGGGTGAGAAAGGTGTTACTGGAGCGGAGTAGGGATTTGGGGGGGGGGGGCTGGCACTGCCCAACCTCTGTGGGTACAGCTGGGCCGCCAACGCGGCGATGGTGCGCAAGTGGGTGATGGAGGGGGAGGGGGCTGCATGGAAATGATGAAGACGGCGTCTTGTGAGGGTACGAGTCTGGAGGCGCTGGTAACGGCGCCGCTGCCGCTCCCTCCAATGAGGTATACCACAAGCCCGGTAGTGGCGGCTACCCTCAAAATCTGAGGGCAATGGAGGCGACACAGGGGGGAAGTTGGGTCCACCGGTCCTCGGTGTGGACCCCAATACGTGGGAACCACCGGCTTGTCCCAGGGAGAATAGATGGAGGGTTTTCGGGGTGGCACAGGGCAGGGATAAGAAGCCCCCCCCCGGAACACCTTTAGATATTTACAGGTAAGGGCGTTTGCCAGGCGGCAAGTGGTGGAATTCCCACGGCTGCTACAGGACCGGGTGCTCTCGGGGGAGGGGGGGGGGGGTTGAAGAGGGGAAGGTCTCGGAAATTTACCAGGTGATGCAGGAGGAGTCCTCGGTGGTGGAGCTGAAAGGTAAGTGGGAGGAGGAGTTGGGAAAGGAGATCGAGGAGGGGACGTGGGCAGATGCCCTTGGGAGGGTGAACTCTTCCTCTTCGTGCACGAGGCTCAGCCTCATACAGTTTAAGGTGCTGCACAGGGCACACATGACCAGGACAAGGATGAGCCGGGTGAGGACAGGTGTGTTAGGTGATTAGGGAGCCCAGCAAATCTCACCATATGTTCTGGGCATGCCCAGTGCTGGAGGAATTTTGAAAGGTCGTAGCGAGGACCGTGTCGGGGGTGGTAGGATCCAGGGTCAAACCGGGCTGGGGGCTCGGAATATTTGGGTTGCAGGGGAGCCGGGAGTCCTGGAGGCGACAGAGGCCGGTATTCTGGCCTTTGCGTCCCTGGTAGCCCGGCGAAGGATTCTCCTTCAGTGGAAGGATGCGAGGCTCCCAAGCGTGGAATCCTGGATCAACGATATGGCGGGGTTTATTAAATTGGAGAGGGTGAAATTCGCCTTAAGGGGATCTGTACAAGGGTTCTTCAGGCGGTGGCAACCATTCTTGGACTTCCTGGCAGAACGGTCGACAATGGTCAGCAGCAGCAACCCGGGGGAAGGGGGGTTTCTATTTTATTTTTGTTTGTCTACACTGGGGGATCTGAGGGGGTGTATATATTTGCTATGTTTGCTTTGTGTTAATTCGGGGTATTCATTTATTATTTATGTATAGGGAGGCACGGGGGTTGTTTTATTTTGTTCTGTATTTAATTCTATTGGGTTCCTTTTTCATTCTATTGATATTTTGTGAAAACCTCTAACAATTATTTATTTAAAAAAAGACGGATGTTTAAGCAATGTACCTTTTAGAAAACAGTGATGTCATAGAATGGATGGAGCTCAGCTCAGGTCAGCCATTTTGCAGGTTTTTAGTTTCCGCTTTAAAAGCAGCGTCTGTATTTCCAGAGAGCTGCAAATTTTGCAGTTTGGTTTTGCTGAGAGAAGCTAAAAAGTGCCTGGCTGGTTTTGCTGAGAGCAGTTTAAAAGTAGAAAGCCAGTTTGCGACAGTCTCTGCCATTCTACAGAAAAAATATATATCCTTTAACCTGATGTGATACAGTTTAAAGGTGTTGAGTCTCTTGGAAGTTTGAAGGAACATTTTAAGGAATTATTTACTGTTGTAATATTTTCTGCGTTATCTTTGAAGTAAGAAGTTTTAAGAGAGCCAATGTTTATTTAAGATGTTAAATTGAATTTATGGAATAAACATTGTTTTGTGTTTAAAAACCCACGTGTCCATAATTGTAATCTCACACCGAGGGAAAAAGCCGTGTGCTCGGTAAAGCAACAAATCCATTAAAGGGAGAGGTTGGTTGAACTCCATGATACATTTTGGGGTTCTGAAAACCCTCGCCCAAAACAGGAGGCATAGACTATTTTCTAAATGGGGAACTGCTTAGGAAATCAGAAGCGCAAAGGGACTTGGGAGTCCTTGTTCACGATTATCTAAGGTTAACATGCAGGTTCAGTCGGCAGTTAGGAAGGCAAATGCAACGTAGCATTCATGTCGAGAGGGCCAGAATACAAGACCAGGGATGTACTTCTGAGGCTATATAAGGCTTTGGTCAGACCCCATTCGGAGTATTGTGAATAGTTTTGGGCCCTTTTCCAAGTAAAGATGTGCTTTCCTTGAAAAGTGTCCAGAGGAGGTTCACAAGAATGATCCATAGAATTAAGAGCTTGTCATGAGGAACGGTTGAGGTCTCTGGGTATGTACTCTGAGTTTAGACGGATGAGGGGGGGATCTTATTGAAACACACAGGATACTGTGAGGCCTGGATAGAGTGGACGTGGAGGGGATGTTTCCACTTGAAGGAAAAACTAGAACCAGAGGACACAATCTCAGACTAAAGGGACAATCCCTTTAATAAATAAATAATCTATTGTCACAAGTAGGCTTACATTAACACTGCAACAAAGTTGCTGTGAAAAACCCCTGGTCACCACATTCCGGCGCCTGTTCAGACACAGAGGGAGAATTCAGAATGCTCAGCTGGTCCGGGAATTGGAAGCAGTGCTGCTGGCCTTGTTCTGCATCACAAACCAACTGTCTAGCCCACTGAGCTAAACCAGCTCAGTGGTTTAAACCATTTTTAAAACAGATGAGAAGAATTTCTTCAGCCAGAGGAGGTGGTGAATCTGTGGAACTCTTTGCCGCAGAAGGCTATGGAGGCCAAATCCCTGAGTGTCTTTAAGTCTGAGATAGATGGGTTCTTGATCAATAAGGGGGTCGGGGGTTATGGGGAGAAGGTAGGAGAATGGGGATGAGAAAAATATCAGCCATGATTGAATGGCGGAGCAGACTCAATGGGCCGAGTGGCCTAATTTTGCTCCTATGTCTTATGGTTTCCATGCATCTGTTGCTCTTGTCCTTCACTTGGTAGAGGTCGCAGGTTTGGAAGGTTCTGTTGGAGGAGCTTTGTTGAGTATTTTGTAGATGGTGCACACTGCCGCCACTGTAAGTTGGTAGTGGAGAGTGTAGCCAGTTAAAATGGCTAACTCCCGATTAGAATGGCCAAACCCTGATTTAAAATGGCAAACGGAAGAGGCTGATGGGAAAATCAGCCAACAGGACTCAAACAGGCAGAACTGTGTATTTGCCTCTGGGGAGGCCAGTCAGAATCGATACCTGCAGCAATCGATACCACCAGCCATCTGAATATAAATTAGCAATCCCTGGGAACAATGTGCAACAAATTAGACACACAAAGCCAAACCAGACTTTTCGGCGCCAGCAGGAGCCTACACAAAAGAGAGGTGAACGACCACCCCAAAACCGCCCATCGATCAAGGAATCGCTCCAGCATTGGAGAATATCGAACCAAGTGATTGGGACGAAGTCCAATCACTTGGAACCAGGTACAGGGTCCGCCCCGAAAGGCGGGAAGCCCCTGGGGACCATAAGAATAGAGTCCAAGTTCAAATCGACCCTTTTTCTCCTCTCCGCACCCTTCGATACCCTTCTGCTGACCTTCTACAACAGCCGCTAGAATCGTAAGTCTTACTCCAACGCTCGCTACGAGATAAGCACTCCTGGCTATCGACCTGTACCAGCTTTGAATCCCGCAGGCTCAGAACCCATACGAAAGGCCATTTGTTTCCCTGGCCTGGTGGGCCATTTCCAAAGTTAAGTATTGGCCTGTTAGTTGTAGGAAGTAGCTTAGAAGTAGAATTAATGTATAAGTATTGATTACTGTATATCATAAATGTGCCTTGATTTAACTCTTACTAAGCGGTGTGTTGGATTATTGATCATTACTCTGACTTGAACCACGTGGCGGTATCAGAAAGATACCTGGCGACTCAAGAGCAAAGGTGATAGAAGAGCAATTAAACTAAGGCTAAAACGAGCAACAAGAGAAGGAATGTTTACATTGGTGTGGATGGAGCACCAATCAAATGGGCTGCTTTGTCCTGGATTATATTGAGCTATTTGAGTGTTGTTGGAGCTGCATTCATCCAGGCAAGTAGAGTCACGCTCCTAACTTGTACCTTTCGGTGTTCTTCAGGTTTTGGAGAGTCCGGTGTTGAGTTACTTGCCACAGTATTCCTAACCTATGACCTGCTCTTGTAACTACTGTATTTGTATGGCTAATCCAGGTCAGCTTCTGGTCATTGGTAACTCTCAAGATGTTGATAGTTGGTGATTCGTCAAAAGTAATATAATTGAATACCGTGGAGAGATGGTTAGATTCTCTCTTGTTGGAGATGGTCATTGCCTTTCACTTGTGTGGCGTGAAAGTTACTTGTCACTTATAAGCCAAATCCTGAATGTTGTCCAGATCTTGCTGCATTTGGACGTGGACTTCGTCAGTACCTGAGGAGTTGTGAAGGGTGCTGAATATTATGCAAACGTTAGCAACCATTTCCACTTCTGACCTTATGAAAAGAAGGTCATTGATGAAGCAGCTGAAAATGGATGGACTCGGAACACTGCACTTAGGACTCCTGTAGCAATATCTTTGGACTGTGATGATTGATTCCAAATACTGAGGAGTTTTCCTTGGGTGCAACAAATGATTAAACCTATGATCAATAAGCCCAGATAAATGATCAAATCATGGACTTTATGTCTCAGATACTTTGTAAACCAGATGAACCATTAGCAGAGTTCTAAAACTCTGATTTATCAGACAACTTATTTATGCATCTCTGCTTCCTTGCCAAGTTGCATTAATACATTCATGCCCAGCTATGTAAGAAGTGAATGCAATTTCTCCAGCTCTGGGTTAGACCTGTTAACTTGGCTAGGACAGAAACAGGGACATATTTTTCAGTTTCTCATTTTGTTTAGATATTTTGTTACCTCTTGGATTACCTTATCCATTTCTTGTACTGTTGGATAACTGGATGCTGTCCAGGTGATGTGATTCGGATATCCTTTCATCCTACTGTGTAACCAGTAGCTGTGAGACATTGAAATATCCTGGCTACTGTTTATTTATTTGAAGTATTTTGCCACTGTCTTTGTTGGGACCCAGTCTTGCCATTTTTCTTTCTGGCCAAAGTAAAAAGTTGGTCATGAGAATTTTGGGTCCAGGGTTGTGCTCCGTGGCACTTCACGCGGTGGCACCAATTGTCACCAGATTCTTATAGTTCATGGAGGAACTGTGCCTGTGGGCTCTGGTATGAGTAGTGAGCCAATGTTGGTGTTTGTCACTGGTGAGGCCGATAATAGTTTGGTAATCCATCTGTGATGGCTCATGGATTTTTGACCATCTAACTCCTGTTGAAATGGACAGTGTGTAGATGTCCATTCACTGGTTAGAATGTGTTCAGTACTGGTCCTTCACAATCCAGTTAGATGAATGCAAGTGCGGCATAGCTAATTATTCAGAATTGGTTTATCTTTTTGGAGCAAGGCGGCATTTGTGTTCAGATTCCTGTGCGTTATTCTTGTGTGTTCGCTTCCTGATGCTCGTCGTTGCAGTTAGATTTTGGAATGCAATGTACAATAACCTGCTGGGCCTAAACTTTGCAATATCTACCCTATTTCCATAGTTCCAAAGATTACACTGCTCCAGTTAATTTCATCAGTGCTGGAATCCGTCGACCTGCAGCTGAGGAAAATGAGGAAGAGAAGGACTCTGATGATTCTGAAGAGGAGAAAGTTAAGCGAGATGATTTTCCAAAAGAATTTGCACCAAAGAAACTAAAAACTGTATGTATTCAGTCAAGGGCTTGGGCTTGTCACTAGACCGCTATGATTGAGTGTTGATTCATCAAAAGACGTGATAGCAGTGATGGGCTAGCCAATATCATGTGATTCTGGTCAGGTGGATTCAGTCATATTTCCAACAACAGTTTCATGTTATCAAACCATTTACATTTAGTGAAAAACTCTTAAATGATGCATTTCAAGGGCTAAGAAAATGTCACCTCTGGGTTTTATTTTTCCATTGCCCTGAAAACATCCTATTTTTACAGATTATCATAGAATTTCATAGAATTTACAGTGCAGAAGGAGGCCATTCGACCCATCGAGTCTGCACCGGCTCTTGGAAAGAGCACCCTACTCAAGGTCAACACCGCCACCCTATCCCCATAACCCAGTAACCCCACCCAACACTAAGGGCAATTTTGGACACTAAGGGCAATTTATCATGGCCAATCCACCTAACCTGCACATCTTTGGACTGTGGGAGGAAACCGGAGCACCCGGAGGAAACCCACGCACACACGGGGAGGATGTGCAGACTCCGCACAGACAGTGACCCAAGCCGGAATTGAACCTGGGACCCTGGAGCTGTGAAGCAATTGTGCTATCCACAAGGCTACCGTGCTGCTCCAGATGCCAGGAGTAAGCATATTTGGTCAAGAGTGTTATACCATGCAATGCATTATTGTAAAAACTTTCACATCTAAATGATTTACTGTTCAATTTTGACTTCAGTCAGGAGAGAGAGGGTTGGGGGTGATTAGAGATCACCTGCACCTTGTTGGTTTATATGTTCAAAAACCATCATTATTTTCTGTCTAAAGTAAAAACGTGTATTTAATCAGGATGTAATAGTATTTGAGGTTGATTTCCCCAAAATCAAATCATTTTCATGAAAATTGGTGTCGGGTATTTGTTTACATCGGAGAAATGGTAACGTGTGCTTTATTTGTTTTTACAGAGAATTAGATAACTGTTATTGTTTACTGAAATAGTTCTGCATCCTGATTAGCTATTTATCCGGCTGCAGTAGTTGAATAAAACATTAAATATATACTTTCCAGGCACCAAGAAATGTCACCGTAGCCGAGAAGAATTTTTGCACACTTTCCAGCGTCTTTTCGTGAAGATGTGTATCCCCCACGCACTCCCCGCTGCCATCTCTCCATGAGGACAAGTTACATACTGACTAACTGGTGCCCTTCCAGATTTGGTTCAGTGACATCAATTTGTATTTATCTAATTATGTTTTCGCAGGGTGGCTTTTTCAAATCTAGTTCGAAAGGATTCACAGGAGGACATCGAACAAACCAGGAGATTGGCACCTGGGAAAAACACACCAAAGGGATTGGACAGAAACTGCTGCAGAAGATGGGTTACGTACCTGGCAGAGGTCTTGGGAAGAATGCACAAGGTACAGTTATCAGAAAGTTATTAGCAACAATAATAATTCTCTATGTAATTAATTCGACAAAAGATATTGAGCTTATTGGGAATGTTGGCAAGTGCTGTCCCCATCTTCTGGACTGTCACACATGTCTCTGAGTGAAAGTGCAGTTCTTCTTCTGATGGATATTGAGGAGTACTCCAGTGGACTGTGGAACTGCCATAATGCTTCCATCCATTTAATTTCCTGAGACATGGTTAAGTTTGTCCCTACAGCCGCCACAATCTCACCCCCACCAGCCAATTTAACTTGTATTCTTCACTGTGCAACCTAAACAGGTTCCCATCCTGAGCATTACAATTCCATCGTTTCATCAGCTCCAAACCATCCAATATAATCTTTTGCCCAGTTTGTCGATTTAGGTGTTGTGTAGTCATGCCGTTAATACTATTTCTATTGCTCTGCAGGAATTGTGGCACCAATTGAGGCAAAGATGAGGAGGGGAAAAGGAGCGATTGGTGCTTATGGGTCTGAACGAACAGAACAGTCACTGAAGGACTTTCCCATTGTTGACTCCGATGAAGAAGCGGACGAGGTTTGGAATACTACAACTCTTGTTCTGTTATTTGTATTTTTTGAAAAGCACCTAAATCATACATTTTTCCGTTTTCTGAACATTTGATGAACATTCCAAACATTTGATCTTGCCGTCAATCACACACATGCATTTTTGAGCGTGAGTTAATGGAAAGCAATTCAGAGAAGAAACCCTGAATAAGTACTTCCTGTGCTCTCTCCCTCACCTGACAATGGCCCCAGTCTAAAAGTACAAAGGACCAATTGTATGTTTCCATATTACCCTTTCCTATAAAACAAGCTTCTTTTGGCACTTAATGCTTAGTATTACACTGGTGAGAAAAGGGACTATTTGGAGTAGGATGCAGCACAACAATTATAACTTGTATTTATATCATAATAAAACATCGCAAGGTGCTACATTGGAGATCTACAATGCAACGTTTGACACTCACTAGCTATATGGATATATGCGGGTAAGTGAGCAAAAGCTTAACCAAGAGGTAGCTTTTAAGGAGGGGAGAAAAAGGTAGAGAGTCGGAGGTACAGAGAGACAATTCTAGAGTTGAGGGCATTGGTAGCTGAGCTTAAGGTCATCAATAGTGGAGCAATTAAACTCTGGGGTGCTCAAACGGGCAGGTTTAGGGGTTCTCTGAGGTTAATGGGATAACGTTAGTGGGCAAGGCCATGGCCATGAAAATAAGGAGGAAAATTTTTTAATGGAGTTGCTTAACTGGGAAACAATGTGAGCACATTGTTGGTTGATGGTTGAATTGGGTATTGTTAAGTAAGGACATGGCAGCGAATGTTGCATTGTCTAAAGTTACTGTGTAGAATGTGGAGGCTGGCTAAGAGTGCATTGGAGTAAGGTGGGGTGCTCTTTTGGAGGGTTGATGCAGACTCGGTAGGTTGATTTGCCGCCTCCTGCACTGCAGGGATTCTATGAATACTTGGAGTTGGACCAACAAATGACTTATTTCCCAATAGAATAACTTCCCCAGTTGATTGGGTGAATGTAGTTGGGGCGATGTCTCCCTTAGATGCCTATTTCTTGCTATCTGACTACTAACCAACATTTGCACCTGCTTACAGAAGCCATAGATTGAACACTTTACTGAAAGGTGAAAAGTGGCAGTAGAAACCCTGCATGAGAGGATTCATTTTCCCCCTTTAAATTTCCCTGCAAAATTCATGCTTCCCTTTTCTAGAAGGATTAAGCACTGCTTGGTGTCTAGACTTGAACTGTTTGCTTTGGGGAGGTGGAAGTTATTTTCTCTTCTTTCCTCTGGCAAAAGAAAAGCTTAATATATTCAGCACTTTTCACAACTTCACTATGTCCACAGCTAGTGAAGTATCTTTGAATGTCAATCGCTGTTATAATGTCGGAAATACAGTGGGCAATTTGCACACAACTGAGATAATTGGCTGGCCGACTACACCTGGGCTTCTGTCGATGTCAGGTTAACATACCCACCACTCCAATTTAATTCTCTGCCACATGACCCATTGCTTGGTGCCTGGTCTCTGAATGAACGTCGAGAGTTCATTGAGTTGCGATTCACATGAGAGGATCTCTGCGGTTGAAGGGATGTTTGATAGTCCGTCAGTTATGAAGGGCAGTCAGTAACCAGTGACTAATTAAGCGTTTGTCTTCAGGACTTTCAGAAGGAGATGAGCCAGTGGCGCAAGGATCCCACAGGTGGAAAGAAGAAACCCAAGTACACCTTCAAAACTGTAGAGGAGCTGAAAGCGAAGGGAGCAACCAGCCTGGGCAGGAAAATGGCTACCCCTCAGACAGAGCTTTCACAAGTCAAGGTGCGTGGGAAAGGGCTTTTCCTCATTTGCAAATGTTTAGAAATGTCCACATACAATTTTTTTTTTTAAATTGTTTTTTAAATTATTATTAAAGGTTTTCATAAAATATCAGTAACAAAATGAGAAAAAAAAGAACCCAACATGGTTAATTACAAAACACAGTCCAGAAAAACAACCCTCCATACCCCCTCCCCCCTGTACATAAATAATAAATTAACATTAACACCCCAACTTAACACAACAGGTATTTACACCCCCTCAGACCTGTCTGTCTATCGTTCTGCCAGGAAGTCTAAGAACTGTTGCCACCGCCTAAAGAACCCTTGTACCGACCCTCTCAAGGCAAATTTCACCCTCTCCAATTTAATGAACCCTGCCATATCGTTGATCCAGGATTCCACGCTTGGGGGCCTCGCATCTTTCCACTGAAGAAGAATCCTTCGCCGGGCTACCAGGGACGCAAATACCAGAATTCTGGCCTCTTTCGCCTCCTGCACTCCCGGCTCCTCTGCCACCCCAAATATTGCGAGCCCCCAGCCCGGTTTGACCCTGGATCCTACCACCCTCGACACCGTCCTCGCTACGCCCTTCCAAAATTCCTCCAGTGCTGGGCATGCCCAGAACATATGGGTGTGATTTGCTGGGCACCCTCAGCACCTAAAGGACCTGTCCTCATCCCCAAAAAACTGGCTCATCCTTGTCCCGGTCATGTGTGCCCTGTGCAGCACCTTAAACTGTATGAGGCTGAGCCTCGCGCACGATGAGGAAGAGTTCACCCTCACTAGGGCATCTACCCACGTCCCTTCCTCAATTTCCTTTCCCAACTCCTCCTCCCACTTACCTTTCACCTCCACCACCGAGGCCTCCTCCTCCTCCTGCATCATCTGATAAGTTTCCGGGATCCCCCCCCCCCCCCCCGAGAGCACCCTGTCCTGTACTGTGTGTGGCAGTAGCCGCGGGAATTCTACCACCTGCCGTCCGGCAAATGCCCTTACCTGTAAGTACCTGAAGGTGTTCCCCGGGGGGGAGCCCGTACTTCTCCAGCTCACCTAGGCTCGCAAACTTCACGTCCACAAATAGGTCCCCCAACCTTCGTTTCCCTGCCCTGTGCCACCCCAAAAACCCTCCACCTGTTCTTCCTGGGGCGAACCGGTGGTTCTCCCGTAATGGGGTCCACGCTGAGGCCCCAACTCCCGTGCCGCCTCCACTGCCCCCAAATTTTGAGGGCAGCCACCACCACCGGGCTCGTGGTATACCTCCTTGGAGGGAGCAGCAGCGGCGCCGTTGCCAGCGCCCCCAGACTCGTACCCACACAAGACGCCTTCTCCAGCCTCTTCCATGCAGCCCCCTCCCCCTCCATCACCCACTTGTGCACCATCGTCGCATTGGCGGCCCAGTAGTATCCACAGAGGTTGGGCAGCGCCAGTCCCCCCCTATCTCTACTCTGCTCCAGGAACACCCTTCTCACCCTCTGAGTCCCTCGCTCCCACACAAACCCCATTATACTCCTGTTAACCTGCCTGAAAAAAGCCTTCGACATCAACACTGGGAGGCACTGGAACAGGAACAAAAACCTTGGGAGCACCGTCATTTTGATTGGCTGCAACGCGTCCCACCTCTTGAACTTCTCCTCCATTTGCTCCACCAGCCTTGTAAAATTAAGCCTATGCAGGGCTCCCCAGCTCCTGGCCACCTGGACTCCCAGATACCTGAAGCTCCTCTCTGCCTTTTTTAGTGGGAGCTCGCCAATCCCCCTCCTGGTCCCCTGGATGATCTACGAACAGCTCGCTCTTCCCCATGTTGAGCTTGTACCCCAAAAAGTCCCCGAATTCCCTAAGGATCCTCATTACCTCTGGCATTCCTCCCACCGGGTCTGCCACATAAAGCAGCAGGTCGTCCGCATAAAGTGACGCCCTGTGCTCCTCCCCACCCCGCACCAACCCCCTCCAGTTCCTTGAGTCACTCAGTGCCATAGCCAGGGGTTCAATCGCCAGTGCGAAGGGCAGGGAGGACAAGGGACACCCCTGTCTCGTCCCTCGGTGCAACCGAAAGTACTCTGACCTCCTCCTGTTTGTGGCCACACTCGCCATCGGGACCTCATACAACAGCCTAACCCACCTGACAAACCCCTCCCCAAACCCGAACCTCTTCAGCACCTTCCACAGGTACCCCATTCTACCCTATCGAAGGCTTTCTCAGCGTCCATCGCCACCATTATCTCCGCCTCCCCCTCCCTCGCCGGCATCATGATAATGTTCAAAAACCTCCGCACAGACTTCCGGTTGCGGCGATGCCCAGCTAAGCCTCGCGTTTCGGCGGCTCCAGCTCAAACGGACCTTCGGGCTCTTTTAAGAGCCCCAGCGGGGAATTTTTTCAAGACTAAACCCGGTGTGGGGTGAGATAACAGGGAGTCCCCCCCAACAAAATAGAAAAATATCGGCGGCGACGGCTACATCGCGAAGAATCCTCGAGGATATGGACAGGAGGAAAAAAGGAGCAAGATGGCGGCGGAGAAAGCCCAGGCGACATGGGAGCCCGACCAAGACGAATTCTTAAGACGGTGTGTGGAGCTACTTAAGAAGGAGGTGCTGACCCCGATGCTACAGGCAATTGAGGGGCTTAAGGAGGCACAAAAGACCCAGGAGATGGAGCTCCGCGTGGTGGAGCAGAAGGTGACGGATAGCGAAGACGAGATCCTGGGCCTGGCAGTCAAAACGCAGACGCACGAGGCGCTCCACAAAAAGTGCATTGAAAGGATTGAAGCCCTAGAAAATAGAGCACGGAGAAAGAACCTTCGGATCCTGGGTCTCCCCGAGGGAGTGGAAGGAGCGGACTGCGGGGCTTACGTGAGCACGATGCTAAGCTCGCTGATGGGAGCTGACGGCCCCTTGGAAGTGGAAGGGGCTCATCGGGTCCCTGCGAGGAGACCAAAGGCGGGAGAACCACCTAGGGCGACAATTGTGCGATTTCATCGCTTCAATGATAGAGAAGTGGTTCTGAGATGGGCCAAAAAGGTACGAAGTAGTAGATGGGAGAATGCGGTGGTACGGGTGTACCAGGATTGGAGTGCGGAGGTGGCGAGAAGGAGGGCGAGTTTTAATCGAGCCAAGGAGGTGCTACACAAGAAGAAGGTGAAGTTCGGGATGCTGCAGCCGGCGCGACTATGGGTCTCGTACCAGGAGAGACATCACTACTTCGAAACGGCGGAAGAAGCATGGACCTTCATTAAAAACGAGAAACTGGATCGGAACTGAGGGACTGATGTTAGAGGGGAAATGACACTGTCGATGTATATAGGGATGTAAATTGGGAAGGGGGGGACACTAAGAAATGTGGGCGCCGGTAGGGGGAAAGAAGAGACATAGGCGGGGGATGGGGAATAGGAGTGGGGCGGTAGAGGGAGCTGCGCCACAAGGGGCGGGACAACTATAGAGAATACGGGGCTTACTGTCCTTGTTCCCGCGCCAGAAAGGTGATGGCGGGAAGATAGGCGCAAGGTAGATGGGAGTTCCCCACACGGTGGGGGGGGGGTCAAGGAGTGAGCGGGAGAAGCCGGGGTCAGTTGAAGTCAGCTGGAGGTAGAAAACCCGGACCTGGAGGTAGGAAACCTGATAATGGGGGGAGACTTCAACACCGTGTTGGACCCAGGGTTAGATAGATCTAGATCTAGGACCGGAAGAAGGCCGGCAGCGGCCAAGGTGCTTAAGGGGTTTATGGACCAAATGGGGGGAGTGGATCCATGGCAATTTGTTAGGCTGAAGGCCAAGGAATTCTCCTTCTTCTCCCATGTTCACAAGGTGTATTCCCGGATAGATTTCTTTGTTTTGGGAAGGTCGCTGATCTTGAGGGTGGAAGAAACTGAGTATTCAGCCATAGCTGTCTCAGATCATGCCCCACATTGGGTGGACCTGGAACTAGGAACTAGGAGAGTAGGAGAGGAGAGGGAGCAGCGTGCACTCTGGCGATTAGATGTGGGATTGCTGGCGGATGAGGGAGTCTGTGGAAGGGTGCGGGGATGTATCGAGAGATACCTGGAGGCCAATGACGACGGGGAGGTCCGAGTGGGAGTAGTATGGGAAGCACGAAAGGCGGTGGTCAGAGGAGAGCTGATCTCCATCAGGGCCCACAAAGGGAAAATAGAGGCCAAGGAAAGGGAAAGATTACTGGGGGAGATTTTAAGGGTGGATAAAGAATACGCGGAGGCCCCGGAGGAAGGACTATACAGGGAGAGATGACGACTCCAGACGGAGTTCGACCTTCTGACCACTAGGAGGGCGGAGGCGCAGTGGAGGAAGGCACAGGGGATGAGATATGAATATGGGGAAAAGGCTAGTCGCCTGTTGGCCCATCAGCTGCGAAAGAGGACAGCGGCGAGGGAGATAGGGGGAATTAGAGATGGAAAGGGAGCTACGGTGCGGAGAGCAGGGAAGATAAACGAGGTGTTTAAGACCTTTTACGAAAGACTTTATAGGTCCCAACCCCCGGAGGGAAAAGAGGAGATGCGGCAGTTTTTGGACCAATTAAGGTTCCCGAGGGTGGAGGAGCAGGAGGTGGAAGGCCTGGGGGCACCAATTGGGGTGGACCAGGTTACCAAGGGGCTGGGGAACATGCAGGCAGGGAAGGCCCCGGGACCAGATGGGTTCCCGGTGGAATTTTATAGAAAATATGTGGACTTGCTGGCCCTGCTGTTGGTAAGGACTTTTAACGAGGCTAGAGAAGGGAGGGCTCTACCCCCCGACAATGCCGGAGGCGACGATATCGCTAATTTTGAAGCGGGATAAAGATCCGCTGCAGTGCGGGTCCTATAGGCCTATCTCACTGCTAAATGTGGACGCCAAATTGCTAGCAAAGGTGCTGGCAACGAGGATTGTGTCCCGGGGGTGGTGCACGAAGACCAGACAGGATTTGTAAAGGGGAGACAACTAAATGTCAACGTGCGACGGCTATTGGGGATGATAATGATGCCCCCAGTAGAGGGGGAGGCGGAGATAGTGGCGGCAATGGATGCAGAGAAGGCATTTGATAGGGTGGAAGTATCTATGGGAGGTGCTGAGGAGGTTCAGGTTTGGGGACGGGTTTGTTAGCTGGGTCCAACGGCAAGTGTGGTCACGGGTCGGCAAAGATCGGAGTATTTTCGACTATACAGGGGAACAAGACAGGGATGCCCGCTATCTCCATTACTGTTCGCGTTGGCAATTGAACCACTGGCCATGGCGCTGAGAGACTCCAGAAAATGGAGAGGGGTGATTAGAGGGGGAGAGGAATACCGAGTGTCACTCTACGCGGATGACCTACTGCTATATGTAGCGGACCCAGTGGGGGGGATGACAGAGGTCATACAGATATTGAGGGAGTTCGGAGATTTCTCGGGATATAGGCTTAACATGGGAAAGAGTGAACTTTTTGTGATACACCCTGGGGACCAGAGTAGAGGGATAGATGGCCTACCGTTAAGGAGAGTGGAAAGAAACTTTTGATACCTGGGGATTCAGATAGCCAGGAGCTGGGGAACCTTACACAGACTTAATCAGACACGACTGGTGGAACAAATGGAAGAGGACTTCAAGAGGTGGGACATGCAGCCGCTGTCACTGGCGGGCAGAGTGCAGGCAATTAAGATGATGGTCCTCCCGAGGTTCCTATTTGTGTTCCAATGTCTCCCTATACTGATCACTAAGGCCTTTTTTAAAAAAATAGACAGGAGCATCACGAGCTTCGTGTGGGCAGGGAAGGTTCCGAGGGTAAGGAGGGGGTTCTTACAACGTAGTAGAGACAGAGGGGGACTGGCGCTGCCGAATTTGGGCGACTACTACTGGGCCGCCATTGTGGCGATGATTCGTAAATGGATGATAGAGGGAGCGGCGTGGAAAAGACTAGAGATGAAGTCCTGTAAAGGGACGAGTCTAGAAGCGCTGGTGACGGCGCCACTACCGCTCTCACCAAAAAAATTTACCACGAACCCAGTGGTGGCGGCAACATTAAGTATCTGGGGGCAATGGAGGCGACAGAGAGGTGTGCTGGGAGCCTTGGTGGGGTCCCCAATTAGGAACAACCATAGGTTTGCCCCAGGGAGGCTGGATGGAGGATTCCAGAGCTGGCACCAGTTGGGAATTAGGAGAGTGGGAGATTTATTTATAGACGGGACGTTTGCGAGCTTGGGATCGCTGGAGGAAAAGTATAAGCTGCCCCGGGGAAATTTCTTTAGGTATATGCAGGTGAGGGCGTTCACAAGACAACAGGTGAGGGAATTTCCGTTGCTCCCGACACAGGGGATCCAGGATAGAGTGCTTTCGGGGGTGTGGGTCGGGGAGGGCAAGGTGTCAGAGATATACCGGGAGATGAGAGAAGCTGGTGGGCGAACTGAAAGGAAAATGGGAAGAAGAGCTCGGGAAGGAGATTGAGGAGGGTTTGTGGGCTGATGCCCTAAGCAGGGTAAATTCCTCTTCCTCGTGTGCCAGGCTTAGCCTGATCCAATTTAAGGTGCTGCATAGAGCACACATAACTGGAGCAAGGTTGAGCAGGTTCTTCGGAGTGGAGGACAAGTGTGGGAGGTGCGGCGGAAGCCCGGCAAACCACACACACATGTTTTGGTTGTGCCTGGCATTGGAGGGGAGTGACTGGAGTGATCTCGAAGGTGGTGAAGGTCCGGGTCAAACCAGGCTGGGGGTTAGCTTTATTTGGAGTTGCGGATGAGCCGGGAGTGCAGGAGGCGAAAGAGGCCGATGTCGTGGCCTTTGCGTCCCTAGTAGCCCGGCGTAGGATTTTACTCATGTGGAAGGAAGCGAAACCCCCCGGACTGGAGGCCTGGATAAATGATATGGCGGGGTTCATAAAACTGGAGCAGATTAAGTTTGCGCTGAGAGGATCGGCTCAAGGGTTCACCAGACGGTGGCAACCGTTCCTCGACTACCTAGCGGAACGTTAGAGGGAAGATAGATGACCAGCAGCAGCAACCCGGGGGGGGGGGGGGGGGGGGAGATGTTTGGGTTCTGGGAGGGGGGGGAGTTTCATTTTGTTATTTGGTTAGTTTACCATGTTAGTTAGTTACTCATTGTTACATTGTAGTTATGTTACTTGTACTTTTAATTTTTCTTTTCTTTGATGTGTAAAGGGAAAAAATTGTGATTGAAAAACTTTAATAAAATATATTTTTTTAAAAAAACCTCCGCACATTCGCGTTCAACTGTCTCCCCTTCACAAACCCCGTCTGGTCTTCATGGATGATCTGCGGCACACAATCCTCAATCCTCGTGGCTAAGACCTTCAGCAGCACCTAGGCATCTACATTTAACAAGGAAATCGGTCTGTAAGACCCACACTGCAGGGGATCCTTGTCCCGCTTCAGGATCAAGGAGATCTGTGCCCGGGACATCGTCGGGGGCAAAGCCCCCCCGCCTCATTAAAGGTCCTGACTAACAGCGGGCCCAACAGGTCCATATATTTTTTATAGAATTCGACCGGGAAACCATCCAGCCCCGGTGCCTTACCCGCCTGCATTCTTCCAACCCTTTGATCAGCTCCTCCAGCCCAATCGGGGCCCCCAATCCCGCCACCAGTCCCTCTTCCACTTTTGGAAACCTCAATTGGTCCAGGAAGCGGCCCATCCCTCCCTCCTCCCGTGGGGGCTCGGATCGGTACAATTCCTCGTAAAAGTCCCTGAAGACCCCATTGATGCCAACCCCACTCCACACCACACTCCCTCCCCTGTCCTCAACTCCCCTGATCTCCCTAGCTGCGTCAGCTTCCGAAGCTGATGCGCCAGCATCCGGCTTGTCTTTCCCCCATACTCGTAAATCTGGGCCTTCCTCCACTGCACCTCCACCTTCCTGGTGGTCACCAGGTCGAATTCGGCCTGGAAACTACGCCTCTTCCTCAACAATCCTTCCTCGGGCTCCTCCGCATGCCTCCTGTCTACCCTCACCATCTCCCCCACCAGCCTCTCGCTCCCTCCGCTCCTTGTGGGCCCCAATGGAGATCAGCTCTCGCCTCACCACCACCTTCAGTGCCTCCCATACCATCCCCACTCGGACCTCCCCGTTGTCGTTGGTCTCCAAGTACCTCTCTATACTTCGTCGGACCCGCTCACTCACCTCCTCATCTGCCAGCAGCCCCACCTCCAAGCACCACAGCGGGCGCTGGTCCCTCTCCTCCCCATCTCCAAGTCCACCCAATGCAGGGCGTGGTCCGAAATGGCTATTGCCGAATACTCCGTATCCTCTACTCTTGCTATCAACGCCCTACCCAAAATGAAAAAGTCGATTCGGGAAGAAGCCTTATGGACATGTGAGAAGAATGAAAATTCCCTAGCCCCCGGCCTTGCAAATCTCCAAGGGTCCACCCCTCCCATCTGGTCCATAAACCCTGTCAGCACTCTAGCCGCTGCTGGCTTCCTACCCGTCCTAGACCTGGAGCGATCCAGTGCCGGATCCAGCACCATGTTAAAGTCTCCTTCCAAGTCTGGGATCCGACCCACATCGTCCCAGTTCGGGGCATACACATTGACCAGTACCACCCTCGCTCCCTGCAACTTACCACTTACCATTATGTACCTATCGCCATTATCTGCCGCAATGCTCGACACCTCGAATGACACCTTCTTTCCCACCAAGATCGCCACCCCTCGATTTTTGGCATCCAGCCCCGAGTGAAACACCTGACCTACCTACTGTTTCCTCAATCTTACCTGGTCTACCACCTTCAGGTGTGTCTCCTGAAGCATAACCACATCCGCCTTGAGCCCCTTCAGGTGCGCGAACACGCGGGCCCACCTAACCGGCCCATGCAGTCCCCTTGCATTCCAGGTTATCAGCCGGATCAGGGGGCTACCCGTCCCTCTCCCCCGCCGACTAGCCATGACCCCTCCTCAGCCAGCCACGCGCCCGCACCCCACGCCCGACCCGTTCCCCACAGCGGCATACCCCCATCTCGACCCCCCCCCCCCCCCCCCCCCACTCACTCCAGCTCCTCCTTGACCATAGCAGCAGCAACTCGACCACCCCCACCCCCCCCGGCTAGCACCCATCCTGGCTGATTTACTACCCCCATTGCACTTCCGCAAGTCAGCTGATTCCTGCTGACCCCGGCCACTCCCGCCTCTCCTTCGACTCCTCCCATTGTGTGGCACACCCTCCTCTCCCATCCCCATCCGTTCTCCCCCTCCCCCTTCCGTTCTAAGTGCGGGAAACAGCCCTTCCCCGCCCAGTCTTCAGCGTGGGAAAAAGCTCGCGCTTTCCACCTACCAGGCCCCGCCACCTCTGACGCAGCTCCTTTTACAGGCCCGGTCCCCTCACCCCTGACTCGGGCCTCCCACTCCCCTCCGGGGCCCCATCTCACCGCCGTCCACCCCCCCCCCCCCCCCCCCCCCCCCCCTGTTCCGTTTACCTACCCCCTCCAAGAGCTCCCCCGACCAATCCAACCATAACAGTGCCCAACCCGCCCCAGCCACCCTCACCGACCCGAAAGAGAAAAACACAGAGAAATAGAAACCCGAAGCAATACAAAGGCCCCCCCCCCTCGGAACAAAAATAAACATAACATATCAACTGCAGTCCCCAATAGCCCATCCCGACCCTCAATCTGTGTCCAACTTCTCAGCCTGAACAAAGGCCCACGCCTCCTCCGGAGACTCAAAGTAATGGTGCCGGTCCTTGTAGGTAACCCACAATCATGCCGGCTGCAACATGCCAAACTTCACCCCCTTCCTGTGCAGCACCGCCTTCGCTTGATTGTACCCGGCCCTCCTCTTCGCCACCTCCGCACTCCAGTCCTGGTATATCCGAACCTCCGCGTTCTCCCACCTGCTGCTCCTCTCCTTCTTGGCCCACCTGAGCACACACTCCCGATCGACGAACTGATGGAACCTCGCCAGCACTGCCCGCGGAGGCTCGTTAGCCTTGGTCCTCCTCGCCAGCACTCTTTGGGCCACTTCCAGCTCCAGGGACCCCTGGAAGGACCCCGCTCCCATCAGCGAGTTCAACATGGTGACCACTCAGGCCCCCACGTCCGGCCCCTCCGGGAGGCCCAGAATCTGCAGATTCTTCCGCCTCGACCGATTCTCCATCTCCTCGAACCGCTCCTGCCATTTCTTGTGGAGCACCTCGTGCGCCTCCACCTTTACCGCAAGGCCTAAGATCTCGTCCTCATTGTCAGAGATCGTTTGTCGAGCCTCGCGGATCGGCGCCCCCTGGGCCGTCTGTGTCTCCAGCAGCTTATCAATAGAAGCCTTCATCGGCTCTAGCAGGTCCGTTTTAATCTCTCTGAAGCAGCGCTGGAAACCCTCCTGCTGCTTCTCCGCCCACTGCATCCACGCTGCCTGGTCTCCGCCCGCCGCCATTTTGTCCTCCTTCCCGCGCACCTTCTTCGGGTCCACCACCACTTTTTCTGTTGCCCCGCTGCTAGTTGAAGCCATATACTGAAGGGGAGCTGTTATAGACTCCTTCCCACACCGGGAAACGTTGAAAAAGTTACGTTGGGGGCCCTGAAAAGAGCCCAAAAGTCAATTTTTGCGGGAGCCTCCGAATGTGCGACTTAGCTCCGCATAGTCGCAACCGGAAGTCCTTCCATATACAATTTTAAACATTAATTCTTGTTGTTTAAAGCTATTCTCACTTTCAGGACAGGATGGGTAATTGTTACGTAAAATAATACAATCGTATCAAAGGAATTTATAAAATTATTTTGATAGAATAAGGCTAAAGCTGCTGTCTTAGAAAATGTTAATGTTTTGGCAGATTTAGTAACCAGTACCTGTGGCTTTTAAATGACCGTCTATGCCCAAGGTTTCAGAAGGAGGTGAACAGAAATGAATTTTACTTTTTTGCTATGCCCCTCAGCATGCTTATTCTGTCAAGCTGCATATTGGTATAATGATTCACTGCTGGACCTGTGACCTGCTAGCCCACTGAAATCTTGTGCTTGCCCAGGGAATTGCATTTTTACAGAGGGTGTGAGTAAAAAATATGGAAGTCATCTGAAGGTAATAAGGGAAAAAAATTATTTACCACCTTACAATAGGTAGGGAAAATAATCAACAACAATTTAATGATTTATTTGGAGATTTAAATAAATAAACATTTTCCAAATTATTTTAGTGTAGATGTGAATCCTTCTCCCAAATGCGCACTGCAGCTCTTGCACAACATACCGTCTGGCAGTGTGAAGAGTATCACAGAGAGTCTACTCGTCTGCCTTAACAAAATAAAAATTACAACATCCATCACGCCAAACATTACACTCCATGGCAAACATATTTTAAAAAGAAAGCTGCAGTGTATTTTTATTCTCTGGACTATCGATCCACAAACCACCTTTGCTAAACCACACGTTAAACTCTGATTACACTTTGGGGTGGGGGTTATTTATACCATTTCTCCACATTTAATCTGAGCAGTGGCCTTCTAGAACTATAGACCCCAATGCTTGGGCGAATAGTTAGTATCGATAATTGAATGAGGTTGTTGGTCTTTTTGTGTTGTGTTGTTTTCAGCAATTAATTGTGGGTAGACTTGTGAATGCTAGACATTATTGTTTTGCCCTCTGCTATTGGATTCGATTTGTTTATTGTCACGTGTACCGAGGTACTGTGAAAGATATTTTTCTGCGAGCAGCTCAACAGATCATTAAGTCCATGAAAAGAAAAGCAACACAAGATGCACAATGTAACTACATAAACACACCGGCATCGGGTGAAGCATACAGGGGTGTGGTGTTACTCGGGTCAGTCCATAAAAGGGTCGTTTAGGAGTCTGGTAACAGCCGGGAAGAAGCTGTTTTTAAGTCTGTTTGTGTGTTCTCAGACTTCTGTATCTCCTGCCCGATGGAAGAAGTTGGAAGAGTGAGTAAGCCGGGTGGGAGGGGTCTTTGATTATGCTGCCCGCTTTCCCCAGGCAGCGGGAGGTGTAAATGGAGTCAATGGATGGGAGGCAGGTTCGTGTGATGGACTGGGCTGTGTTCACGATTCTCTGAAGTTTCTTGTGGTCTTGGGCTGAGCAGTTGCCATACCAGACTGTGATGCAGCCAGATAAGATGCTTTCTATGGTGCATCTGTAGTGGTAAGAGTTAATGTGGACATAGAATCATAGAAGTTTACAGCATGGAAACAGGCCCTTCGGCCCAACCAGTCCATGCCGCCCAGTTTTTACCATTAAGCTAGTCCCAGTTGCCCGCACCTGGCCCATAACCCTCTATACCCATCTTACCCATGTAACTATCTAAATGCTTTTTAAAAGACACAATTGTACCCGCCTCTACCACTACCTCTGGCAGCACATTCCAGACACTCACTACCCTCTGAGTGAAGAAATTGCCCCTCTGGGCCCTTCTGAATCTCTCCCCTCTCACCTTAAACCTATGCCCTCTAGTTTTAGACTCCCCTATCTTTGGGAAAAGATGTTGACTATCTACCTTATCTATGCCCCTCATTATTTTATAGACCTCTATAAGATCACCCCTAAGCCTCCTACGCTCCAGGGAAAAAAGTCCCAGTCTATCCAGCCTCTCCTTATAACTCAAACCATCAAGTCCCGGTAACATCCTAGTAAATCTTTTCTGCACTCTTTCTAGTTTAATAATATCCTTTCTATAATAGGGTGACCAGAACTGCACACCGTATTCCAAGTGTGGCCGTACCAATGTCTTGTACAACTTCAACAAGACGTCCCAACTCCTGTATTCAATGTTCTGACCAATTAAACCAAGCATGCCGAATGCCTTCTTCACCACCCTGTCCACCTGCGACTCCACCTTCAAGGAGCTATGAACCTGTACTCCTAGATCTCTTTGTTCTATAACTCTCCCCAACGCCATACCATTAACTGAGTAGGTCCTGGCCTGATTCGATCTGCCAAAATG
Source organism: Scyliorhinus torazame (assembly GCF_047496885.1). Classification (NCBI taxonomy): domain Eukaryota; kingdom Metazoa; phylum Chordata; class Chondrichthyes; order Carcharhiniformes; family Scyliorhinidae; genus Scyliorhinus; species Scyliorhinus torazame. The sequence continues at coordinate 41,799,535 of NC_092707.1, forward strand.
CATCACCTCACATTTACCTAAATTAAACTCCATCTGCCATTCGTCGGCCCACTGGCCTAATTGATCAAGATCCCGTTGCAATGCTAGATAACCTTCTTCACTATCCACTGTGCGACCAAGCTTGGTGTCATCTGCAAACTTACTAACCATGCCTCCTAAATTCTCATCCAAATCATTAATATAAATCACAAATAACAGTGGACCCAGCACCGATCCCTGAGGCACACCACTGGTCACAGGCCTCCAGTTTGAAAAACAACCCTCTACAACCACCCTCTGCCTTCTGTCGTCCAGCTAATTTTGAATCCAATTGGCAACCTCACCCTGGATCCCGTGAGCTTTAACCTTTTGCAACAACCTACCATGCGGTACCTTGTCAAAGGCTTTGCTAAAGTCCATGTAGACAACTGCCCTCATCTACCTTCTTGGTCACCCCCTCAAAAAACTCAAATCAAATTTGTGAGACATGATGTTCCACGCACAAAGCCATGCTGACTGCCCCGAATCAGTCCTTGCCTCTCTAAATGCTTGTAGATCCTGTCTCTCAGAATACCTTCTAGCAACTTACCTACTACAGACGTTAGGCTCACCAGTCTGTAGTTCCCAGGCTTTTCCCTGCTGCCCTTCTTAAACAAGGGCACAACATTCGCTACTCTCCAATCTTCAGGCACCTCACCTGTGGCTGCCGATGATTCAAATATCTCTGTTAGGGGACCCGCAATTTCCTCCCTTGCCTCCCACAACATCCTGGGATACATTTCATCAGGTCCCGGGGATTTATCTACCTTGATGCGCTTTAAGACTTCCAGCACCACCTCCTCTGTAATATGCACACTTCTCAAGACATCACTATTTATTTCTCTTAGTTTCCTAACATCCATGCCTTTCTCCACCATAAATACCGATGAGAAATATTCATTCAGGATCTCACCCAACTCTTGTGGCTCTGCACATAGATGTCCTTGTTGATCCTTAAGAGGCCCTACTCTTTTTCCCTTTATGTATCTGTAGAAGCTCTTTGGATTCTCCTTTGCATTATTTGCCAAAGCAATTTCATGTCCCCTTTTTGCCCTCCTGATTTCCCTCTGAACTCTATTTCGACAATCTCTATACTCTTCAAGGGATCCACTTGATCCCAGTTGCTTATGTACGTCATATGCCTCCTTCTTCTTTTTGACCAGAGTCTCAATATCTCGAGTCATCCAGGGTTCCCTACTTCTACCAGCCTTGCCCTTCACTCTAAAGGGAATGTGCTTACCCTGAACCCTGGTTAACACATTTTTAAAAGCCTCCCATTTACCAGCCGTCCCTTTGCCTGCCAACAGTCTCCCCCAATCTACCTCTGCAAGTTCTTGTCTGATACCATCAAAATTGGCCTTGCCTCAATTAAGAATTTGAACTCTTGGGCCAGACCTATCATTCTCCATCGCTATCTTAAAACTAATGGAGTTATGGTCACTTGTCCCAAAGTGATCCCTCACTAACACTTCTGTCACTTGCCCTTCCTTATTTCCCAATACGAGGTCAAGTTTTGCCCCCTCTCTAGTCGGTCCATCCACATACTGAATGAGAAATCCCTCCTGAATACACTCAACAAATTTCCCTCCATCCAAGCCCCTAATGCTATGGCTGTCCCAGTCAATGTTGGGAAAGTTAAAGTCCCCTACTATTACCACCCTATTATTTTTGCAGCTATCTGTAATCTCCTTACATATTTGCTCCTCAATTTCCCGCTGACTATTTGGGGGCCTGTAGTACAGTCCTATCAAGGTGATCTCTCCCTTCTTATTTTTCAGTTCCACCCATATAGACTCAGTGGGCGAACCCTCGGATATATTCCCTCTCAGTACTGCCGTGATGTTCTCCCTAATCAAAAACGCCACTCCCCCTCCTCTCTTACCTCCTGTTCTATCCTTTCTATAGCATCTGTACCCCGGAACATTGAGCTGCCAGCCCTGCCCCTCCCTTAGCCATGTTTCAGTCATAGCTATAATATCCCAGTCCCATGTGCCCATCCATGCCCTGAGTTCATCCGCTTTGCCCGTCAGGCCCCTTGCATTGAAATAAATGCAGTTTAATGGAGACTTTCCTTGCTCTCTGCCCTGCTTTCTCTGGTCATGCTTTACACACACTCCCTTCCTGCCTTTTGTTTCCGTCCCCACTGACTTCCTACATCGGTTCCCATCCCCCTGCCACATTAGTTTAAACCCTCCCCAACTGCACTAGCAAACACACCCCCGAGAACATTGGTTCCGGTCCCACTCCGATGCAGACCGTCCGATTTGTACAGGTCCCACCTCCCCCAGAACCGGTCCCAATGTCCCAGGAATTTGAAACCCTCCCTCTTGCACCATCTCCCAAGCCACGTATTCATCCTAGCTATCCTGTCATTTCTACTCTGACTATCACGTGGCACTGGTAGCAATCCTGAGATTACTACCTTTGAGGTCCTACTTTTTAGTTTAACTCCTAACTCCCTAAATTCAGCTTGTAGGACCTCATCCCGTTTTTTACCTATATCGTTGGTGCCTATATGCACCACGACAGCTGGCTGTTCACCCTCCCTCCAGAATGCCCTGCAGCCGCTCCGAGACATCCTTGACCCTTGCACCAGGGAGGCAACATACCAACCTGGATTCTCATTTGCGTCCGCAGAAACGCCTGTCTATTCCCCTTACAATTGACTCCCCTATCACTGTAGCTCTGCCACTCTTTTTCACGCCCTTCTGTGCAGCAGAGCCAGCCACGGTGCCATGAACCTGGCTGCTGCCACCTTCCCCTGGTGAGCCATCTCCCCCAACAGTTTCCAAAACGTTAAATCTGTTTTGGAGGGAGATGACCGCAGGGGATCCCTGCACTGCCTTCCTACTCTTCCTCTGTCTATTGGTCACCCATTCCCTATCTGCCTCAGTAATTTTAATCTGCGGTGTGACCAACTCACTGAATGTGCTATCCACAACTTCCTCAGCATCGCGGATGCTCCAAAGTGAATCCATCCGCAGCTCCATGCCGAATTTCCTTAGTTTCCTGAGGAAGTATGGGCGCTGGCGTGCTTTCTTGGTGGTAGCGTTGACGTGGGTGGACCAGGACAGATTTTTGGAGATGTGTACCCCATGGAATATGAAGCTGCTAACCATCTCCACCTCAGCCCCGTTGATGCTGACAGGGGTGTGTACAGTCAATGACCAGCTCTTTAGTTTTACTGGCATTGAGGGATAGATTGTTGTCGCTACACTACTCCACTAGGTTCTCTATCTCCCTCCTGTATTCTGACTTGTTGTTATTCGAGATCCGGCCCACTATGGTCATATCGTCGGCAAACTTGTAGATGGAGTTGGAACCAAATTTTGCCACGCAGTCGTGTGTGTACAGGAAGTATAGTAGCACCATCCATAGCATCATCCCCATGAGCTGAGTATTTGTGTGGCTGACGGGTGTTGAGTCAAGGATGCGGCCACTGGCACTGAGCTAACACTGTGATATTTGCAAGTAGCATTCGAACATGCATATTAGGAGCAGGCCACTCGACCCCTCGGGCCTACTCTGCCATTCAATAAGATCATGGCTAATTTGATTGTAACTTCAACCCCATATTCCTGCCTATCCCCGATAACCTTTCATCCCCTTGTTAATCAAGAATCTAATGGCAGATGGCATAGTTCTGCATTTAGATTTCTGTTGACCCTGAAGCTGCAAAGTCGGTCATTATCAACTAAGTATGATGGTGCTTATGCATATGGTTGATGGCATCTTAAGGTGGGACAATTGGACTTATCAGGCTGATCACCCTGCTGTGCCCTTGGGTAGTTCTCCAGCATATGATTCGTTAGATCGCCCCTTTGAATGCCGCTGAGCCTGTTGTCCCAACTTAGAACATAGAACATAGAACATAGAACAATACAGCGCAGTACAGGCCCTTCGGCCCACGATGTTGCACCGAAACAAAAGCCATCTAACCTACACTATGCCATTATCATCCATATGTTTATCCAATAAACTTTTAAATGCCCTCAATGTTGGCGAGTTCACTACTGTAGCAGGTAGGGCATTCCACGGCCTCACTACTCTTTGCGTAAAGAACCTACCTCTGACCTCTGTCCTATATCTATTACCCCTCAGTTTAAAGTTATGTCCCCTCGTGCCAGCCATATCCATCCGCGGGAGAAGGCTCTCACTGTCCACCCTATCCAACCCCCTGATCATTTTGTATGCCTCTATTAAGTCTCCTCTTAACCTTCTTCTCTCCAACGAAAACAACCTCAAGTCCATCAGCCTTTCCTCATAAGATTTTCCCTCCATACCAGGCAACATCCTGGTAAATCTCCTCTGCACCCGCTCCAAAGCCTCCACGTCCTTCCTATAATGCGGTGACCAGAACTGTACGCAATACTCCAAATGCGGCCGTACCAGAGTTCTGTACAGCTGCAACATGACCTCCCGACTCCGGAACTCAATCCCTCTACCAATAAAGGCCAACACTCCATAGGCCTTCTTCACAACCCTATCAACCTGGGTGGCAACTTTCAGGGATCTATGTACATGGACACCTAGATCCCTCTGCTCATCCACACTTTCAAGAACTTTACCATTAGCCAAATATTCCGCATTCCTGTTATTCCTTCCAAAGTGAATCACCTCACACTTCTCTACATTAAACTCCATTTGCCACCTCTCAGCCCAGCTCTGCAGCTTATCTATATCCCTCTGTAACCTGCTACATCCTTCCACACTATCGACAACACCACCGACTTTAGTATCGTCTGCAAATTTACTCACCCACCCTTCTGCGCCTTCCTCTAGGTCATTGATAAAAATGACAAACAGCAACGGCCCCAGAACAGATCCTTGTGGTACTCCACTTGTGACTGTACTCCATTCTGAACATTTCCCATCAACCACCACCCTCTGTCTTCTTTCAGCTAGCCAATTTCTGATCCACATCTCTAAATCACCCTCAATCCCCAGCCTCCGTATTTTTTGCAATAGCCTACCGTGGGGAACCTTATCAAACGCTTTGCTGAAATCCATATACACCACATCAACTGCTCTACCCTCGTCTACCTGTTCAGTCACCTTCTCAAAGAACTCAATAAGGTTTGTGAGGCATGACCTACCCTTCACAAAGCCATGCTGACTATCCCTGATCATATTATTCCTATCTAGATGATTATAAATCTTGTCCCTTATAATCCCCTCCAAGACTTTACCCACTACAGACGTGAGGCTCACCGGTCTATAGTTGCCGGGGTTGTCTCTGCTCCCCTTTTTGAACAAAGGGACCACATTTGCTGTCCTCCAGTCCTCTGGCACTATTCCTGTAGCCAATGATGACATAAAAATCAAAGCCAAAGGTCCACCAATCTCTTCCCTGGCCTCCCATAGAATCCTAGGATAAATCCCATCAGGTCCCGGGGACTTATCTATTTTCAGCCTGTCCAGAATTGCAAACACCTCTTCCCTACGTACCTCAATGCCATCTATTCTATTAGCCTGGGGCTCAGCATTCTCCTCCACAACATTATCTTTTTCCTGAGTGAATACTGACGAAAAATATTCATTTAGTATCTCGCCTATCTCTTCAGACTCCACACACAATTTCCCATCCCTGTCCTTGACTGGTCCTACTCTTTCCCTAGTCATTCGCTTATTCCTGACATACCTATAGAAAGCTTTTGGGTTTTCCTTGATCCTTCCTGCCAAATACTTCTCATGTCCCCTCCTTGCTCGTCTTAGCTCTCTCTTTAGATCCTTCCTCGCTACCTTGTAACTATCCATCGCCCCAACCGAAACTTCACACTTCGTCTTCACATAGGCCTTCTTCTTCCTCTTAACAAGAGATTCCACTTCCTTGGTAAACCACGGTTCCCTCGCTCGACGCCTTCCTCCCTGTCTGACCGGTACATACTTATCAAGAACACGCAGTAGCTGATCCTTGAACAAGCCCCACTTATCCAGTGTGCCCAATACTTGCAGCCTACTTCTCCACCTTATCCCCCCCAAGTCACGTCTAATGGCATCATAATTGCCCTTCCCCCAGCTATAACTCTTGCCCTGCGGTGTATACTTATCCCTTTCCATCATTAACGTAAACTTACTTGGCCACTGCATGCATTAAGCATCTGCCAAAGAGAGATCCAGTAACCCCTGTCTACAGATGTGAATTTGCAGGTGTTGGCACAGAGGAGCTGTCTTGAATCTTGCCTGGCATTGCTTTGTTGGTCATCCGCCTCACAAGCATTTGAAAGTAAACTAATGCTGGCGAGAAAATAAAACAACTGCACAAAGGCTCACTATAGTCTTCATGCCAACAGGAGATTAAACTTAAAAAAAGAATAATAGTTAAAATCTTTTTCCTGGCCCTTGAAACCTTCTTCCATAAATTGCTCATTGGCCAGCAACACTATGTCTGTTTGTAGGGATGATACTTGGTGGATTTGAACCTAGTGTAAAGGCTGGAAAGTAACAGTGGTTGTTAATGCAATACTTCACCATTATCATATTTTAAGTTGGCTTGTGTTACAGGAGGGTATTTCCTGTTTTTGTCCATTTGACTGTTCGAATGCTGCCATGATTGAAAAAAGAAGTGGTAAACTACAAACTGTACCCCAGGGTCTGGATTACCACTGAGGGGTATCAAAGATTATCCCTTTTTAATAATTTTTTTAACAAAGATTCAGTATATGAGGGGCAGTGGTGCAGTCATTACTAGTCACCAGACTAGTAATCCAGAGACCCAGAATAATGCTCTGGAGTCCCGGGTTCGAAACCCATCATGGCAGATGCTGAAATTTGAATTCATTAAAAAATCAAATCTGGAGTTAAAAGTCTAATGACCAGGAAACCATTGTCGTAAAAACCCATCTGGTTCACCAATGTTCTTTAGGGAAGGAAATCTGCCATCCTTACCTGGTCTGGCCTACATGTAACTCCAGATCGACAGTGGCTGAATAAGCCACTCCGTTCAAGGGCAATTAGGGATAGGCAGCATATGTTGTGACGTCCACATCCTATGAATGAAAACATTTTTTTTTTTAAATGAATGTTTTTAATCTCGATATCTGCTACCAATTCCCTGAACACCTGAAAACGGGTTAACTGATAAATTTCCATGTGATCATATTAAGATGGCTGAAATAGTGGACAACTTAAAATTGATGATGAAGTACACTGCCTGAGTAATTTCACCAGAAAATGTGTGTCCTGAGGTTCAAGGTCGTAAAACGAGTTTCTAAACTAGATGACAGACGATTAGTTGGTTATCACTTTGATTGACATTGAGCCATTGTCACTTTCTAATTATCTAATTCATCTTGTAGGTTATAGACATGACTGGAAAGGAGCAGAAAGTGTATTACAGTTACAGCCAGATGAACCAGAAGCACGATATTCCTGATGACACACAGTCCCCAGTTAAAGATGCCAAGTCAGAGGGTTTTTCCCTCCCAGAGCTGGAGCACAATCTGCAACTGCTCATTGAAATGACTGAGCAAGAGATCATCCAGAATGACCGTCAGCTACAGTATGAGAGAGACATGGTGGTCAACCTCTCCCATGAGAATGAGAAGCTCTCTGAAGTCCTCGCCCACGAGGATAAGATCATAGACAAGCTCAGCAGCATCTTGCAGATTGTGGAAGACTGCGAGAAGAGACTGCTGCCCAACTGTGAAAATCCATTGACCCTGGATGAATGTGCAAAGATTTTTGAGATGCTGCAGGAGAAATATTTTGAGGAGTATAAGATGTTTGACCTTGCAGAACTCTCCATTGCCATTGTATTTCCACTGCTGAAAGAATTCTTTAAGACTTGGAATCCGTTGCAGGTAAGGGCTACCACAAAAGTGAGTAATTGTCATGTCCATTATGGCCCTTGGCAACACATTAGGATGGTCATTGGTTTAAAGTCCCCATTGCATATGAGCTAATGAGAAGAGGGGAATCAATTCAATTTCAATTTTTTGTCCATACAGTAATTCATTTTGGATACATTAATTGTTCATTGACCAAAATGACATAAAATTAATATAACACTAAAAAGAAAGAAAACTAGCCATCACAAAAGTCTAACTAATTTAAAAACTATTCCAATACATTAAAATAATTAGTGAGTCCCAACCTGAGTTCATATCCTCATCCATTATTCAAGCTCCGATTAAGAATTCTTATGGAGAAAGGCACAAACTAGCACAAGAACCAACTTTAATCATTATCTAAGAAATATGTAGCCTTTTCCCTGAACACAAGTAATACTGAGACGGGGGTGATTTTCACTGTCCACAATACTCTTTTTACTTTTGCCAAAATTCTTTTAGAACTGATTTTGTCAAGAACTACCCTTCCTGGTTCAATAATATATCCTTAAAAGTTTCCTTTCCTAAGGCAACAATACTGGGAGAGACATCAAAAAGGACAGCATTCTCAACTGGTAACCGTTCAAAAGAATTCCACGATTGTAGGATCCACTCAGAATCTGCCAGTCTTCACACATTTCTGATTGCCATCCAGCATCTCTTGGTATGTGTTTTAAGGGGCAATTTAGTGTGATCAATCCACCTACCCTGCACAGCTTTGGGTTGTGGGAGTGAGACTCACACAGACACTGGGAGAATGTGCAAACTCCACAATGACCCGGGGCCAGGCTAGAACCTGAGTCCTTAGAGCCGTGAGGCAGCAGGGTATGTATACATTGATGTTGAATGAGGATGGGATCCACTGTTGAAGAACATGGCAACATTCATTTTCAAAATTCACATATGAAGGAAGATTATTGAAGTGAATTAGAGGATTGCCATCGTCTGTGAGTCCAAACACCAACAAAATCCAATACTTTGCCAAATATAATGAATGTAAGACTGAATATGTTAAATTATATTCCATGCCTTTTCTCTCCTTTAGCACTTGATAATGTAATGCATTAAAACTTAATTCTAGACCTCCGGTTAATTACAGCTCCAATAGAGAGAGGAACCATCATACTGTACCAAACTTGTTGGGAGTTCTTTTTCTGATATAGTCATTGTAGAAAATGAGGAAGAGAGGGATCCATTCCTCATAGGGATGATCTGAGCACAATGTGGACAAAAGCTAGAGTAATCCCATGTGTTTCTTTTCTACATTTTAGGATAATATTTATGGCTTAGACGTCATGTCCCAATGGAGGAAACTTCTAGAACGAGACCAGCTGCAGCATGGAGGGTGCGATATGTTGTCGTTGGACCCCTACCACAGGTAAGAATGAACAATTCAAACTTTTAGCGTGATAATTAGAAATGTCGACCACTTTCAGATTGTGAAGATAAAGTCGACTACACATACTCCTTATTTCAGTCAGTTCAAGACTCATTAAGATCAGAATTGAAGTAAGAGTAGTTCCTCAAATTAGCACATCAGAATGTTCCAGCTTTGATTCTCTGCTCTAGACTTAGTTGGGCTGCTACAACTAGTTTGTGTCCCGGAACTAGGGGGTTGGGGGGGGGCAAAAATAATCAGCCACTGCTTGTATTCCAATTGAGACATGCTGAGAAGTCCCTCCGGTAAGGACAGGATTGGGTTTTGTTGTAATGCCTCTCACGTTAAAGTAACCTACTGGCATTAGGCTGGAAAGGATACAGAGGAACAATTTATGAGGAACTTTGAAAGATGCAAAAAGTATAGAGTAGTTATAATGAGGGACTTTACCTTAATATAGACCAAGAGAGTAATAATGTGAAGGGTAAAGAGGAGAGAGAATTTTTTTAAGTGTGTTCAGAAGAATTTTCAACATCAGTGTGTTTCCAGTTCAACAAGAAAGGAAAGGGGTGTGGGGTGGGTGCCAAAAAGGAACAGCATGTAAATTGAAAATAATAACTGTTCCCATCATCTCCTGTACAGTGCATAAATGTAAACTTCAATAAAAATGTTTATGCATGGAGAAAGAGTATAGCTAACCTACTAAATGAGTATTTTACATCTGTGTTTGCCAAGGAGAAAGATGCTGCCATAGTCATAGTGAAAGAAGACCTTGTTGAGACACTGGATCGGCTAAAAATTGATAAAGAGGAGATATTAAAAAAAGCTGACTCCAAATTGAAAAGTCACCAGGACTTGACTCGACTGGACTCTGAACTCGGCTTCCACTGGATTCCAGCTTCCACTGGATTCCGAGTTGTTTCAAAACTGTTCAACATAAAATAGAGAATTTTACACTAGATTAAAACTGCTTTCATTGTGCAAAAGTCGGCCTAATATCTCCTATGTGACTCAGTGTCTAATTTTGTTTGAACACTTGTGAAGCTGTTTAATTATATTAAAGGTATATGAATACATGTTTGTTATGTGTAAGAGAACAAAGATGGATGGAGGGAGGAAGGGAGGGAAAATGGCTACAATTGAGGGGGGTCTGGCAATGCATGTGTTTTACAATATGTTGTAAAATTCAGTCTTTGGTTGAGTGAACTTTTCCCAATTCCTATTTTTTCCTCTTTTCATGTTCTCAGGTTGGTGTGGGAGGTATGGATGCCATACGTCCGTAATGTTGTATCCCAGTGGCTACCCCGGAATTGTGCTCCTATGGTAGATTTCTTGGAGAACTGGATGCCTGTAGTCCCTCTCTGGATATTGGATAATATTCTTGAACAATTGATCTTTCCTAAATTACAGCGTGAGGTAGGAGCCATATCTTGTTAATGTTACAAGGCACCTTTGTACATGGACGTATTTCAAAATGCTCATCGAGTTTAGTGGAGAACACCGAAAATGCTAGAAACATCCAAAATGGAGGAATGGAAACAAAAGAATAAAAAGAAGAGATAATTGGGGCAGATAGGAGTAAAGGAGAAATTACTTCAAGAACCAGCAGTTGTCAAGGAACTGGTGGGTGAAGGGGTGGAAGACAAAATTGGAGATTGTACGAACAATTGGCCTAATAACTACTGGAAAACTAATGCTGCAGCATCAAGAAAAGGCAAAATTAGTTGAAGGTATGTAACTTCAGCCACTGTCACTCATCAACATAAACCTCTGTTCTTTTTAGGTTGAGAACTGGAACCCACTGACAGACACCGTCCCAATCCACGCCTGGATTCATCCATGGCTTCCACTTATGCAAATGCGCCTGGAGCCCCTGTATTCACCTATCCGCAACAAACTTTCCAACGCATTGCAGAAATGGCATCCCAGTGACTCTTCTGCAAAACTGATCCTGTTGCCCTGGAAGAATGTGTTCACACCAGGATCTTGGGAAGCCTTCATGTTGAAAAATATTGTTCCAAAGTTAGGTGAGAAAGTGTATGAGCGTAATTTATGTTGCAACTGAGACAGTTTTATTCCTCTTCTAAAGATACTAGTAACGTAATAAATCAAGACGGTTGAAGCGAGCAGCTCCAACTCGAAATTTAACACTGAGTGGCTATTGCTAACTCCTCACAGGGATATGTTTTAAATCATGTTTGTTTCTGATCACTGACAGGGATGTGTTTATCAGAGTTTGTGATAAATCCTCACCAACAACACATGGACACATTCCACTGGGCGATGGATTGGGAGGACATGATCTCACCTTCCAGCCTCATCGGAATGCTTGAGAAAAACTTTTTTCCAAAATGGTTGCAGGTGAGTTTGTGAGCTTTGTGATGATCGAGCAATAATATCAGTTAACTTCCCACTTTTTTCGATCTCGGTGATGATTAAGTTTGTCAGTGGTACTTTGTTTGCTGTTCATTGGAAGAAATTGGAAGGATTGAGCTATTAGAATTGAATGCGATGAAGGGAAGCGTCAAGTGGTTTATACAATTCATCGTCATACCTTTTTCTTACAGCGTACAAATTTTTTACTGCTGAATGCAACTTTTAATATCTAACTTTTATTCTCCTTGAATTCTCTAAATTACCTCTTTCTCCTCTCTAGGTGCTATGTTCTTGGCTCAGTAACAGTCCCAATTATGAAGAAGTCACAAAATGGTACTTGGGCTGGAAGTCCATGTTTTCTGACCAGGTGTTGGCCCACCCAACGATCAAGGAGAAGTTTAATGAAGCCCTCGACATTATGAACCGGGCTGTCGCCTCCACAGTTGGTAAGCTTCTCTTGGTTTTATTTCTCCTGGATGGCCTCCAGAAGATGAAGATGGGAAGGGAACTAAAGATGGAGAAATTAAAATGTGTACATTTTAGTATAGCAAAGAGTTCAAGAAAGGAAAAGGAAGGATTTTGAAATCCTTTCAAAGGGGTACTGCAATAGTCACAACCATGGATATCCCAATGTACTTTACAACAGTGAAGTACCTTTTTAAAGTGTACTTTTGTTGTAATGTATGTAAACAGCAACCAATATCTGCACAGCACGATCCAACAAACAGCAATGAGATGTATGACGAGACAAACCCATCTTTTCCATCTTGTCCGTTGAGGAATGGCAAAATAACTTGGTTAAGCCCCTTTGGTGCTTTTAAAATGTATAATTAACACTTTTAACAGCATTGAACCAACTTAAAATTAGTTTTCAGTTACCACTTTCTTCATGCAGAGATGGGATTCCCTAAGAGGATTTCACACACTAGCTGGGGAACACTCTAGAATACTGGTAAAACCAGATCCTGTTGCCACAGACCCAACGCTCCCACACCTTGGAACTACACTCCTGATTAACCCTTGGGCATTGGGGCTAACACTACAATACCCCTTCCCAATACTTTAGACCTCAAGACCAATCTCACCATACTACCACCTCAATACTAATGTGCTGTCGTAGCAACCTACCTGCAACCTAGACCATCATCCCTGCCTCTATATCCTCTGCACCTTCACTAATATTTATTGTTACAAGTGGGCTTATATTAGCACTGCAATGAAGTTGCTAGAAAAGCCCCTAGTCACCAAATTCCAGCACCTGTTCGGTTACACGGAGGGAGAATTCAGAATGCCCAAATTACCAAACAGCTTGTCTTTAGGGATTTGTGGGAGGAAACCGCAGCACCCAGAAGAAACCCACGCAGACATTGGGAAAACGTGCAGACTCCGCACAGACAGTGACCCAAGCATGGAATCGAACCTGGGACCCTGGCGCTGTGAACCAACCATGCTAACCACTGTGCTACCATGCCGTCCCACTAGCAGCGAAGCACAATCAATTTGCATTGGATATTTTCATGATGAAAGAAGAGATTTTATAATGGAAAAACTAACAGGAAGTATGCGCCGATGGAAGATTTTAATATGTTATAGATGTAAAACATCTTCCTGATCATTAGTTTTAAAAAAAAATATGTTTTTATTAAGAATTTTTCAACAACAATATTTTCCACCTTACAAACAAACCCCCCCCCCCCCCACGTAACAAAGAAAAGAAAAAGAACTTGTGTGGCAAGACATGAACATGGCTAGTCAATAAGATACAGAACTTTTACATTGGAATCTTCCCGTACGTGTCAGTTTCCGGATCATTCATGTGTTTTCTTGCTCAAATGCCCCCCAGCAGAACACCCCCCCCCCCCCCCGGGTTGCTGTTGCTGCTGTCCGACCTTCATCTAACGCTCCGTGAGATGGTCTAGGAACGGTTGCCACTGCCTGTAGAACCCCTGCGCAGACCCTCTCAAGGCAAACTTTATCCTTTCCAACTTGATAAACCCTGCCATATCATTTATCTAAGCCTCCACGCTAGGGGGCTTTGCCTCCTTCCACATTAGCAAGATCCTTCGCCGGGCTACTAGGGACGCAAAGGCCAGAATGCCGGCCTCTTTCGCCTCCTGCACTCCCGGCTCGTCCACTACTCCAAATAGTGCTAGCCCCCAGCTTGCCTTGACCCAGACTTTCACCACCTTAGATACTGTTCCTGCAACTCCCCTCCAGAACCCCTCCAGTGCCGGGCATGACCAAAACATATGGACATGGTTCACCGGACTTCCTGAGCACCTCCCACATCTGTCCTCCACCCCAAAGAACCTACTCAGCCTCGCCCCCGTCATATGCGCTCTATGAACCACCTTAAATTGTATCAGGCTAAGCCTGGCACACGAGGAAGAGGAATTAACCCTACTTAGGGCATCAGCCCATAGTCCCATCTTAATCTCCTCCCCCAACTCCTCCTCCCATTTACCCTTCAGCTCCTCTACCAAAGCCTCCCCCTCTTTCATTTCCTGGTATATCTCCGACACCTTGCCCACTCCGACCCATACGCCCGAAATCACCGTATCTTGAATCCCCTGTGCCGGGAGTAGCGGAAATTCCCTCACCTGCCGCCCTGACAAACGCCCTCACTTGCATGTACCTGAAAGCGTTTCCCGGGGGTAGCCCAAATTTCTCTTCCAGCGCCCCTAAGCTCGCAAACGTCCCGTCAATGAACAGGTCCCCCATTCTTCTAATCCCTGCCCGATGCCAGCTCTGAAACCCCCCCGTCCATCCTTCCTGGGACAAACCGATGGTTACCCCTGATCGGGGACTACACCGAAGCTCCCGTCGCACCCCTGTGCCGTCTCCACTGCCCCCAGATCTTTAGCGTTGCCGCCACCACCGGGCTCGTGGTATATCTTGTCGGCGAGAGCGGCAGCGGTGCCGTCACAGTGCCCCCAGGCTCGTTCCTTTGCAGGACGCCATCTCCAACCTCTTCCACGCCGCCCCCTCTCCCTCCATCACCCACTTACGGATCATTGCCACGTTGGCTGCCCAATAATAACCACCCAAATTCGGCAACGCCAACCCTCCTCTATCTCTGCTACGCTCCAAGAACCCCCTCCTTACCCGCGGGGTCTTGCTCGCCCACACAAATCCCGTAATGCTCCTGTTTACCCTCTTAAAAAAGGCCTTAATAATCACAATTGGGAGGCATTGGAATACAAAAAGAAATCTCGGGAGGACCACCATTTTAACCGACTGTACCCTACCCGCCAGCGAGAGTGGCAACATGTCCCACCTTTTAAAATCCTCATCTGTTCCACCAACTGCGTCAAATTAAGTTTGTGCAGTGCCCCCCAGCTCCTAGCTACCTGAATCCCCAAGTATCGAAATCTCCTTTCCGCCCTCCTCACTGGTAGGTCGTCTATCCCTCTTCCCTGGTCCCCCGGATGGATCACAAAGAGCTCACTCTTTCACACATTGAGCTTCTAGCCTGAAAAGTCTCCAAACTCCCGTACGATCTGCATTACCTTAACCATCCCCTCCACTGGATCCGTCACATACAGCAACAGGTCGTCTGCGTTCAGCAACACTCGATGTTCCTCTCCCCCTCGAACCACCCCCTTCCATTTCCCCGACTCCCTTAACACCATGGCCAAAGGGTCAATTGCTAATACAAACAGCAGAGGGGACAGGGGGCACCCCTGCCTCGTCCCTCGGTGCAGCCGGAAATATTCCGACCTCCGTCGGTTCGTGACCACACTCGCCACTGGGGCTTTATACAGGAGCTTAACCCAACTAATAAACCCTCCCCCGAACCCAAACCTCCTCAACACTTCCCAGAGATACTCCCACTCTACCCGATCAAAGGCCTTCTCCGCGTCCATGGCTGTCACTGTCTCCGCTTCTCCCTCCACCGATGGCATCATTATCACATTTAAGAGCCTTCGCACATTAGTATTTACCTGCCTACCCTTTACGAATCCCGTCTGGTCCTCGTGAATCACCCCCGCGACACAGTCCTCAATCCTCATGGCCAACATTTTTGCCAGCAACTTAGCATCTACATTAAGGAGCAAGATCGGTCTGTACGACCCACATTGCAGTGGGTCCTTATCCCGCTTCAAGATCAAAGAGATCGTCGCCTCCGACATTGTCGGGGGCAGGGTCCCCCCCCTCCCTTGCCTCATTGAAGGTCCTTACCAGCAACGGGGCTAACAGGTCTACATACTTCCTGTAGAACTCCACCGGGAACCCATCCGGCACCAGGGCCTTCCCTGCCTGCATGCTCCCCAGTCCTTTAACCAGCTCCTCCACCCCAATTGGCGCCCCCAAACCAACCACCTGCACCTCCACCCTTGGGAACCTCAATTGGTCCAAGAATCGCCGCATCCCCTCTTCCCCCTGGGGGCTGGGACCTATACAGTTCCTCGTAAAAGGCCTTAAAAGCCTCATTCACTTTCCCTGCACTCCGCACCGTGGTTCCCCTGCCATCTTTGATTCCGCCTATTTCCCTCGCTGCCATCCTCTTACGGAGCTGGTGTGCCAGCATCCGGCTCGCCTTCTCCCCATATTCATATATCGCCCCCTGTGCCTTCCTCCACTGTGCCTCTGCCTTCCCTGTGGTCAACAGGTCGAACTCCGTCTGGAGACTTTGTCTCTCCCTGAGTAGTCCCCCATCCGGAGCCTCTGCATAGCTCCTGTCCACCTTTAAAATCTCCCACACTAACCTCTCCCTTTCCCTGCCCTCTCTCTTCTCCCTGTGAGCCCTGATGGAGATTAACTCTCCCCTGACCACCGCCTTCAGCGCCTCCCATACTACTCCCACCTGCACCTCCCCGTTGTCGTTGGCCTCCAGATACCTTTCAATACACCCCCGCACTCTCCCGCACACTTCCTCGTCTGCCAGCAGTCCCACATCCAACCTCCACAACGGGCGTTGGTCCCTCTCCTCCCCCAGCTCTAGCTCCACCCAGTGCAGGGCATGGTCTGAAATGGCTATGGCCGAATACTCCATTCCCTCCACGTTTGGGATCAATGCCCTGCCCAGAACAAAAAAATCTATCCGGGAGTAGGCCTTATGTACGTGGGAGAAAAAAGAAAATTCTCTGGCCAAAGGCCTGGCAAATCTCCACGGATCTGCCCGCGCCTCCCGCACCCTCCAGTCCCCCAGGCCACCTCTTCCATTTTCAGTTCTCCCTCGGACAGTGCAGCAGCAACTCTGGAATATCCCCCCCGCCCGATCCTCCTCTAGCTCTTTTGCTCCCCCATATTGCTTCCGTGAGTCAGCTGACTTCTGCTGACCCCAGCAACCCCCGCCTTCCCGTTGATCTCCCCTGTGTTGGAGTCCCTCCTCCTCCTTACCTTCCTCCATTCCCCCCCCCCCCCCCCCGCTTTTTCCCGTGCTTTCCTGAACCAGCCCCGCCCCCTGTGGCACAGCTCCTGTTGCGGCCATTATCCCAGTTCCCTCATCCCCGAGTCTCACCTCCCTCCAACACCGACGCCTACATTCCCCACCATCATCATCTCGTCTACAGAAAAGAAAAAAGGAAATTTTAGGATTTTTAACCAGAACTCTACCCACATCCCCATCCATTATCCCACCCGTGAAATATTCTTTACCCATATTTACAACCCCATATACAACCAACATCTCCCCCCACAACCACATCCCCGCTTCGAGTCCAGTTTTTCCATCTGAATAAAGGTCCAAGCATCTTCTGGCGTTTCAAAATAATGGTGTCGGTCCTGATAAGTGACCCACAGTCACGCGGGCTGCAGCATGCCGAACCTGACTCTTTTTTTTTATGCAGTACCGCCTTGTCCCGGTTGAAGCCAGCTCTCCTCTTTGTCACCTCCGCGCTCCAATCCTGGTATACTCGGATCACCGCGTTCTCCCATCTACTGCTCCGCACCTTCTTGGCCCATCTCAGCACACTTTCTTTGTCCGCGAAGCGATGGAACCTTGCCACTATCGCCCTTGGCGGCTCATCAGCCTTGGGTCTCCTCGCCAGGACCCGGTGAGCCCCTTCCAGCTCCAGGGGGGTCGGAGAGGGCTCCGCTCCCATCAGCGCATGGAGCATCGTACTCGGATACGCCCCGGCATCAGCTCCCTCCACTCCTTCGGGAAGACCCAGAATCCGGAGGTTCTTCCTCCTCGACCTGTTCTCCAGGAGCTCAATTCTCTCGGCCCACCTCCTGTGCACCGCCTCGTGCGCCTCCACTTTTACCGCCAGGCCCAGGATCTCGTCCTCGTCGTCATTCATTGTGTCTTTCACCTCACTAAGCTCCACCGGCTGGATCCTCTGGGTCTCCTTCAGCCCCTCGATCGCCAACAGCATTGGCGCCAGCACCTCCTTTTTCAGCTCCTCCACACAGCACTTAAGGAACTCCTGCTGGTCAGGCCCCCATGCTGCTCGCACTCTGCCCTCCGCCATCTTGCTTTTTCCCCCTCGATGTTGCCGCTGCTCCAGAGCCTCTTTTTTTCGTCGCTCCACCGCTGATCTCGGCCATATATCGTAAGGGGGGACCTTACTGCACCTTCCCACACGGGATCAATTCAACAAAAGTTCCGTTGGGGCTCCTCTAGAGAGCCCGAAAGTCCGTTGTCGCAGGGGCTGCTGATACGTGCGGCTTAGCTCCGCATCGCCGCAACCGGAAGTTCTTCCTGATCATTAGTAATTGATTTACTTTATAAAAATAAAATGATAGCATTGCTGCCTCACGGCGCCGAGGTCCCAGGTTCGATCCCGGCTCTGGGTCACTGTCCGTGTGGCGTTTGCACGTTCTCCCTGTGTTTGCGTGGGTTTCGCCCCCACAACCCAAAGATGTGTAGGCTAGGTGGATTGGCCACGCTAAATTGCCCTTTAATTGGAAAAAATGAATTGGGTACTCTAGATTTTTTTTAAAAACTAACAAAATAAAATTACAGGGTGTGGGCGTTGCTTGCCAGCATTTATTGCCCATCCCTAATAATAATCTTTATTGGTATCAAAAGTAGGCTTACCCTTGGAAGGTGGTGGTTAGCTGCCGCCTTGAACTGCTGAAGATCGTGGTATAGCTACACCCACAGCGGTCTTGGGGAGGATTCCCAGGATTTTGACCCAGAGACCGTGAAGGAACAGCAATATATTTCTAAGTCAGGATGGTATGACGTGGGTGGTGGTGTTCCCATATGGCTGATAACCTTGCCCTTCCTGATGGTAACGGTCGTGGGTTTGGAAGGTCCTGCTTCAGGAGCCTTGGTGAGTTCCTGCATTGCATCTTGCAGGTGGTGCACACTGTTGCCACTATTGGTCAACATTGGAGGGAGTGATTGGATTGGATTGGATTTATTTATTGTCACGTGTACCGAGGTACAGTGAAAAGTATTTTTCTGCGAGCAGCTCAACAGATCATTAAGTACATGAGAAGAAAAGAAAATACATAATAGGGCAACACAACATATACAATGTAACTACATAGCACCGGCATCGGGTGAAGCATACAGGGTGTAGTGTTAATGAAATCAGTCCATAAGAGGGTCATTTAGGAGTCTGGTGACAGTGGGGAAGAAGCTGTTTTTGAGTCTGTTCGTGCGTGTTCTCAGAATTCTGTATCTCCTGCCCGATGGAAAAAGTTGGAAGAGTGAGTAAGCCGGGTGGGAGGGATCTTTGATTGTTGAAGGGGGTGCTAATCAAATTTAAAACATTCCCCATGGTATGCAATTAGTGGAATTTTATCAATCCTTGGATGTAGAGTAAAACATTTTCTTCATTGTTTTTTAAACAGGTGGTTACATGCAGCCAGGAGCACGGGAAAACATTGCATATCTCACGCACACGGAGCGCCGGAGGGACTTTCAGTACGAGGCAATGCAGGAGCGCCGCGAGGCTGAGAATATGGCACACCGTGGTATTGGTGTTAGCTCCGCCTCCATACCAATGAATTTCAAGGACTTGATCCAGGCAAAGGCCGAAGAGCACAATATTGTCTTCATGCCTTTAATGGGCAAACGTCATGAGGGAAAACAGCTCTACACCTTTGGGCGGATAGTCATTTACATTGACAGAGGGGTTGTGTTTGTACAGGGGGAGAAAACGTGGGTGCCAACATCACTTCAGAGCCTCATTGACATGGCTAAGTAATATACAAACAGGACATGCAGCAATGTGCTTCTCTCCGCATTCTGTTCTATTCTTTCATTCCAGTGACTACAGTTATACAAAGATGAATTTTCACCTGTTTATTCGGAGTTGGGTTGGCTGAGTAAAAGATGTTCACAACTCTGTTTGAATCTTGGTCCCCAAGTGAAATCCTTACTTAGTAACCAATTCTTGTATTTGGTTCATAATGAGTCCCGATTTGTTCCCTGCTGTATTTTTTTAAATGTGTAACACTTGTTTATATTAATATCTTTTATTTATGAAATAAACCCAGGATTCTGGTGTTACAGCAGTATCATCATCAAAGCTTTGATCTCTGTTAAATTATCCGATGTTAATCAGCTAAAGATAATTAAGCCAGACAATAATAATCAGAGTTATTATTGGAAGCAGTGGAATGAAGAATTCCGTAAGAATGTCTCCTTATGTCAGGAATTATGCTCACTTATTGTTATTTGAGGATAAACATGGTCTGCCTTTCCATATTTGCTCTCCCGAGGTGGTAGGGAGGGGTGGCATAGTGGTATTGTCAGTTGGCAAGTAATCCAGAGACCCAGGATAGCACTCTCTGGGGACCCGGTTTGAATCCCACTATGATAGTTGGTGAAATTTGAATTCAATAAAAATCTGGAACTAAAGGTCTAATGATGACCATGAAACGATTGTCGGAAAACCCCATCTGGTTCACTAATATCCTTTTTGGGGAAGGAAATCTGCCATGCTTACCTGGTCTGACGTACATGTGACTCCAGACCCACCGCAATGTGGTTGACTCTTAAGAAATTACCTCAGTTCAAGGGCAGTTAGGGGTGGGCAATAAACACTGGCCCAGCCAGCGACACCCATGAAAGAATTTTTTCAAAACCCATTCGAGACACACAATCAAGTAGGTGGGCAGTTCATGGCCCAGGCCAGCATCATGCTACTACAAACTGGTTTATTGTGTAAAAGAGACAGTTCTGCCTCCAATTCTCCTACCCAGCAGCATGTAGCGAAGCATCAACCATATATCAGGGTTCAGCTCTGACAGCAGCAACTGAAGAAATCTGCCAGTCCAGAGAAGGGTATTGCATTCCATTGTGGTCAGAATTCTCCCAGTCCCCAAATAGTTTGGACCAGTATTTGAGCAACACCGGTCCTTCCTGCAATCTTGGTCATAATGTAATTCCTAATAAACAGTTTGTAAGGCAACAAAACTGCATAAATGAAAATCATGCATCTCATGTTCCAGTCATACTTTGAAGTATCACAGTAGCATTATTCATAAAACTGCAGCAACTCTCAAACCGACCAAGTAGCATCTTTGCGAAAAAAGAAAGCTCTAATTCCCTTTAACCTTGATAGGATGGCATCTCCCAAGGTGAGGAGCAAGAGATTTATATAAACTGTGAACCTACTAATTTTCTCCAGTGAATGCAATTACCTTGTAATCGACATCAGGATGTGTCTATTTACAGCTAGTCAATGTGAGAGAGGCTAGATTAAACGCTGTTCCACTTTAGCAGTAAAATGATATGATCGCGTGGTATAATGGTCTTAACATGATAAAACAGCCTCTCCTCCAACTTAAGATCAAAGGCACAGGATTCTAATGGTGTATTAAAAGACATGTGCCACACTTTAAGCTCATAACATATCAAAATGTTCTTTTTGGTTTTCGGAAACCAATCAAAATGTTAGCAACTTACTTTGACCCTATGAATCACAATTTTCTCCAGTTGACAACCTTGTGCAGATTCAATAACTTAAAAATAAGTACTGTCTTTGTGATTAATTTATTTTAATAATACATTAAATAATTTTAAACTTACTCTGCCCCAGATATTCCATGGTGTTTTTTAAAAATTTGCTAGCAGGAATCCCGGAAAAGGCTTGCTACTTTGACGTTCCACTAGATTTGACTTCTACAAGTCTAAATTGTGGAAGTCTCATGGATCTTGGGAAAGAATAAGTAGGAGATGATAATCTTGGAGAGTATGATAATGTATAGTAATTCTGTTTTCATTTGACTTGTGCACTTGCAGATTTTTTCCTTCCATTTTCTCTTTTTGCCTGCAAATATTTGCACCTGCCTTTAAAGTCCTTTCTTTGTCTAACTGACATTTTCTATCTCTTAAAAATTTTCTATTAGAGATCCCTGATTATTTAATTCCTAAACTTCTTCTTAGTGATTGGAGTTCTGACTCTCCTCAATTTTTTCGAACTTACTAAAATGCTTGTGGAAGATTAACTTGTCTTTTGCTGTTTTCAGATGCTGACTAACCTGTAGCTCCAGCATTTCCTGTATATTTCAGGAGATGATGGCCATACGTTTTGCAGAGTGAATTATTTCTGCAGCGTTTCTGAAGCTCTATCAAGTTGAGGGAGACGGTTCAAAGTATTCCATGTGTTCCATATGGAATATGGGAGGTTTTTGTAACTTGATTGAGTTCCCCTTGATTTCCCCGAACCATGGGGGCTTTGCTCAAAATGTACTGTTCTAAAGGTTAGGTGAGAAATGTTTAGAATTATGTCTGTAGAGAAACATTTAGAGGAGAACATTACCAGAATTATCAATTGAAATGGAGACCAGAAAGATTAATGCAGCCATCAAGAGTTTGGAAGCTGAAGGTGAAGATTGAGATTCAGAATGATAAGATTTTGTTTCTGCTCAGGAAAAAAATTTCTGGTCAGAATATTCTGTACTTGTTTTCCAATGAAGCAGATTTTCCCTTTTGCTAAGTATTGCTTGGCGATGCAACTTTGGAATCCTGCTAACAGCTGTTTAGCTGTTTTTCTTTGTTTAGGGGCAATTTAGAGTGGCCAATCCACCTGCCCTGCACATCTTTGGGTTAGTGGGGGTGAGACCCACGCAGAAACGGGGAGAATGTGATAACTCCACTCTGACCTGCGCCTGGGATCGAACCCGGGTCCTCGGCGCCGTGAGGCAGCAGTGCTAACCACTGTGCCACCCTTCTGTTTAGCTGCTTAAACAAAAGTGGGTTTTATACAGGAATCTTCAGTTACATTTGTGTTTTTGCGCCAGATACTACTTTTAGTTCAGTAATGTCACATTTTTCTTGGGTTGGCACAATTAATTTAAGCATTAAGTTTTGCATCCTGCAAACTGGCATGTGTCTTTACCAGGATACCAGGCAGATAATGTGTGGTGTGTCCAGGAATTGAATAGCGAACACCTCATTGCTGTACTTTGTCTCTCCTGATCTACTTTGACTGTTGGAAGGCAGTGGAATAAAACTGTGAAATATATTTATTAAATAGTAAGTGAACGGAAATGGCGGCATCCTAGATTTTGCAAGCGCTACTATTCATCTTTGGAATCTTAGTCTGCAAAAGAATGAATAATTTCTTGTGTTTTCAAATAAAATCTTCAGTGTGAACAGTTCAAGGTTGTTGGCTAAATTTTTGCTGGTGAACTGAGTTGAGAGTTCAATAACAGTTGAGAGCATTTTAGTTTCACCCTTCTCCAGCACAAATTATTTTGAAGTTCAATCATACAGGATCAAAGTCTGCATTGGAAATTTACATGCTATGATTGGTATTTTTGCATGCTTTTTTTTATTGAACTGTCACTTTGGATATTTACTGTATATTCAAGGTTATCACCAAGGTATTTTCCAATCTTCAGCATCAGAATTAAGGCATGAATGTAAATTTGTTGAAAGAGTGCCAGACATTGAAATGTTCTGATGCTTCATTTATCAGTTTCTACAATTCCTGGTTGTCGTTTACTACCTTGAAGTACTGCCATTCTTCATATCAACTGGAAATTCTGCTCCAAGTGAAGCACCTGGCGCTAGTCCCTGGTTTTATTTGGCACGATAGTTGCTTAATGCAATAAGGACAGTGTGAATCTCCCCAGCATAATTCTAACATTCATTGGTTCCCACCCAGGAAATCATTGGCTGCAACAGGAACTTTCTGAGAAGAAGAATATCATATTCCAAGAGATGTGAGTCCAGTGTATATCATGAAGTATTGTTCAGTGGGATTCTGACATCCTGAAGTTTAAGTGTTTCCGGGTCACAGAAAAAATTCTAATGAGAAAATTTCCAATTCTTCTTTCCAATCAGTTCGTAATAGAGAAATATTGACATTCTGTTTGTGCAGTAAGCTACTAGGGCCGGCAGGGTGGTTAGCACTGTTGCTTCACAGCGCCAAGGACCTGGGTTCAATTCCCGGTTTGGTTCACTGTCTGTATGGAGTCTGCACATTCTCCCTGAGTCTGTGTGGGTTTCCTCTGGGGCTCCTGTTTCTCCTATAAGTCCTGAGAGATGTGCTTGTTAGGTGAATTGGACATTCTCCCTCTGCGTACCCGATCAGATGCCGTAGTGTGGCGACTAGGGGATTTTCATAGTAACTTCATTGCAGTGTTAATCTAAGCCTATTTGTGACAGTAATAAAGATTATTATTATAATTATATGGTCTTTGTGTCAAGCATGAGGATTTTTGGATCTTCAGTTTCATTGATGTAGCTTTTTCCCCTACTTGGTTCCTTGACACTTGAGTCCCGATAAACATTCCTTCTCACTCCTCCCTACTTTGCCATTCACCCTTTAAAAAGTTAAGCTTTTATCTGGAATCATATAGAAAAACATGCTATTCAGCCATGTCAAAAATACAGAATCATAGAATTTGCAGCGCAGGAGACCATTCTGCACATCGAGTCTGCACTGGCCTTTGGAAAGAGCTCGCTACTTAAACAGATGCCTCAACCCCATCCCCGCAACCCAGTACTCCCATCTAACCTTTTGGACACTAAGGGGCAATTATCATGGCCAATCCACCTATCCTGCACATATTTGGACTGTGGGAGAAAAGAGGAGCCCCGGAGGAAACCCACGCAGACACAGGGAGAAAGTGCAAACTCCACAGACCGTCACCCGAGGCCGAAATTGAACCTGGAGCTGAGGCAGCAGTGCTAACCACTGTGCCGCCCCATATCATGAGGATAAATGCACTGTTGTTTCACAGCGCCAGGGATCCAGGTTCGATTCCCACTTTGGGTCACTGTCTGTGTGGAGTCTGCACGTTCTCCCTGTGTCTGCGTGGGTTTCCTCCCACAAGTCCCGAAAGACATGCTGTTTGGTAATTTGGACATTCTGAATTCTCCCTTGGTGCACCTGAACAGGTGCTGGAGTGTGACAACGAGGGGTTTTCACAGTAACTTCATTGCAGTGTTAATGTAAGCCTACTTGTGACAATAAAGATTATTATTATAATCACTAATAATTTCTCTCCGTTCAATCAAAACTCCTGGTAAACATAAGAAAGATTTGTTTCTTCAAATAGTCCAATAAGGTATTGACAAGTTTTAATTGATTGGTTCTTTGCTGAATGAATGTAAAGGCCTTTTCTTGCCCTTAAACACCCAGCAGTTGAATGCTTTAGCCCCAGGAGTCTGGAACCATCCCCACACTACAACCTATTATTGTCTAGATAGTTCACTTTGCTTTTGTGGATGCCTGAAACACACTGCAAGTAAGGAATGAATCTCCTCACCCATTTTAGAAGATTGGCTGGATTGTGCTTATCCCTGTTCCTGCTAATCCTTTCTGTCTTGTGTTCTGAACATATCCGCTTTCATTAATCACTAACCTTCTGGATCTCTTTGCTATGACAATCTTTGAGTTTCAAAAGCACATAAAATGTGCCGTTTAGCCATTTGTGTACCAGACAGAGCAACAAACCTGATATGGCACTGTAAATGATGCATCAAGTTATATTTAGCAACTGAAACGTACGCAAATTTGTGTTAAACATATTAATACCGTGTATCAAAGATTGCGACTATTTTGCATCCTTTTTACACTACGATTGTACCCAGGTTCAGTATGCATGGAATATCCACTGTCTGACCAAATGACAGACAATAATATGCACTGACTTCAAGAGAAATTTAACAAACTATAAAATCGCTGTGGTAAAGGGTTCCACTATGTAAAGGATCAGAAATGTACATCGTACTGCAACTCCCAGATTAAAATGGAAGTAAAAAATAAACTTGATTTGTGGCTAATATTGGAAGTACAGCGTCTGATAAGATAGTTTTGGCATCCGGTTGGGAATCTGAGAGGTAGTTTACAAGGAGTTGAAAGAGTTTGATGAAATAATGGAGATTCTTGAGGTTTGGGCTACAACATTATGGCATAGGTTTTCAAACTGAGAGAAACTGTGGCCCTCGAGGATATCTCAAAGATCCAGGTTACCTTCATCAAATTTTTGTTTGTACTAATTAATTGCAAATCATTTATTGTTGGTGGATGCTAATCAAAGTCATTGTTCACAATAAGAAGTGTTTCTTTAGTTGGTGATACTTCAGAAGGTAGGACGGACATCAGAAGAGTAGGAACGTTGGCAGAGGATCTTGGCAAGCATGTCAATTTCTGCAGTGCTTTGTGGATTCTACCATCTTCTGCAGGTGTTCTTGATGAGCGTGTGCACATTTGTAGGGTTTCTCGGAGGAGCGTGTCACTGTTTATGGGGTGTCTTGAGAGTGTCACCGTTTACAAGATGGTCTTGGGTGAGTGTTACTTTTTGCTGGGACCTCTGAACCCTGTGGCAACATTTACAGGGATCTGGGGAGTGTGTTACAGTTTGCAGGGAGTCTGGGGAGAGTATATTGCCTTTGCATGGGGTCTTGCGAGAGTGTAGCAACATTTGCATGGGATGTTGGAGGAATTTGGCAACCGTTAGAAGATTGAAAGTCATCTTTTTAATGTAGAATTTTGCAAAGTGATTTTGCTTGACAGCAGCCATACACTTTCTCATTGCACCTGGCACTGGAAGAGAAACCATCTCACTTGCATATAGAACATAGAATATGCAGTGCAGAAGGGGGCCATTCGGCCCATCGACTCTGCACCGACCCACTTCAGCCCTCACTTCCACCCTATCCCCGTAACCCAATAACCCCTCCTAACCTTTTTTGGTCACTAAGGGCAATTTATCATGGCCAATCCACCTAACCTGCACATCTTTGGACTGTGGGAGGAAACCGGAGCACCCGGAGGAAACCCATGTAGACACAGAGAAAGTACAAACTCCACAAACTCACCTCAGGCTGGATTTAAACCTGGGAGCTGTGAGGCAGCATTGCTAACCACCGTGCCGTCGGTTAGGTTGGGGGTCTGTGTTCGGCAGTGGGTTGGGATATAAGGAGCTTTAATGTGGAGCATTAGGTGATTGGGGTTTATGATTGTGGGTTGGGCTGCATGCACGGGAGAGGGAGTAAAATAAGAGTTTGGAGGATGATGTGTTTGGGGATTGGTGTATTTGATTTGGGGTTGTGGCTATAACGGGAGTGGCTAATAAGAGGTCGGGGTAGATGTGGGTTACTTATTGGAGATCTGGCTCCGGGTAGACGCTGCCGTCGGATATTTTGAAGGTTGTGGCTGTGTATGTGTGGTTTAATGAGACCATGTGGGTTGATGTAGGGTATTTGATTGTTTGTGGATGTATTAGATGGTGTCATGGCCGTGTTTGGGAGAATGAATGGGGATGTTGATGTGGGTATTTGGCGATGTTGATGTGGGGTATTTGACTGAGGATGTTGGTGTGGGGTATTTGATTGAGGATGTTGATGTGGGGTGTTTGATTGTGGATGTGAGGTATTTGATTGACGATGTTGATGGTGGGTATTTGATTGAGGATGCTGATGGTGGGTATTTGATTGGGGATGTTGATGTGGGGTATTTGATTGTGGATGTGAGGTATTTGATTGACGATGTTGATGTGGGGTATTTGATTGAGGATGTGGGGTATTTGATTGAGGATGTGGGGTATTTGATTGTGGATGTGGGGTATTTGATTGAGGATGTTGATGTGGGGTATTTGGGGATGTTGATGTGGGGGTATTTGAGGATGTTGACGTGGGGTATTTGATTGAGGATGTTGATAATCGCTTATTGTCACAAGATGTGGGGGTATTTGGGGATGTTGATGTGAGGTATTTGAATGAGGATGTTGATGTGAGCTATTTGACTGAGGATGTTGATGTGGGGTGTTTGAGGATGTTGATGTAGGGTATTTGACTGAGGATGTTGATGTGGGGTATTTGATTGAGGATGTTGATGTGAGGTATTTGATTGGGGATGTTGATGTGGGGTATTTGATTGAGGATGTTGATGTGAGCTATTTGACTGAGGATGTTGATGTGGGGTGTTTGAGGATGTTGATGTGGGGTATTTGACTGAGGATGTTGATGTGGGGTATTTGATTGGGGATGTGATGTTGGGTATTTGAGGATGTTGATGTGGGGTATTTGATTTGAGGATGTTGATGTGGGGTATTTGATTTGAGGATGTTGATGTGGGATATTTGATTGGGGATGTTGATGTTGGGTATTTGAAGATGTTGATGGGTATTTGATTGGGGATGTTGATGTGGGGATGTTGATAATCGCTTATTGTCACAGGATGTGGGGGTATTTGAGGATGTTGATGTGGGGTATTGATTGGGGATGTTGATGTGAGGTATTTGACTGAGGATGTTGATGTGGGGTGTTTGATTGAGGATGTTGATGTGGGGGGTATTTGATTGAGGATGTTGATGTGGGGGGTATTTGATTGGGGATGTTGATGTGAGGTATTTGACTGAGGATGTTGATGTGAGGTATTTGACTGAGGATGTTGATGTGGGGTGTTTGATTGAGGATGTTGATGTGGGGTGTTTGATTGAGGATGTTGATGTGGGGGGTATTTGATTGGGGATGTTGATGTGAGGTATTTGACTGAGGATGTTGATGTGAGGTATTTGATTGAGGATGTTGATGTGGGGTATTTGATTGAGGATGTTGATGTGGGGTATTTGATTGAGGATGTTGATGTGAGGTATTTGATTGAGGATGTTGATGTGAGGTATTTGACTGAGGATGTTGATGTGAGGTATTTGATTGAGGATGTTGATGTGGGGTGTTTGATTGAGGATGTTGATGTGGGAGGTATTTGATTGAGGATGTTGATGTGAGGTATTTGATTGGGGATGTTGATGTGGGGTATTTGATTGAGGATGTTGATGTGAGCTATTTGACTGAGGATGTTGATGTGGGGTGTTTGAGGATGTTGATGTGGGGTATTTGACTGAGGATGTTGATGTGGGGTATTTGATTGGGGATGTGATGTTGGGTATTTGAGGATGTTGATGTGGGGTATTTGATTTGAGGATGTTGATGTGGGGTATTTGATTTGAGGATGTTGATGTGGGATATTTGATTGGGGATGTTGATGTTGGGTATTTGAAGATGTTGATGGGTATTTGATTGGGGATGTTGATGTGGGGATGTTGATAATCGCTTATTGTCACAGGATGTGGGGGTATTTGAGGATGTTGATGTGGGGTATTGATTGGGGATGTTGATGTGAGGTATTTGACTGAGGATGTTGATGTGGGGTGTTTGATTGAGGATGTTGATGTGGGGGGTATTTGATTGAGGATGTTGATGTGGGGGGTATTTGATTGGGGATGTTGATGTGAGGTATTTGACTGAGGATGTTGATGTGGGGTGTTTGATTGAGGATGTTGATGTGGGGTGTTTGATTGAGGATGTTGATGTGGGGGGTATTTGATTGGGGATGTTGATGTGAGGTATTTGACTGAGGATGTTGATGTGAGGTATTTGATTGAGGATGTTGATGTGGGGTATTTGATTGAGGATGTTGATGTGGGGTATTTGATTGAGGATGTTGATGTGAGGTATTTGATTGAGGATGTTGATGTGAGGTATTTGACTGAGGATGTTGATGTGAGGTATTTGATTGAGGATGTTGATGTGGGGTGTTTGATTGAGGATGTTGATGTGGGAGGTATTTGATTGAGGATGTTGATGTGAGGTATTTGACTGAGGATGTTGATGTGAGGTATTTGACTGAGGATGTTGATGTGAGGTATTTGACTGAGGATGTTGATGTGGGGTGTTTGATTGAGGATGTTGATGTGGGGGGTATTTGATTGAGGATGTTGATGTGGGGGGTATTTGATTGGGGATGTTGATGTGAGGTATTTGACTGAGGATGTTGATGTGAGGTATTTGATTGAGGATGTTGATGTGGGGTATTTGATTGAGGATGTTGATGTGGGGTATTTGATTGAGGATGTTGATGTCAGGTATTTGATTGGGGATGTTGATGTGAGGTATTTGACAATGTTGATGTGGGGTATTTGATTGAGGATGTTGATGTGGGGTATTTAATTGAGGATGTTGATGTGGGAGGTATTTGATTGAGGATGTTGATGTGAGGTATTTGACTGAGGATGTTGATGTGAGGTATTTGACTGAGGATGTTGATGTGAGGTATTTGACTGAGGATGTTGATGTGGGGTGTTTGATTGAGGATGTTGATGTGGGGGGTATTTGATTGAGGATGTTGATGTGGGGGGTATTTGATTGGGGATGTTGATGTGAGGTATTTGACTGAGGATGTTGATGTGAGGTATTTGATTGAGGATGTTGATGTGGGGTATTTGATTGAGGATGTTGATGTGGGGTATTTGATTGAGGATGTTGATGTCAGGTATTTGATTGGGGATGTTGATGTGAGGTATTTGACAATGTTGATGTGGGGT
This sequence comes from Scyliorhinus torazame, assembly GCF_047496885.1. Classification (NCBI taxonomy): domain Eukaryota; kingdom Metazoa; phylum Chordata; class Chondrichthyes; order Carcharhiniformes; family Scyliorhinidae; genus Scyliorhinus; species Scyliorhinus torazame. The sequence continues at coordinate 41,829,823 of NC_092707.1, forward strand.
ATTTGATTGAGGATGTTGATGTGGGGTATTTAATTGGGGATGATGTGGGGTATTTGATTGGGGATGTTAATGTGGGGTATTTGATTGGGGATGTTAATGTGGGGTATTTGATTGAGGATGTTGATGTGGGGTATTTGATTGAGGATGTTGATGTCAGGTATTCGATTGGGGATGTTGATGTGAGGTATTTGACAATGTTGATGTGGGGTATTTGATTGGGGATGTTAATGTGGGGTATTTGATTGGGGATGTTAATGTGGGGTATTTGATTGAGGATGTTGATGTCAGGTATTCGATTGGGGATGTTGATGTGAGGTATTTGACAATGTTGATGTGGGGTATTTGATTGAGGATGTTGATGTGGGGTGTTTGATTTGAGGATGTTGATGTGGGGTATTTGATTGAGGATGTTGATGTGGGGTATTTGATTTGAGGATGTTGATGTTGGGGTATTTGATTGGGGATGTTGATGGGTATTTGAGGATGTTGATGTGGGGTATTTGATTGAGGATGTTGATATGGGGTATTTGATTTGGGGATGTTGATGTGGGGTATTTGATTTGAGGATGTTGATTGGGGTGTTTGATTTGAGGATGTTGATGTGGGGTATTTGATTTGGGGATGTTGATATGGGGTATTTGATTTGGGGATGTTGATGTGGGGTATTTGATTGAGGATGTTGATGGGTATTTGAGGATGTTGATGTGGGGTATTTGATTTGAGGATGTTGATGTGGGGTGTTTGATTTGAGGATGTTGATGTGGGGTATTTGATTGGGGATGTGATGTTGGGTATTTGAGGATGTTGATGTGGGGTATTTGATTTGAGGATGTTGATGTGGGGTGTTTGATTTGAGGATGTTGATGTGGGGTATTTGATTGAGGATGTTGATGTGGGGTATTTGATTTGAGGATGTTGATGTGGGGTATTTGATTGAGGATGTTGATGGGTATTTGAGGATGTTGATGTGGGGTATTTGATTTGAGGATGTTGATGTGGGGTATTTGATTTGGGGATGTTAATGTGGGGTATTTGATTTGAGGATGTTGATGTGGGGTATTTGATTGGGGATGTGATGTCGGGTATTTGATTGGGGATGTGGATGGGTATTTGAGGATGTTGATGTGGGGTATTTGAATTGAGGATGTTGATATGGGGTATTTGATTTGGGGATGTTGATGTGGGGTATTTGATTGGGGATGTTGATGTGGGGTATTTGATTGAGGATGTTGATGTGGGGTATTTGATTGAGGATGTTGATATGGAGTATTTGATTGGGGATGTTGATGTGGGGTATTTGAGGATGTTGATGTGGGGTATTTGAGGATGTTGATGTGGGGTATTTGATTGGGGATGTTGATGTGGGGTATTTGAGAATGTTGATTATTTGATCGGGGATGTTGATGTGGGGTATTTGATCGGGGATGTTGATGTGGGGTATTTGATCGGGGATGTTAATGTGGGGTATTTGATCGGGGATGTTAATGTGGGGTATTTGATCGGGGATGTTAATGTGGGGTATTTGATCGGGGATGTTAATGTGGGGTATTTGATCGGGGATGTTAATGTGGGGTATTTGATCGGGGATGTTAATGTGGGGTATTTGATTGTGGCTGTGGCTCGAAGTGGATATTTGATTAACTCGGGGATGTGTGTTTGGTGGGGTGGTTGGTGGGGGGGGGGGGGGGGGGGGAGAGCTGTGCATTTGTAACACGGGTTCCCGCAGCCATATCCGTTACATCGCAGAGCTCTGGAAGGGAGGACGGATCCTGGTGCCAAAGGGGAAAAGTATGTGGAACAACATGGCGAACTTTTAATAAACGGAGGAAGGATCGGAGAGAGAGAATCCGGTGAGTGGGGGGAGCCCGCCTGGCTGAGGCCACCCCGAGCAGCCTTTGTGGGGAGTGGATGGCGATATTGGCCGGTGCTGGGACCGGTCAGTGAGCCGACAGCGAGCCCGGGCCACACAACAGGCGACAGCAGCAGCACCATGGAAGCAGAGAGCAAGAGAGAGAAGGTGAGAAATGCCTCTGTCCTCTTTCCCCCAAACTCTCTCCTCAACTAATTATTGGGTGTTTCCAGGAGCTAAATCTACCTCCTTTACCCCCCCTCACCCCCTTTTTGAATTCTAAGAGATGTTGACAGAGGGGTGGGGCGATGGAATCTCAACTTTTGTCCCAAGTTTTAACTTTCCGAAGTGTGGTTAATGTACTTTTTTTTTTCATTTTATTTTTTTGGAAAAGGAAAGAATTAGCCTCGATTCTGCATCAATATTTGTTTCACGGGATTTAAAATTAACCGCATCTGAAGGCTCATTGAATCTCCGGTTAATCTGTAAACCGCAGATTTATTTCTCTTCCAGAACCAAGTTCTTTCTCTCTGCCCTCTTTTTGCTGTAACCGGGCTGGAGGGAGTATGGGGCCTGTGAAGAGTGCAGGATTCCTGCCATCGCCCATCTAACAAATGCCCAACTCATTCAGCGACTGAAACCATTAGATGTGCCTGGTAACTGACCCCTGTCTCCCCCAGTCTGCGCGGCCCCCCCGCCCCCAGTCCCCCATATGTGGTACAGTGAAGAAAATTTGGTGGGGTAGGCTTTCTTTCTAACGGTTCCTTTTTTAAAGACAGGAATGTTGTTCGTTTTCAAAAGTGAAAGGGGAAATAAAACCCCAAATAATCAAATCCTGGCATTTCAAATCCACCTTTACTCCCAATGGAGCGTTATAGTTTATTACTCTGCACTTCACACATGTAAAGCCACCCCCCCCCCCCCCTCCTCTGAACTTGCTATATTTTTACAAAGCAGTGACCAAAGGAGCAAGGAAAAACAAGGGTGGCCCAACCAATCCAAAGGCCTCACTTGTACTGATTTCTCTGCTTCAAACATTTATGCACTCAGCCTCCGATTTATGACCATCACTTGGTCATCAAGGGTACCTCTGCAATCTACTGTCTGCCTTTAAAAAATATATATTTTGCTTTAACTTCATGTTTGTTTATTTATTTGTGATGGTTAGTGGTGGCGGAAGATGCTCAATGTGGTTAAAACATGATGGTATTCTAAATTAAAGGATTAAGTTGATGTGGACTGTTGCTAGCTGTGGGGTGAGAGGGTGCAGGTTCGTACCTTTTACTGTGCTCCATCTGAGCTCTACTCTTGTGGGCAGGTAAACATGGACTGCAGGCCATGCAACAAGTGGGGGAGATTGGAGCATAGCCCAAATCCTGCTGCACCTCATGACTTCCATTATGAGGGCTAGGTAACTGGTGCTCCATAGTAAATGATGTTGGGGGTGGGCTGGCTGGGGAAAACATAGGGATAGTTTTAGTTTGAAGGAGAAAATTACCAATAAGAAAAATGATGCAATCACCACATGATTACAGGAAATAACTGAGCTATCATGTGTTATACATAAAAAAAAATCATCTTACCCAGATGTTGAGGATCGTGGAAAAATAAAACAAATCTTTGCATCAGTTGGAATTAATGTCTAACCAGATGAAGCATGTAATCTGTTTAAAGGCCGGATTTGTAACTTGTGCACTTTCTTAAATGTTGGACTCCAACCTGATTCTCAAAATTCCCCCACCTCACCCGTAGTATATTTTGATTGTCACCCGCAGGCAGACCCCCAGTCAAGAGTCCTGCCATTTGCTATGGTTGTGTTTTAAAGCTGTGTTTCTGACCTTTCGCAGGTCAGCCAAATCGTTTGACTATACTGGACATTGTGTAAAGAAATCACCATGTGTAATGAAACAAGGACCCACTGCAGAATGTCTCTGACAAATGTTACCAGAAGAATTATTTAGCATTTTGGCACTGATGCATTTCATGAAAACCTAATTAAACCAATATAATTTAGTAAAAGCATATAATTTAATGTCTTGGTGATGCCCTTAACCATCACTTCAAATTACTTCTACCGTCAGTGGCAGACATGTAAGTAACTATTAGTTTATCGTGTTTTATAGCTCAACATACGCTCACCAGACTAAGTTTGTAAACTGAGTACTATTCACTGTCCAAGTAGCACAATACAGAAATGTTGGCCTTTTTGATTAAACTTGGCTTTTTTAAATGCCATTCCTTCTTCCAACAGAGAGAGTTGGGCACGAGACCGGTTTTCCGGTCTCCGTTCCGAAGAAGCTGGTGTGAGGGCAGATTTCTTGAGGCAGAAACTTTCCATGCCAGTCATTGATGGTGAAACGTACTCCAATTATCTCCCAGCCTTGTGTGGGCACAATGTGCAAGGGTACCAGGAAACCTGAACCAATTTAAAAGCTTGTGCATATTGAAATTGCACAATTGAGAATTTGAATGCAGATATGGGGCGGCACGCTAGCGCAGTGGTTAGCACTGCTGCCTCACAGCAGCAGGGTCCCGGGTTCAATTCCGGCCTCGGGTGACTGTCTGTGTGGAGTTTGCACATTCTCCCCGTGTCTGCGTGGGATTCCTCTGGGTGCTCCGGTTTCCTCCCACGTTCCACATCAGGTTACATGGATTGGCCATGCTAAGTTGCCCCTTAGTGCCCAAAAGGTTAGGTGGGGTTACGGGGACAGGGTGGAGGCGTGGGGCTTAAGTAGGGTGCTCTTTCAAGGGCCGGTGCAGATTCAATGGGTCAAATGTTCTCCTTATTGTATGTATACATGTATATGTCTCCTAAATGTATTGTATAAAAATGAGAAGAGAGAACGTATTATAGACTGAATTGCAACTGAGGGTTTCAGGTGATATTTACTGTTAGCTCCTGCTGGGATTTCACAAGTTTATTAATAAAACAACTGCATATTTTTTGTGCCCAATTTAAGTCACTTTTTAAAAATATATATTATTTTATTCTCATTTCTCACTTTATACAATACAAAATAACAAGAAAGAATAAACACATGACATACAGAAAAAAAAACATAAAATAACCCCTCACAAAGCATAACCTGCCCCAAAATATAACCCCCCTCCCCCTTTAACAATTAACGGTGACCAATTCCATGAAATGAACAATAAAAGGCTGCCACCTCCGATCGAACCCCTCGATTGCCCCCCTCACAGTGTACTTTACTTTCTTGAGGTATAGGAACTCCATCAAATCCACCAGCCACACTAAGGCACCAGGTGGAGATGGAGCGATGTCCACCCCAGTAGTACTCGCCTCTGGGTAATCAGCGAGGCGAAGCCAAAACATCAGCCCTTGTGCCTGTGAGTCTGACACCCCAAATATGACCACTAAAGGACAGGGCTCCAGCTCAATCCTCAGAATTGCCAACGTGGTGCTAAAGAAGGAGACCCAAAAACGAGATTGGGACAAAACCAGAACATGTGCACATGATTAGCTGGACCTCCTGAACAGCACTCGCACCTGTCCTCCACCCCTGCAAAGAAATGTCTGACTCTGGACTTGGTCAGGTGCACCTAAAAACTACCTTGGATCAAACCAAGTCTCGTGCACGAGACATGGAGTTCACCCTGCAGAGGGCCACCCTCCACACCTCATCATCTAATATGGGCCCCAACTCCTCCTCCCACCTAACCTCAACCTCCTCCACTGACACTGAATCATCCATCAAAATCTGTCCATAAATACTGGAAGTACTCTCCTCTTCCGAGCTCGCAATCAAAAGAACCCTCTCCATCAGCAATGTTGGTAGAGCCACGGGGAATGTTGGGGGAAATCCCTTCAGCAAAGTTGCGAACTTGTAGATATCTGAGTAACCCAAGAGCCCAAACTTTTCCTTCAATTCTTCTAGACTGGCAAAACGTCCCAGTAGGAACAAATTATCGACTCTTCCCAGCCCCTTCCCTGAATGTAGCATCTAATCTTGCTGGCTCGACAGATGGGAGCCAACTTCGACACTGACCCCAATTTAAAATGTAGGCGAAATTGACTCCATATCTTCAAAGTAGAAAAACCACTGGATTTGACAATTACTTTGTCAGTGAGAACGGGAGCAAAGTGGTCACTAATGCTCCTGGTCCAGACTCCCGACATGACCTCTATTCTATCTGCACCCATGTATCTCCCTGATCACTACACCAACCCAACACCTTCTCTGCATTTGCTTCCCTGTAATAAAATATCAGGTTCGACAACGCCAGGCCCCTGACTGTCTATCCCTTTGAAGAACTTCCCTACCAATCAATTTGAGTCACTTTTTTGTTTCAACTTTCCAGCTGATTTTCAGCTTTTGCAGTAAACAGAATTTGACATTCCTTGAAGGATCTTAAACTCATGTGATATTACGGTTTTCCGAGAGATATGTTATTTTTGGCTGAATGGAGCAATTTCTTTTGTTTTACTTTTATGCAAAGAGAAAATTTTATAAATGACAAGCTTCCTTTTTCAATTGAGACAATTGAGGTTAAATTTCTGCTGCCTTGCTTCAGGCATCAGAATGATATCTGTCCCCTCCCCCATCCTGCCACTTGTGATATGAAGTCCATTTGTTTAGCACTTGTATCTTTCAGACAGTGGTCAGTGATGTGTTTTGATTTGAGTTGAACCTGTTTATCAGTTTGATTGGCAGCGTGTGATGTCAGCAGCAGACAAGAGGATCACAAACCTGATGTCCTTGGATGCCACTTGCTGTAGCCACTCTTTCCTGACGTCTTTGAGTCAAAGTTCAAATTTTGACCTTTTAACAGTGGGGTGAGCTGGGAGAGAAGAAAGCTCCAGCCGTACAGTTTTTAATTTTACATTATTGGGAATTATATGGCATTTTATCACATCAAAGTATTTTACATAATTAAATGCAGTGACTGTTTATGTGGGCAACTTCTTCACCATGCAAACAGCATGACAATGTACAGGGCTGTATGTGCAATCAGACTTCACCACTAACGTCTTTTTGATTGTCTGTGTTCCGGGATTCCAAATGTGTTTGGAGTTAATTTCCCAGTTAAATGGGTGAAGGTGCCCCTGTTCTGGGTGGTCTGTGATTGCCTTTGCTGCAGCTTCTCACATTTTCAATTTTTGGAAGCGGTGAAGAAATCATTGGTGGGTGGGATTTAGATGATTGTATACTTCCTTTAACACTCTCTCTTTTGCTCCATGTTGGCATGCAATATTTTGAGGATTGCTCTTTCTCTGCAGTTTGTAGGGAAGTCACAGATTGCAAACTGAAATTTTCAACTGTTTAATTGATCGGCAATTTTGCCTGTAGGACCATCAATTGAACGAGAAGGGAATTCCAATCGGAGAACTCCAGACTCCATATTTAACTAAACGCATTATTTTTCATTTTCACCATTGGCACAGAGGCAGGACTTATCTAATGTTTAGTTGTGGGCTGGTTTCTTTCCTCTAGCAGCTATGTGATCCCTTGCTCAGTGATTGCTTCATTTGTAACATGGCTCGACCTCGAGGACCAATTGTTTTTGTGGTTGTTATGTTATCATTACCTTGGCGAGAGAAGATTTCTAATTAAGATGGAAACCAGATACTACTTCTGTATGATCTGCCTTACAATTTTTAAACTGGCAATAACATAACCCCCTCAGTGTTAGCAATGTGTCACTCCTGATCTGATCCATGGCTGCAATTATATAGAGCCTTGGTGAGACCATCCTGGAGTTTTGGTCATTTTACCTAGAAAAGGTATACTTGCCATAAAGCGAGTGTAACAAAGATTCACTAAATTAACACTTTGGGATGGAGGTATTGTCCTATGAGGAGTGATTAAGTTGACTGGGCATTTATTCTCTGGGATTTAGAAGAATGAGAGGTGACTTCATTCAAACATAGAACATTTCTTACAGGGCTTAGCGGGATAGATGCAGGAAGGATACATTCCCAGGCTGGGAAGTAATGGACTGAGATGAGGGGGAATTTCTTCACTTGGAGAGTGGTGAATCTTTGGAGTACTCTATCCCAGCGGGCTGTGGAGGTTCAGGCATTGAGTATGTTGAAGAGTTACAGAAAAGGATTCAGGATCGTGCAGAAAAATGGTGTTGAAGTAGGAGATCAGATGTAATCTCATTGAATGGTGGGGTAGGCTCATAGGACTGAATGGCCTACACTTTTTTTGTTTTTATGTTGTGCTTTTGAGGTTTATAAGCATGTACATCTCTATGAATCTTCTAATTGATGCCAACTCAACATCCATCAGAGTTGAGTAATTAAAGAGAATTGATGAATCAGCGTACCTATTTTAGGAGTGGATACAACATAAAGACTGGTCCCATCTGCAACAAATTAGTTAATGTCAGCTGGGGTTGTCATCGGGGTCAATGATATGCCTTAGCACCTTTTGGTAGGGAAAATTGACCAGAGTTCCTGATGACTATTTCCTACTGGAAGTCTGCATGTATGATCACTATTGAATTAGGTGCACATTTCTCAGCCTGCCGGGGGCACTTGGATTCATTCTGCTCAATCATGATCCAATTTCCTCCAATGACTCTTCATTCTAACTCTACCTAGTCACCCAACTCTCAATATTCAAACCTTTTGGGCCTTTGTGTATCTCTGCTCTGTTGGCACATTATTCTAGATGTTTTCAGGATTACTTTGTATTCCACCACCTCCCTCCAATCTGGCCTGACCTTGTCTATCCTTTGTTGTTAATCATCAGAAGATTTATCCCATTTTCAATTAATTTGTCTCTCACCAGCTCTTCCTCCTCTACTTGAGACCAAGGGCATGTCACCAAATTGCAAAACCTCTCTGGCGTTGGACTACAACAGCAATTTGCATTTATAAAGTGCCTTTAATATAATAGAATGTTCCAATGCACGAAACAGAAGCCCTATCAAACAAAATTTGACATCAATCCATTTTAAGATGGTTAAAGTAAACGTCGTCCGAGAACCATAGGCTGATCTCTCCTTACAGCTAATGTGTCATTTTAACCTGAGGGCCACCACACCTCAGGCGAGGGGGACCTAAAGCTTGGTCAGAGGTTAGGTTTCAATAATCAGCTTAAACGGGAGAGAGTAAACTCTTGGGCCCAAAGTGAGGCAACTGGTGACCCAACCGCCAATAGTGGAGTGATTAAAATTGGACATGCGTAAGAGGCCAGGATTGGAGGAGGGCAGAGATCTTGGACGATTGTAGGGGAGAATGAGGTTATAGAAATAGGGAGGACTAAGGCACGGGGAGAAATTTGAAAACCAAGATATGAATTTTAAAATGGAGTATCAGAAGCTACACAATCTGTCCCATATTAGTACTGGTGGATTGTAATTCTTTGATACGACACTGACCCACGTTCCTTATTTCAGCACTGCTGAAATTAAGAGCTCACCCAGGTGCAAGGGGAATTGACCGTCAAGCCTGCAGAACAATCAGCGATGGCCCTGATTACATAACCACCTTTTAATGTTGCAGCAATGCTTAAAGTCTGTCATTGTGCCCTTAATAAAATTAGCAAGGGTCAATGATGGAGCGAGTGTTCTAACTTGGATGTTAACTTTCTTCCAAAATATGTCCCAAATGGCTAGCAATTAAAGCTGTATAGCCATGCAAATGATCAGCAAAATCTGAATGAAGGAGAAAGTATTGAAATAATCTGGATTTGTGTGAAAAGGGAGTGTGATGTGATACTTTTTGACAGGTTTATTACAGAGAAGGGGAGGTGGAAAGAAGCCAAGAGGAGCAGGAGTGGGGGGGAGGTGGTGAAAACGACAGGAGAGAAAGAGGCGACAGAGGGGGGAGGCTGCAGGCCACCCCATCTCCTTCAATAGGTAGAAATTCTGGTTTTATCAGAAAATAGTAAATGAGTCATAGAGCCTCGAACGCGTCTGTGTTTCTATGGTAATTAAGTGGAAGGACATCCTGCAGTGCTGTGCTAATTGAAGGGTATATATTATTAAACCTAGTGAGAAAATAAATGCTGGGATCACTCTTGCGAAAGGATAGTATTCAGCTTCTATTAAAATCATTCTAACTAATTTGCCAGTAATTTATTAAGTATTCCATGCTTAATTATGACAAGAAGCTCAAATGCTGTAAGAAAAATGACAATGAAATCCCACTTATCAAGTTGCAAAGATCTCAGGATTGTTTTGGCTTTTCTGTCTTGCACATCCAGGCTGGATATTTCATTTTTGTTTCTATTTCTCTGTCGGGTACGCCTGTTCTGCCGTTTAACTGAGATCTGCTCTCTAACTGAGATCTGCTCTCTAACTGAGATCTGCTCTCTAACTGAGACCTGCTCTCTAACTGAGACCTGCTCTCTAACTGAGACCTGCTCTCTAACTGAGACCTGCTCTCTAACTGAGACCTGCTCTCTAACTGAGACCTGCTCTCTAACTGAGACCTGCTCTCTAACTGAGACCTGCTCTCTAACTGAGACCTGCTCTCTAACTGAGACCTGCTCTCTAACTGAGACCTGCTCTCTAACTGAGACCTGCTCTCTAACTGAGACCTGCTCTCTAACTGAGACCTGCTCTCTAACTGAGACCTGCTCTCTAACTGAGACCTGCTCTCTAACTGAGACCTGCTCTCTAACTGAGACCTGCTCTCTAACTGAGACCTGCTCTCTAACTGAGACCTGCTCTCCAACTGAGAGCACCGCTGCCTTTGGTCTACATGGGCAAGGCTTGTCACCTTGTTTCATAGAATCATAGAATTTTCAGTGCAGAAGGAGGCCATTCGACCAATTTGAGTCTGCAATGGCCCTTGGAAAGAGCACCCCACTTAAGCCCACACCTTCACCCCATCCCCATAGCCCAGTAACCCCACCAAACCTTTTTGGACACTAAGGATAATTTAGCATGGCCAATCCACCCAACCTGCACATCTTTGGACTGTGGGAGGAAACCGGAGCACCCGGAGGAAACCCACACAGACACAGGGCGAACGTGCAGATTCCACAAGCTGCAAATCGACCCTGGAGCTGTGAAGCAACAGTGCTAACCATTTGACCAAGCAGTTTAAAAAAAAAAAAAAAGTAGCTACCCAGTGTTAGAACATAGAAAAATACAGTACAGAACAGGCCCTTCGGCCCACTGTTGTGCCGAACCTTTGTCCTAGATTAATCATAGATTATCATAGCATTTACAGTACAGAAGGAGGCCATTTGGCCCATCGAGTCTGCACCGGCTCTTGGAAAGAGCACCCTACCCAAGGTCAACACCTCCCCCCTATCCCCAAAACCCAGCAACCCTACCCAACACTAAGGGCAATTTTGGACACGGCAATTTATCATGGCCAAACCACCTAACCTGCACATCTTTGTGCTGTGGGAGGAAACCGGAGCACCCGGAGGAAACCCATGCACACACGGGGAGGATGTGCAGACTCCGCACAGTGACCCAAGCCGGAATCGAACCTGGGACCCTGGAGCTGTGAAGCAATTGTGCTATCCACAATGCTACCGTGCTGCCCTTAAGAACAATTAAATCAACACTATATCATTTTACCGTAATCCATGTACCTATCCAATAGCTGCTTGAAGGTCCCTAATGTTTCCGACTCAACTACTTCCACAGGCAGTGCATTCCATGCCCCCACTACTCTCTGGGTAAAGAACCTACCTCAAACATCCCCTGTATATCTTCCACCATTCACCTTAAATTTATGTCCCCTTGTAATGGTTTGTTCCACCCGGGGAAAAAGTCTCTGACTGTCTACTCTATCTATTCCCCTGATCATCTTATAAACCTCTATCAAGTCGCCCCTCATCCTTCTCCGTTCTAATGAGAAAAGGCCTAGCACCCTCAACCTTTCCTCGTAAGATTTACTCTCCATTCCAGGCAACATCCTGGTAAATCTCCTTTGCACCTTTTCCAAAACTTCCACATCCTTCCTAAAATGAGGCGACCAGAACTGTACACAGTGAAGCTGTCAGGAGAAGTGCATCTTTTGTGGGGCTTGAGATGAAGATCTTTAAACCATGTTTGATCCCCGTTGTGGGGGTCCATTTTTTTTTTTTAAACACCGAATCTGAGGCCCTGACTTTGCTGTCTTTCGGGGTCCTTTGCACGCCTCGGCGAGAGGTTGCAGCAGGCAGCTTTCCGCTCGTTTTCCAGTAAACCTGCCGTATCACTCCAGTCTGATACACTTAACTACAGCTTGTTTAATGTTTGGTTTGAGAAGAGATTCTAATATATATTCGTAACTGATTTGATTTATTGTCATGTGTACCGAGGTTCGATGCAAAGTACTGTTCTGCGTACAGTTCAGGCAAATCATTCTGTACAAGAAACATAATCTTTATTATTGTTGCAAGTAGGCTTACAGTAACACTGCAATACATAGGGCATACGATAAATTCACAATGTAAATATGTAGACATCGGATGAAGCATATGGAATGTAGTGCTGCTCAGTAGAGAAGATGCATGGAGAGATCAGTTCAGTCCATAAGAGGGTCATTCAGGAGTCTGGCAACAGCGGGAACAAAGCTGTTTTTGAATCTGTTAGTTTGTGTTCTCAGACTTGTGAAACTGTGGTTTTGTTTTCAGTGTGACCGCCCCAGTTCTCTGTACTAAAGGTATGTAACCTGCTGTCTCTGACAAGACTTTGAGTCCAATGACCTTGACAGACGTAATAGCAAGCCACAGCCATGGCTCAGGATGCTGCTGCTGTTCAGACTTTGTGATGAGCCAAGGACATGACATGACACCGACACTGCCTCTTTCAGTAGCTGACTACCAGATTTAAATTCATTGGCTGGATATTTCAGATACCAACAGGCTTTTAATGGCCACAAATTGTCCCTTGCAGAGCAGAAAGCAGCTGGTACTTGTTAGCAAAGTTGTTCCTGGGTGGGATACCAGAAATCAGTCTGGTGATCCCTAATATAAATAAGTGACTTCACAGAATTGTTACGGTGCAGAAGGAGGCCATTCGACCCATCGTGCTGTTATTAACTCTCCAAGTGAGCATCCCCTGCACATTGTTTCTGTTCAAATACTCATCCAATGCCTCGATTTAATAATCTTTATTGCCACAAGTAGGCTTACATTAACACTGCAATGAAGTTACTGTGGAAAAACCCCTAGTTGCCACATTCCCACGCCTGTTCGGGTACACGGAGGGAGAATGCAGAATGTCCAATTCACCTAACAGCACATCTTTTGGGATATGTGGGAGGAAACCGGAGCACCCGGAGGAAACCCACGCAGACACGGGGATAATGTGCAGATTCCGCACAGACAGTGACCTAAGTCGGGAATTGAACCTGGGACCCTGGCGTTGTGAAGCTACAGTGTGCCACCGTGCCGCTCACTGTATTGAACCTGCCTCCTCCAAACTTCCAGGCATTGCACTCCAGGCTCGAACCACTCGTTGGAAAAAAAATGTTTTCCTGTATCACATTTACTTCTTTTGTAAATCACCTTAAATCGATCTTGATCCTTTTACAAATGGGAACAGTTTCTCCCTATCTACTCTGTCCAGATTTTGAACATTTTACTCAGAGGGTAGTGGGTGCCTGGAACGCGCTGCCAGAGGAGGTGGTGGAAGCAGGGACGATAGTGACGTTTAAGGGGCAGCTTGACAAATGCATGAATAGGATGGGAATAGAGGGATACGGACCCCGGAAGTGTTGAAGATTTTAGTTTAGACGGGCAGCATACGGCGCAGGCTTGGAGGGCCGAAGGGCCTGTTCCTGCGCTGTACTTTTCTTTGTTTATTCTCTATCAAATCTCCTCTTGACCTCCTCTGCAAGAAGAGCAGTCCCAACCTCCCCATCTATCCTCCGAACTGCAGTTTCTCATCACTGAGACCCATCCTGTAAACCTCTTCGACATTCTTAGCAAGGATGGAATTTGGTCAAAGTTGCAGATGATACCAAACAGTTGATTCTGAGGAGGTCGCTCTGGAATTACATAATGCAAACATATGAACCAGGTACAGGACTAGGCCATTCAGCCCCTTGAGCCAGTTAAGATCAAGGGTGAATTGATTATGGCTTCACCCCTACTTTCCTGTGTACCCCAACAAACTTTCACCTCTTGTCAAATGAGAATTTATCAAACTCAGCCTTAAAGATATTCAATGACCTTGCTTCCACTGGGGTAGAGACTTCCACCCTCTGGATCCTCTGAGAGGATAAAATAAATCCCCTAACCTTGGTCTTAAATGGGAAAACCCTTTTTTAAAAAACTGCTTCCCCTAGTTCTAATTCCTCCCATAAAAGGAAACGTACTCTCAGCATCCACCTTGTCAAGTTCCCTCAGGGTCTTGTGTTTCAATGAGATCACCTCTCATTCTTCTACAGGCCCAACCAGTCCAGATTCCTCATGAGACCAGCTCTTCATCCCGGGAATCAGCCGTGTAAGCTTCAAATTCAATTACATCCTTTTCTTAGGTAAGGAGACCTAAAGGGATAGTGGCCCCAACAAAGGCCTGTAGCAGAACTTCCTCCTTTTCTGCACTCCATTCTCCTTGCAATAAGCAACAACATTCCGATTGCTTTTCTAATCACTTGCTGTACTTGTGCACTAAGATTTTGCGATCCATGTGCAAGGACACCCAGATACCTCTGCCACAGAGTTCTGCAATCTCTCTCGAAGTAATATACTGCGGTTCTTCTTCCTGCCAAAGTGGACAAGTTCACAAATACCCACATTATGCTCCATCTGCCAAATTTGTGCCACTCAATTAACCTGTCCACATGTCGTTGCAGGCTCCTTGTGTCTTCTTAACAGCTTGCTCTCCTATCTATGACCCTATCTTGGTGTCATCGGCAAATGTACATTCTGTTCCTTTCTCCAAAGCATTGATGTAGATTTGTAAGTAGCTGAGGACCCAGCCCTCATCTCTGTGCCGCTCCACTAATTCCAGCTTACCAACCCAAAAAGACCCATCTATCCCTACTCTCTGCTTCCTGTTAGCTAACCAATGTTTTATTCGTGCTAATGTTTTAGCACCTGCACCATGAGCTCTTATTTTGCATCATGACCTTTGATATGGCACCTTGTCAAATTCCATTTGAAATTTCCAATATTCCAAACCTGCAGCTTCCTCTTTATCCGTGCTCCTTGTTACTTCCTCAAGGAACTCTACTAAATGAGTCAACTACAATTTCCGTTCCACAAAACCAAGTTGTGCGCTGATCTACAAAACCTGCAATTGAGGGAATAATAGCAGAAATTTGACATGGGCAAATGTGAAATACTGAACATGAATCATCAGAATCTTGGAAAAAAGGGAAAGCTAAACAATGGATTCAAAAAAGCTGACGCACCTTCCAAAAAACGAACCATTCAGGAAGAAGTCGGTAACATCAACTGCTATGTGCTCAAATTGCCTTGGAAGAAACCTGGATAGGTAAAAACCTGAGGGAGGAGAGATTGGGATGGGGGTGGAGATATAATTGTTGAAGGCACAATGGCAAGAAGATGTTTTTCAAGTATCCACACCTTGGATGGGGCGGGGGCAGGGGGCTGGGCCGTGTTTCCCCGTCAAACGTGCAGTACTGTGACAAATTTAAAACTTTACATTCTTCACAATTGAATACTTTTTTTAAAATATAAAAAATATAGAAAAATAAGAGCTATTCCTGTACCAGCCTCCCCGAACAGGTGCCGGAATGTGGCGACTAGGGGCTTTTCACAGTGACTTCATTTGAAGCCTACTTGTGACAATAAGCGATTTTCATTTCATTTTTTCATATTTGGGTTTTCAGACCACATGAAGCGCAAACATTTTTTCTTGAAAAATTAATCAGACTGTCTCAGTCCATGCTTGACTCTTTCTCTTTTCCTTCCCCAGTTATGCTGGTATTTTCTTCATGCAACCGGTCTTTATTGGCACTTCTTTGTGCCCCCACGCTAGTGTATGCTGGCTTTCTTCCCCTATCCTCCCAACTCCTTGATGCCCCGAGGCTCTCCACCTAAAACCCACTCTGGGCTCCTATCTCAGTTCTGCTGGGCTCCTATCTCAGTTCTGCTGTAAGTGACTGGATCCGTCTGCAGATTATGTGCTTCATCCTCTAAGAATTCCCACTCAGAGTACATAATCACTTTAACTTACAACAAGAACAAGTTAGGAACCAAGTTAAGAGTGATGGTGAGTTAAGAAGTGAGTGGATAATACAGAGGCAGCACTGAGTGGAGAGCGACTTGGTTTTAGTCAGTGTGTGAGGACTTTTGAGTGGCACAGTAGAACAGTGAATTCCCAGTTGCTTCACAGCGCCAGGGTCCCAGGTTCGATTCCCGGCTTGGGTCACTGCCTATATGGAGTCTGCACGTTCTCCCCGTGTCTATGTGGGTTTCCTCCGGGTGCTCCGGTTTCCTCCCACAAGTCCCAAAAGACGCGCTGTTAGGTGAATTGGACATTCTAAATTCTCCCTCAGTGCACCCGAAAAGGCGCCAGTGTGGCAACTGGGGGATTTTCACAGTAACTTCACTGCAGTGTTAATGTAAGCCTACTTGTGACAGTAATAATAAAGACGAAGAGTGCGCTTCCAGAATACTACCAGAATGAAACATGGACAATTGGATGTACATAGGAAAGAAAATGGGCAAAGTACACCTTTAAGGAATGGTATAGGAAATGTTTGAGATAAAATTGAAAGTACTCTGGGGTCAGTGCAGATTTTATTTTATTTTTAAAAATATTTTTATTCTCCTTTTTCACATTTTCTCCCAAATTTACACCCACCAACAATAAACAATAATCAGCAACAAATATGTCAATCCCCATAACAATAACAAATATCCCATCCTCCCACCAACCTCCAAACCTCAGCCCACATGTTTAATAAACAAATTACAAAAAGGAGTCCGGGATTACCCATAGTCACCATTAAACACTCAACCTTCTCTCTTTTTAAAAAAAAAAAATTTTATTAAAGGTTTTCATTAAATATCAATAACAAAAAGAAAAAAAGGTTAAGTACAAAACACAATCTCGAAAAGCAACCCCGACTTAATACAACAGATATATACACCCCCTCAGACCCTTCAGTGTAAATAACAAAAACAATAATAAAGTAAACCCCCCCCCCCCCCGGAGGTGCTGCTGCCATTGACCAATGTCTACCGTGCTGCCAGGAAATCTAAGAACGGTTGCCACCGCCTAAAGAACCCTTGTACCGACCCTCTCAAGGCGAATTTCACCGTCTCCAATTTAATGAACCCTGCCATATCGTTGATCCAGGATTCCACGCTTGGGGGCCTCGCATCTTTCCACTGAAGAAGAATCCAACGGCGGGCTACCAGGGATGCAAAGGCCAGAATTCCGGCCTCTTTCGCCTCCTGCACTCCCGGCTCCTCTGCCACCCCAAATATTGCGAGCCCCCAGCTCGGTTTAACCCTGGATCCTACCACCCTCGACACCGTCCTCGCTACGCCCTTCCAAAATTCCTCCAGCGCTGGGCATGCCCAGAACATATGGGTGTGGTTTGCTGGGCTCCCTGAGCACCTAACTCACCTGTCCTCACCCCCCAAAAAACGGCTCATCCTTGTCCCGGTTATGTGTGCCCTGTGCAGCACCTGAAACTGTATGAGGCTGAGCCTCGCGCATGATGAGGAAGAGTTCACCCTCCCCAGGGCATCTGCCCACGTCCCTTCCTCAATTTCCTCTCCCAACTCCTTCTCCCACTTCCCTTTTACCTCTACCACCGAGGCCCCCTTCTCCTCCTGCATCACCTGGTAAGTATCCCAAATCTTTCCCACTCCCACCCACCCCCCCGAGAGCACCCTGTCCTGTACTGTGTGTGGCAGTAGCCGCGGGAATTCCACCACCTGCCATCTGGCAAAAGCCCTTACCTGTAAGTACCTGAAGGTGTTCCCCTGGGGGAACCCGTACTTCTCCTCCAGCTCGCGAACTTCCCGTCCATAAACAGGTCCCCCAACTTTCGTATTCCTGCAAACTTAACCTTCTCAGGAGTCAGGAATTCCAACAGGCCCCCCCCCCCCCCCCCCCCCCGCATCGCCAGGGCACAGGGTGGAGAGGCTGCTCTCCATCCCAACAGGATCCACCTTCGGGTGATCAACGAGGCGAAGGCTACGATATCTGCCTCCGCACCCGTTTCCAACCCTGGCTGGTCCGACACCCCGAATATGGCCTCCCGGGGACCCGGATCCAGTTTCACATG
This sequence comes from Scyliorhinus torazame, assembly GCF_047496885.1. Classification (NCBI taxonomy): domain Eukaryota; kingdom Metazoa; phylum Chordata; class Chondrichthyes; order Carcharhiniformes; family Scyliorhinidae; genus Scyliorhinus; species Scyliorhinus torazame. The sequence continues at coordinate 41,847,810 of NC_092707.1, forward strand.
CACCACCTTCGAAATTACCTTAAAAACCTCCTTCCAGTAATCCTCTAGCTTTGGACAGGACCAAAACATGTGGACGTGATTAGCCCCCCCCCTCTACGACCTCTCCCAACTCTTCCTCCCACTTTGCTTTGATCCCTTCCAGTGGTGCCTTATCCTCTTTCAAAATAGCTCCGTACACTGCTGACACTAGCCCCTTCTCCAGTCCCCTTGTCGTCAGCACCTCCTCCAGCAATGTGGAGGCCGATTCCTCCGGGAAGCTCTGTATCTCCTTCCTGGCAAAATCTCGAACCTGCATGTATCTAAACATTTCTCCCTGCTCCAGCCCATACTTCGCTTCCAGCTCCTTCAACCCTGAAAACCGACCCCTAAGAAACAAGTCTTATTCCCCTTCTCTTCCCATTGCCGGTAATTTCCATCCCACCTCCCTGGCTCAAATCTGTGGTTTCCCCGAATCGGCATTTCCCTTGACCCTGCCCCCAACCTGAAGTGTTGGCGAAACTGCTTCCAGATTTTCAATGAACAGTGCAGATTTATTGTCCGACATGTCCATCTCTACCGAAGAGCAATCAACAAAGCAAATTATACTGATGTCAAGACAATAGAATGTCCAAAGTGTACATGCTCCATCTGTACAATGCTGTGGTCAGCCCAGTCAGAGTGTTTACAGGTTTGGCTACTGAGACACTAGTAGGGAGTTCAGGGAAGAGTGACAAAGTTAATCTCTAGTATTGGAGACCTGAGGAGTGGAAAAGGTTATTTTCAATTTTGGAATGAATTAACTGAGAGATGATACTACAGAAGTTTAGAAAATAGGAAATAATTTGAAAAAGACAAAGTGGAATGTTACTTCTAACTAAATTGTGATAGTTGATTGAGACCAAAATTGTGATAGTTGTTTTAAGGTGACATGAGTTCAAACTAATTAAAAGTAAATTTGAGACTGTTTAGTTCAAGTTATTTGAATATAAAAAATGGAGCGGCTGAAACAATAACTGGATTAATTTAAACATAGATGCTTCAGTGAGGGTCCTTTTAGATCGATGATCTAGTCGGAGTGAATTAATTCTTACTTGTGTTTATTGTGTGAAGTTTTGGTGCCAGATCGCTTGGTCTTTCCTCAGATTTTTGTTTCTTTTCAACATACTTTTTATGATGTTAAATTGCTTTCCTATTTCCGTATCTGAATGCCAAGGTTTCCATGATTTGAAACCATACTGCAAACATTCAGCCATTGCGCACTCCTGCTTAGTTTGGCAAATGTTAGCAATCTCTAAACTTGGGTGAAGAGCCAAGACACATTGTGCAGCCAGAAGACCACCAAGGTTGGAAGGAGTGAGTGAGAAGACTGGGCAAAATAGTAATTAGGTGATTGTTTTAAAAACCTGTAGATTCTACGAGGAACAAAAGAAAACTGCCGTCCTGGGTTTGAGCAAAAAACAATGTGATAAGTCTTGATTTTAGCACATGAGGAGCGAGAATTTGTGGGATGGTCGATTTGAAGCTTAGAAGGTTCAAAACAAAAGTTCAGAGCAGCATTGACCATGGAGTTCAGTGTGTGCTGCTTTGAGCCATTTGGTTTGTACATGGACATACATTAAAACTTCATTCCATTATAAACAGCGGTCTGATTTACCCCAGGAGTATGGTGATCACATGAAACATGCTAGCAGAAAACTAACACAATGCGACTATTGGGGGAAATAATTAAAATGTGCTGCTGCTACCGGATTTGCTTGCTAAGTTCTGCCTTTTTAAGGTACCAGCAGTATAGATTTAAACCCAGAGTGGCAGCATAAGGCAGCTGAAATTGCAGCATGGACAAAATGCAGATACAGCTGATGTTCCATTGATCTAGGCACTCCAGTTTGTGATTGTAATGCTCAATTAAATGTGGCAAATCCCTGAACTCCGAAGCACATCACTCGCTTTGCACCGAATGTTAATTGTCTTATTAAAGCAGCTGGTTCCCTCTCCCTCTGTGTTCGGAGTTGGAGAGGTCTTGTTCGGTTTCAAATATTTCCACAGCTTCACTGAGGAACTGAAATGAGTTGTCATACTCCGTTTCCTCTTAATTTATATTATTATTTTCACCACCATTATTCTGCCACTACATCCTTCAGACTCTCGCCCCCATAACTGCTTCATCTTGTAACCCCTCACATTTACTTCAAATATCACCTTTTTAAAAAAGCACCTCATTTTGAGCATGCTTTCAGTTTGCTCTGCTTAGTTTTCCAATTCATGGGTTGAAGTTCCTTTTACAAAGTGCTTTGGAACATTGTACTAAGAGAACAGATGCTATTTTTGTACATTTTACTGTTGAACTCTGTGTTTGCTATTCAGAGTTTGTCCAGTGTAAGCAGATGACTGTCAGTTATCTGATACAAATGAAGCAACTTACTTAGTTTTACAGAGTATTCCTTGTCCAGTAACAGGCCACATGAGCCTCTTCCACCCAGCTTCATCGGCATATCCTTCTATTCCTTTGTCCCTCATGCATTTATTTATCTTTCCCGAAGTATAGCAATGCTAATGTAGTTGATAAAATTGGGAAAAATTTGTAATTGGGAGGAAAGGATTATCAGTGGATGAGACTTTTACTGTTTTCTGATTTGAGAGTCCAAGGGGAAGTGGTTGATGAATTACCCAGGTACGGGATATTCCAGTCTTGGATGAATGTCAACCTTTTAGAGACATCATAGTTGTGGGGAAATAATGGATTTGGTGTGAAAGAGAAACTCTATTTCTTAGAAGTAGTTTTGACGAAGGATTATTGTGGGATTTGAGCTCCAAAGTGAGAGTGAAATCCTAAATGTTAGTGGAGGAAGAAATACTGAAGTTAGGACTATTTTAAACCAGCTATCAGGAGCAAGGTCAGCACAGTATTGGGCTAAGTTTTGTCTTGAGTGGCAAGAAATATCAAGACTCTCCAGGTGTGCACAACAGTCGTGATGTCAGCCAATGACATTGAAATATTCTCTCAGACAGCAAACCAGGAACTTTAAAGTATTTTATCTTCCACTTTTAAATTGCAGTTTTCAGATAATAAAATAAAAAAACATATTTTAGCTTTTAAAACAATCACAATAATTTTTTTAAAACCATAATGGATAAATGCAGCATTCCAAAACTATTAAATTAGTCTTTCAAAGATAGTGAGTGTATTTAGCTGTTTTACAGTGGGACCGATAGTTTAAAAGTGGAAATATTCGCTATTTCATTGATTGCTTTGATATTGGAACCTAGGTGAATGATCTCAGGAGCGCACCCTTGGGAGGAATGTAGAAACAATGACAGCAGCCTCTGGATTTCTGTGTTGTTCTGCGCATATGTTGACTTCAAAAGTTGCTGTCAGCTTCACTGTGGGAATAATGGTGAGCGCTGACAGGTTTGTGTTTAAACAGTAAAGTTTGGACCAGTATTTCACCTGGAATAGTTGGTCCAAGAGTGCATCAATCCTTTGGTTTCCATGTTCCTGAAAATAAGATATTTCACATTGTAAAAATAACAATTAGGGTTAGCTTTAAAATGAAGGTGTGTTTTAATTGCATTGAAGCAGTTAATTGCATGGGCAGCACGGTAGCACATTGGTTAGCACAGTTGCTTCACAGCTCCAGGGGTCCCAGGTTTGATTTCCAGCTTGGGTCACTGTCTGTGCGGAGTCTGCACGTTCTCCCCATGTCTGCGTGAATTTCCTCTGGGTGCTCCGGTTTCCTCCCACAGTCCAAAGATGTGCAGGTTCAGTGGATTGATAAATTGCCCTTAGTGTCCAAAAAGGTCAGGTGGGGTTACTGGGTTACGGGCATAGGTTGGAGGCGTGGGCTTAAGTGGGGTGCTCTTTCCAAGAGAGAGCGAAGTATGGGGGGTGGGGTGGGGGGGGTTGCAGTGACACGATGGACACCACAATTATATTATCTGAAATAAAAGCAGAAGCTGCTGGAAATACCCAGCAGGTCAGTCAGCATCTGCAGAGAGAGAAACAGTTCACCTTTCAAGTCGATGACTTTTCATCAAAACGCTTCTCTGGCCAGACAATAGTCACTGATTCCTTTGGTTACGGATGTGGTAGGTCATTAAAACTGGCATTTACATGGGCAGTGATCTAGATTTCATAGAATTTGCAGTGCAGAAGGGGGCCATTCAGCATAACTGTTCCTCTTGACTTGCAGGAGGAGATTAACAGAAAAGGGAAAAATATTTTTGCATCTTTTAAGAAAGTTTAAACAAAAGCACCTCCCTTGCTTATCTTAAACTCAAATCTAACATCAAGAGCTCATTGTGAAAAGCCTGATTAGTGGGTGGGACTGCAGGTTTGGCAGGGCTTAACTTTTCTCAACACCCCCCCCCAAAACCCCGCCAACACTTTCATCCCTTTCTCTTGGCCCACACAATGATTCTGCCATTGTACTTGGCCCTGACTGGGATGAAGTGAGAAGCCAAGCATTGGATAGTGAATAAAAATGCTGGATCAATGTTTTAATTAATTAGGCAAGCTGAGCCATGCCTTGCAGGCAGCAAGGTTTGTATGAAAGCTTTCCTTGTCAGATTTCTGCAGTGTGACAAGTGCTCTTTGGTCAGTGCTGTCCTTGATGCTCAAAGCCTCAAATCTGATTAGTTCAAGTTTGGTCTGGACAGAAACCAACAGTAAAAGGAAGACCCTCTCGTGTCTCACAAAACAACATATGATCTGTCATTCAGCTCAATGTTAAAACAGGCGAAGGCCCACACAGACACACAGGCATGCCTCGAAAAGGCACTTGTACTTCACAGTTTTCATGAGCAACAGTTAACCTCTGCTAGTTCTTAGCAAGGACACTATTACAAGAAAGCGATAGATTTTGCTCTCCTGTTCTCTATCTGCAGGCTGTTGCTGCGTGGATGTTGAGTGAAGGTAGTTTGGGGATCAGTTCCACTGCTGACTAGCTGAACAACGCGCATACTCCCAGCTGATGCATGAAGGATGGAAGCAATGTGAAGTGTTGGATGCTGGCAGTTTGCTGATGTCCGTGACACTCTATCCCTGCTGTGCAGAAGGAGGCTATTTGACTCAACGACCCTCCGAAAGAGCACTCTACCCAGGCCCACCTCCATCCTTGTAACCCCTTGCATTCATTGTCATGATATGCAGACAGACACAGACAGGCAGCTAATGAACACAGAGAACAGGGCATGACCAATGAGCAGGCAGGACACTCAGGGGTGGTATCTCACTATAAAAGGCACAAGGTACTCACACTCCGCCTCTTTCCACTGATGAACATCTACAGCGTGAGTCAGGGTGTATGTACAGTAACACACCTCCAGCACGTGGCTAAGAGCTAGTCTGGTTCAGTCAGACAGAGTAACCACACTTAGGTTAGCAGAGAGTCGAACTCATAGAGCACTGTGCTAACTGTGCCACTGGTTCAATAAATCAGATTGAACTAACTTCAAGGTTCGGAGTATCTTTTGGTTAAAGCTGCATCCAGTTGCAGCCTGTGTTATCCCAGAGTACATAACACAAAATGCTACCAGGAGATTGCTTAATCTAGGTGGTTTACCTCAGTCCGTTCCGTGACGACCAGCGAATGTATCCCGGCACCATGGAGAAGATTCTGGCTGCTCACCACCTCAGGGCCTCCGGCAATCTCAGTGCCAACTGACAGACATTCAAGCAAAGGTTTCTGCTGTACATCGAAGCTTCAGACCTCGTGGGTGCGTCTGATGCAAGGAAGATCACGCTTCTCCTCTCAACAGCGGGTGATCAAGCCATCAAACTCTTCAACTCTTTTCACTTCACCGAAGGCCAGGACAAGGCAAAGTTTCAGACCATCCTGGACAAGTTTGACAGTCACTGTGAAGTGGACACCAATGAAATCTTTGAGCGCTACATATTCAAACAGCGTCTACAAGGTAAAGATGAATCTTCCAACTCCTCCTTAACTAACCTCCGCCTGTTCGTGCTGTCCTGCAACTTTGGTGATATTGCTGACTCCATGATCAGAGACCAAATTGTTTTTGGAGTTCACTCTGATCCTCTGAGAGCAGCTACTGAAAATCAAGCATATGACCCTGCCAGTCGCGATTGAAACATGCACAGTGCATGAGTACGCCAAAAATCGCTATGCCCAGTACAAATCGGCTGAAAATGAGAAACTTGCCTGCCACGAGGCAGCGTGTGCAGGCTATCTCCCGGATGCAGCGCCTCAGCATTGATGAAAGCGGCCCTTTCGCGTGCTTTTCACGGGGCCCCACGCATGTGCGATGCGAACGGGATAACGAAGCGGCCGACACCCGCACTGCACATGTGCGACGACGTGCGGAGTGTTAGGACGCCGACGTCATGACGGGCTCGAACTGCGGCAACGCCCACTTAAAGAAACACTGCCCTGCAAGAGGCAGGTGATGTTTAAGCTGCGGGAAGCCTGGACACTATGTAGCCTTGTGCAGGTCTGCACCACCAGTCAGGGGCCAGCGCTCCCAATTCCGACGACTGCGCGTTCAGAGTGTGCAACAACGATTACAGGATTCTGATCCTGGCAGCACAACGGATCCAGAGGACGAATGCCTGGACTCTGCCTACTGTGTGGGCATCATTACCAAATGTGAATATGCCACATCCAACTCGTCACAAATTCAGTCCATCCTCGCTGTGGATTCTGCGGACAAATAGCGTGCAGTGATGCAGGTCAACCACTGCTCCATCCAGTTTTAGCTGGACACAGGCGCTTCTGCCAACCTCCTCTCACAGGCAGATTTCAAACGCATCAAGAAGCCCCCCCAAGGTCCTTCCAGCAGCCTGCAGGTTCCTGGACTACAACGGAAATGCCATCTCGGCACTGGGATCCTGCCATCTACTCGTCTCCAACCGGAGCACCCATGCACGGTTACGTTTTCAAATTGTCAAGCCAGACAGGGCATCCCAACTTGGCGCGCATGCCTGCAAGCAGCTGAACCTCGTGCAGCGGGTTTACACAATGACATCCTCCAATGTGGATCTTCAGGCCGGCATTGACGACATCCTCGCTCAGTATCCGTATGTGTTCGAAGTGATGGGCACGCTGCCGTATCGATACAAGATTCTGCTACGACCTGATGCCAAGCCAGTGGTCCACGCACCACGCCGGATCCCGGCTCCGCTGAGGGAGCGCCTGAAGGCACAGCTCTAGGATCTTCAGCAACAGGGCATAATTTCCAAGGTAACCGAATCGACTGACTAGGCCAGCCTAATGGTATGTGTGAGAAAGCCTTCGGGAGACCTGCGCATCTGCATTGATCCCAAGGATCTCAATAAGAATATAATGCGTGAACATTACCCCATCCCGAAGCGGGAGGAACTCACCAGTGAGATGGCACACGCACGTTTTTTCACCAAGTTAGATGCGTCACATGGATTTTTGCAAATCCAGCTGGATGAGTCCAGCAAAAGGCTCTGCACCTTCAACACACCGTTTGGCAGATACTGCTATAATCGCATGCCGTTTGGCATTGTCTCGGCATCGGAGATCTTCCATCGCATCATGGAGCAGAAGATGGAGGGCATGGAAGGGGTTCGTGTGTACATGGACGACATCATCATATGGTCCACGACCCCTGAAGAGCGTGTTTCCCGTCTCCAGCAGGTATTCCGCCGTGTCCATGCCAATGGCCTGAAGCTGAACAGGTCCAAATGTTGATTTGGCATGTCGACACTCAAGTTCCTCGGTGACCAGATCTCTCAGCAGGGCGTGCACCCAGACACAGACAAGGTCAAGGCCATCGAAGCCATGAAGGTCCCTGAAGATAAGAAAGGCGGTGTTGCGCTTCCTGGGCATGGTCAATTTTCTGGGCAAGTTCATCCCAAACATGGCCTCACACACCACGGCCCAACGAAACCTGGTGAAAACGTCCACTGCCTTTGAGTGGAAGGCAGCACATCAGGCAGAGTGGTTGGAGCTGAAAGCCAAGCTCACCACTGCACCCGTCTTGGCATTTTTTGACACAGACAGGAAGACGAAGATCTCGACAGATGCGAGCCAGGATGGCATCGGTGCGGTGCTGCTTCAACGCGATGACATTTCATCCTGGGCACCGGTAGCCTACGCATCGAGGGCCATGACGCCCACTGAAACAAGGTATGCGCAAATAGAGAAGGAGTGCCTTGGTCTTCTCACTGGCATTCTCAAGTTTCACGACTATGTCTACGGCCTGTCGACATTCACTGTTGAGACGGATTACAGGCCTCTGGTCCACATTATCCACAAGGACCTTAATGACATGACCCCTCGGTTGCAGCGCATCCTCCTCAAACTCAGAAGGTACGACTTTGACTTAGTGTACACGCCTGGCAAGGAGCTCATCGTCGCTGATGCATTGTCCCGCTCCATCACATTGCCTAGTGAACCGCTGGAAATTATCCTGCAGATTGAATCACAGGTGCAGCTGTGTGCTAGCACCTTCCTGTCATCTGATGAGAAGGTGGTTCGTATCCGTGAGGAGACAGCCAAAGACCCCCTCTTGCAGCGTGTCATGCACCTCTTCGCCAATGGCTGGCAGAAAGGGCAGTGCCCTCAATTTTACAATGTAAAGGACGACTTGACGGTGATTGATGGTATCCTCCTCAAGGTGGACCTGATTGTCATTCCACTCAGTCTCCAGAGCTTGGTGCTCCGCCAAATCCATGAGGGACACCTGGGCGTCGAGAAGTGCAGACGCAGAGCCAGGCAGCCTGTCTACTGGCCCGGTATTAGCCAGGACATCTCGAACATGGTCCTCAACTGTGCGACCTGTCAACGCTTCCAGCCAGCGCATAGCAAGGAGGCGCTCCAGCAGCATGAAATCGAGACCTCCCCATGGTCCAAGGTTGGCATCGACCTCTTTCGTGCGAATGGTCATGACTACGTGTTGATTATTGACTATTTCGCCAACTATCCTGAAGTCATGAAGCTCTCAGACCTCTCACCTTGGACCGTCATCAAGGCCTGTAAGGAGACGTTCTCCAGGCATGGTATCCCACTCACTGTCATGAGTGACAATGGCCCGTGCTTCAACAGCCACGAGTGGTCTATGTTTGCCAAGTCGTACCTTTTCAAACATATCACTTCCAGCCCACACTATCCGCAGTCCAATGGGAAGGTAGAAAAAGGGGTGCACATTGTGAAACAGCTCATCTGCAAGGCTGCAGATTATGCTTCTGACATCTACCTCGCGCTGCCTGCGTACAGGGCGACCCCTCTGTCTACCGGCATGTCGCCGGCTCAACTCCTGATGAACAGGGACCTGCGGACGACACTTCCAGCCATACACTTGCCCAACCTGGATCACCTCCCGGTGCTGCAGAAGATGCAGCAGCTCCGAAACCAGCAAAAGCAGGGCTATGATGCTCATGCCACCGATTTGCCCGTGTTATCCCCGGCAGACACTGTCAGGATCAAGATACCGGATGGTAGCTGGTCTGCTCCAGCTGTTGTTGTTCGACAGGCTGCGCCCCGCTCATATGTTGTACGTATGGCTGATGGTTCTGTTGTGCGACGAAACAGACGAGCACTGCGCAAAGTTGCCTTCCCGCAACCGCTTTCTTCTCCATTTCCGTCCGTTGTTTTGCCACCTCCTGATACCTCGAACTATGAGGCCACCAGTCAGGCTTCCGTCCCTCCTGTCAAGGTGCCGTCGTCCCCACCACCACCTCTCCGGCGGTCGACCAGGATCAGACACAAGCCCCAGAGACTGGACTTATGAACATTAGTTTTGTTTGCTATGTTCTGTTTTTTCACGTTGGACAGTTGTCTTCACATGTAAATACGTTCACATATGCTACTGCTTGTAAATATGTTAATATATGCCACCACATGTAAGCACGTTCCCATATGCCACCAAAACATAATAAAAATAGGGAGATGTCATGATATGCAGACATGCAGATAATGATATACAGACAGGCAGCTAATGAACACAGAGAACAGGACATGACCAATGAGCAGGCAGGACACTCGGGTGGTATCTCACTATAAAAGGCACGAGGCACTCACACTCCACCTCTTTCCACTGATGAACATCTAGAGAGTCAGTCAAGGGTGTATGTACAGTATCACACCTCCAGCACGTGGCTAAGAGCTAGTCTGGTTCAGTCAGACAGAGTAACCACACTTAGGTTAGCAGAGAGTCGAACTCTTAGAGAACTGTGCTAACTGTGCTACTGGTTCAATAAATCAGATTGAACTAACTTCAAGGTCTGGAGTATCTTTTGGTTAAAGCTGCATCCAGTTGCAGTCTGTGTTATCCCAGAGTACATAACACAACATTCATCATGGCCAATCCACCTAAATTGCACATCTTTGGCCTGTGGGAGGAAACTGGAGCACCTGGAGGAAAACATGTAAACTCTACACAGACAGTCACCCAAGGCTGGAATCGAGCCCGGGCTGCTGGCACTGTGAGGCAACAGTGCTACCCACTGTGCCACCATGCCACCCATGCAAGGAACAGCACCTTTTATGAAAGCAGGAGATTAAATGGAGGAGTTAATAAAATGACCTGGTTGCTGACTGTTCTGTAAGGTGATAATTATGGTTCCAAGAGATAGCAAATGGAGGCCTGGTTTGTGATTATTGAAGGAGTAAAGGACGTTTGTTACCTCATAAGTCCTTCAAAACCTTGCTCCCTTTGACCTGGGCAATACAAGGTCATTAAAGTTGGGAAAGGAAACAAAGGGCAGGATTTTCCCTGAGGGCCTCAGGATCCTAATGTGAGGGTCAAATGTGGGTCAACAGTTACACTGATCTGATTTTATTGTCATGAATTGTCCAATTCATGGCCAGTGGGTAGATTTACCAGCCAATAAAAGTAGTGAACCTTTAAGACTGGATAGCCAACAGGAAGCCCTCCAGTAGCTGCTTAGGAAAGAGAGAGGGCATCCTCAACCCAACCTCTTTTTCAACTTTAAAACAAAAAATAGTGCCCTTAGCAGCCGGGCCACCATTGTGAAGGCGAAACCTATTCATAAAGTGGCTTGTGACTGTAGCTGAAGCCAGGAAAGGAAGGCCTCAAAGCCTTCCTGGAGTGCTGGGTCCTTTAGTCTGCCATGGGGAAGCCTCCTGCATGCATGGGCTTCTCTCCAGCAGCCTTCTGGACTCTAACATTGAGTTCAACAACGTTAGACAGTAAACTTCCCCCTCTATCTTAAACGTAATTTGTTGTCCATTGTTTTTCAGCTCCCTGGCCTGCTCCAACACAATCCCTCCGCTCACCCACATGGCCGCCTGTCCCAGGCTGTTGACGCGGCACGGTACCACAGTGGTTAGCACTGTTGCTTCACAGCCTCAGGGTCCCAGGTTCAATTCCTGGCTTGGGTCACTGTCTGTGTGGAGTCTGCACGTTCTTGCGTCTGCGTGGGTTTCCTTCGGGTGCTCCGGTTTCCTCCCACAAATCCCGAAAGATGTGCTGTTAGGTAATTTGGACATTCTGAATTCTCCCTGTGTACTCGAACAGGCGGCGGAGTGTGGAACTAGGGGCTTTTCACAGTAACTTCATTGCAGTGTTAATGTAAGCGTATTTGTGACAAAGACTATTATATAACGCATTCTGCTATCTCATCATTTGTCACGATTAGCACTTGTCATCCCTTAATTACATCATGAACATTCCCTTTTACCTTATGTCTATGACAAATTTGCGACTATTTCCTTTGGCATGATCGATGCCTGCTCTCTTCTGCTTCACCTCCTCCGCCCCTTTCCAGCTATATGATACTTTACATTTCTACTTTTCTACAGTTCTGTGGGAGGGTCATTTAGACTCAAACGTTAACTCTGTTTCTCTCCACAGATGCTGCCAGACCTGCTGAGTTTATCTAGCATTTTCTGATTTCATTTCAGATTTCCAGCATCTGCAGTATTTTGCTTTTATGACCGGATTTTTATTTAATGCGCCTTGTATCTGGCAATGAAGTCGGAGCAGGGTAGACTTGTGGCTTTCCACCTTCGGTTGCCATAGCCACCAACTCTGTAACTGCTTTCAAAATGCTCTGAGTGACACACAAGCTTGATCCTGAGCTCTGAGCATTCCTCAGGCATGTTAGAATTCCTCCTTACCTGGACATTACTGTGACTGTACCAAAAATCGCTTCCTCACTTGGCGCAAGTATGTGTGTTTCAGCAATGTTTTCTTCTCAGAGAGTCAAAAAAGATTCAAAGAGATAAGGGACCGGATTATAAAAATGGGGCTCATTTATTCTGAGTATCCCCCAACTTTGTCCCTCTTTTGATTTTACTTAGTTTTATTGGCCTCAGAATTAACTTTTATCCTCTTCCTCCATCAACAGAATCAACCTTTTTAATTCACCATAACTTGTTGCAAAATCACTTTGCCTGGCAGGGACCATCTCCCAGTCCTTAGTAAAAGAGATGGACACCTTTTAAAAGTGCTTGTTTTCATTTCTCATTTCACCAGCTCAAATTAGACTGAATGCTGTTAATTTAGTTTACATAGATTACATAGAATTTACAGTGCAGAAGGTGGCCATTCGACCCATCGAGTATGCACAGTCCTTCGAAAGAGCACCCTACTTAAGCCCATACCTCCACCCTATCCCCTAACCCAGCAACCCCACCTAACCTTTTTGGACATAATAATCTTTATTGTCACAAGTACATTAACACTGCAATGAAGTTACTGTGAAAAGCCCCTAGTCGCCTGTTTGGGTACACAGAGGAAGAGTTCAGAATGTCCAAATTACCAAACAAGCACGTCTTTTTGGGATTTGTGGGAGAAAACCGGAGCACCTGGAGAAAACCCATGCAGACACGGAGAACGTGCAGATTCTGCACAGACAGTGACTCAAGCCGGGAATCGAACCTGGGACCCTGGCGCTGTTAGGCAACAGTGCTAACCACTGTGCTATCATGCCACCATTACGGGCAATTTAGAATAGCCAATCCACCTAACCTGCAGACCTTTGGACTGTGGGAGGAAACCGGAGCACCCGGAGGAAACCCACTCAGACATGAAGAGGACGTGCAGACTCCGCACGGACAGTGACCCAAGCCAAGAATCGAACCTGGGACCCTGGCGCAGTGAAGCAACAGTGGAGTTTGGAAAGTCTAGAAATAAATGCATGAAGTCCTGAACCAGTTTGCTCGATGCCACTAATAATTGTTGATATTTCCTACTGCTGTCATTTAGTTCTCTATGCTCAAACTCCGGGGTCAAGGGTGATGGTTCACAAGGGTCTTTGACCCTCAAGCTGCAGATGTTGGTTGAGTCAGCAGTGATGCACCCATTTTGAAAATATGTAATCCCTCAGATAATGAGCATTGTTGAGAGGTGATACTGCATCTGTTTTTGTGGAAGCCATTGTCTCAAGCAAAAATGGTCTGCAGCAAATAGAAAAAGACCACAGTTGAGGGCCCTCCCACTATCGTACACTGAAGGGCTGGGACCAGTGTAAAACTCTTTGTGCCACATGTATAAGAAAATGTTCAGATACAGTGTGAATATAGATCCGTCTTCACTGTAAATGGAGTGAGCCACATACTGTCTTTAACAAAATTGATCTGTAATGACATATATGAATTGTTGCGCTTGAATTGTATTATAATGCGCCTTCACCAATTTTATACATAAAGTATATTTTTGGGGAAAAAATTAATCTAATTAAAATGTTCTGATTTTCTAACTCACTCATAGAAAATAACTTCAAAAAATGGCAAAGTTTGGATTTATAATGCCAACTGTTTGCAAATTTTAGCAATGATATAAAAGAAATCGAGGACAAGTTAATTTCCAAACTGTGTATGATAGATTATTTAGATATTTTAGAATTTTGCCCTCCATGATTACCAGTAAAATAGAGAGATTCCGAAATGGTTCTTGGGTTTAAGAATATCGGGAGTAGTTCTTTGACTTTTATATCTCATGTTTTCATGTAGATTCAATTCAGACACCCAGAGATGATGCAGCTGACTCGGTAATGAATGCAAAGTGTTTATGATGCATTCAAATTCTAGCAGTCCTCCTCCATCACTTACACCATCCTACTTATTCTGCTGTACTGGTTGGTGAGAAGAGATGTCAATAGGTGAACATTTTTGGCCTCTCCCTTCGACTCAATGTATTTATGGACTACTCGACTGAACCCTCGATGGGTTTTAACATTTCCCCCTCCCGTGCAAATGTTCTGTCTCTAACCTGAAGGGATTGACATATGCTGGGCTAACAATGTAAAATCTGTTTAGCCTGCCCAATGTGCTGGACGATTCTGAAGGTAATGTGATAAGAGAAATGTCGGAACTGAAGACAAATGAATCTCCTGGGCTAGAGAACTGGGGGAACATTTGTCGGGTACTGGCTGTCATCATGGGAGAATCATTGAGTGTTGGTGAGGTTTTGCAGGAAAGCATACAACTTTAGTATCCATTTTTTAAAAGAGTGACAATCTAACCCAGGCATTGAAAGATCTGTCAACCTAACAGTAACAGGGAAAATAATGCAATTTGTTGTAAGGGGCAGACTGGAGCAGCACATCTATAACAGTTCAACACGAAGCAGCCAGCTAGGATTTAGAAGGCAGTGGGATCATATCGAACAAATATTCTGTTCGGAAAATAAAGGTAGTTTTAAGAGATTTATATTTGTATTAGAAATAAAGCACAGTTTTAAATGGGTTTAATTTAATGTTTCTGTTCCTGGAAGGGTGAAACCTATAATTAGGTTCATGCTGGACAAATCTGTTTGTGTGTGTGGGAGTTGGTTGTATTGTGCTTGGGGAGGTCTACGGCGTGAAGAATAAATTAAAGGCATGAGCATGTGGATGTTGCTTGGCAATTAGCTTGGGTCCCTCCAAGCTAATAGTATCCGTCTCCGGGCTACCAGAGAGGCAAAGGCCAGAACGTCTGCCTCTTTCTCTTCCTGGATTCCCGGATCTTCCGACACTCCAACTGGATTCACTGTTAAACGTGAAGTGGAAGCTTTATTTAAAAGTGCCATTTGGAAAACCTGGGGCGAGATTCTCCGACCCCCCGCCAGGTCGGAGAATCGCCGGGGGCTGGCGTGAATCCCGCCCCCACCGGTTGCCGAATTCTCCGGCACCGGATATTCAGCGGGGTCGGGAATCGCGCCCCGCCGGTTGGCGCCCCCCCCCGCGATTCTCCAGCCCGGATGGGCCGAAGTCCCGCCGCTAAAATGCCTGTCCCGCCGGCGTGGATTAAACCACCTACCTTACCGGCGGGACAAGGCGGCGTGGGTGGGCTCTGGGGTCCTGGGTGGAGCGCGGGGCGATCTGGCCCCGGGGGTGCCCCCACGGTGGCCTGTCCCGCGATCCGGGCCCACCGATCCGCAGGCGGGCCTGTGCCGTGGGGGCACTCTCTCCCTTCCGCCTTCGCCACAGCCTCTACCATGGCGGAGGCAGAAGAGACTCCTTCCACTGCACATGCGCGGGAATGCCGTCAGCGGCCGCTAACGCTCCCGCGCATGCGCCGCCCGGAGATGTCATTTCCGCGCCAGCTGGCGGGGCACCAAAGGCCTTTTCCGCCAGCTGGCGGCGTGGAAATTCGTCCGCCGCCGGCCTAGCCCCTTAAGGTTGGGGCTCGGCCCCCAAAGATGCGGAGCATTCCGCACCTTTGGGGCGGCACGATGCCCGACTGATTTGTGCCGTTTTGGTCGCCAGTCTGCGGACATCGTGCCGATACCGGAGAATTTCGCCCCTGGTCTGGATTTCGGAATTCTAACCCCCCAAGGGAAGGCATTATTATGTGAGAAGATCTTAAAGCGTGTTTTTGTGAGTGGAGTTTGGAAACTCTCATGTGACAATTATTTGTGGAAATTCTGAGGTGAAAACCACAGACACTAACTTGGGTTCAGAGCATGTGGGTTCAGAGCATGTATTTGACCACAGTCATCTTGTATGCTTAAAAGGGATTTTTTCTGTTAATGAGACCATTGTAGCTTAATATGTACTTTGTAATCCATGTTAATCTTTAAACCTGTGTGTATTTGTTAAACTAATGGGGAATGCAAGGAGTACTATGTGATAATCCGACTTCTCACATAATAAATATTTTTTCCTTGTGAAAACTGATTATCTGTCCTGGACTCTGTTCCTCCAGGTTTTATATTAAAAAAAAAAAGTATTTTGAGCCAGGGTTCCATTTTGGGATATTCCTGTCCAGTTATAACATCGACTGGGATTGTATGCACTTCTCAATTTCTTTGAGAACATTGCACATAGATACTGGAACTTGCCTCCCTGGTAGCCCGGAAACGGATTCTGTTAATGTGGAGGGACTTATACCCCCGAAATTAGAGACCTGGCTGGGTTTCTCAATCTTGAGAAAATAAAGTTCGCCCGAAAAGGGTCAATGTTGGGGTTCGTCCGGAGGTCGACTTTCTTGGAGAAAATTAAAATGTCAGCAGGAGCAGAAATCTAGAACGGGGGGGGGGGTTTAGTCAACTGTTTCATTATTGAGGGTGCAAAGCATGGGATAGGAATGGAAATGTTTTATGTACCATGTTTATGTTGCTGTTATTATTATAAAAACTACAAATGCCCTAATAAAATGGTTTAAAAAAAAAAAAAATAGACTCTGGAACTTATTGTGATGTAGCTTATTTGGACATTGAAAAGATTTTTAACATACTTCCCCTGTAACAATTTCCAATCTAAGTTTAAAGCAAGGGTGACACATGGGCTGAACAAGATGTTATTTTTTTTACACAACAAGTGAATGGAGTCTACTCCTGAGAGTTGTAAGACCATAAGACATACCAGCAGAATTAGGCCACTCGGCCCATCGAGTCTGCTCCGCCATTCAATCATGGCTGATATTACCCCTTATTAATCATGAACCTATCTATCTCTGTCTTAATGACACTCAGTGATTTGGCTTCCACAGCCTTCTGTGATTGTGTCCTCTGGTTCTAGTTATTCCTACTAGTGGAAACATCCTTTCCACTCTATCCAGGCCTCGCATTATGCTGTAAATTTCAATAAGATCCTCCCTCATCCTTCTAAACTTCAACGAGTACAGACCCAGAGTCCTCAACTGTTCCTCATATGCCAATCTCTTCATTCCAAGGATCATTCTTGTAAACGTCCTCTGGACTCTTTCCATGGCCATACATCCTTCCTTAGATACAGGCCCAAAACTGCTCTCAATTCTCCAAATGGGGTCTGACCAGAGCCTTCTACAGCTTCAGAAGTACATCCCTGGTCTTGTCTTCTAGCCCTCTCGACAGGAATGCTAACATTGCATTGGCCTTCCTAACCGCCGACTGAACGTGCAACGTTAACCTTAAGAGAATCGTGAACAAGGACTCCAAGTCTCTTTGTGCTTCTGATTTCCTAAGCATTTCCCCATTTAGAAAATAGTCTATGCCTTCATTCCTCCTTCAAAAGTGCATAAATAACCTCACACTTTTCCACATTGTGTTCCATCTGCCACTTCTTTGCCCACTCTCCACACCTGTCCAAATCCTTCTGCAGCCCCTCTGCTTCCTCAATACTACCTGTCACTCTACAGGTCTTTGTATCATCTGCAAACTTAGCAACAGTGCCTTCAGTTTCTACTTCCAGATCATTAATGTACATTGTGAAAAGTTGTGGTCCCAGCACAGACTCCTATAGGAATGGACTGGGAGGCAGTCAGGAGGCCTGGTGCCGGGTTCAGTGGACCCTTGGTCGTTTCTGTTGTAAATAAATTGGAAAACAATCATACATCTTGCCAAACTCGCAGACATTAAAATAAATTTATTGTAATCTTGTATGATCAATGTACTGAGAAATCCACACAAGTAGAGTTTCTGATTGCCTGAAGCAGGAATCATATGTTTTTCCCCCCAATGGACAGAATCTACTCCCCTAAACCCTACATGAAGATGCAGCTGTGATTTTAGAAAGTTGAAATAGGCCAATTCAAAATGTCAAAACTGAGATTACATATAGATACATAGAAGATAAGAGCAGGAGGAGGCCTTTTGGCCCTTCGAGCCTGCTCCGCTATTTATCGTGATCATGGCTGATCATCCAACTCAATAGCCTAATCCTGCTTTCTCCCCATAACCTTTGATCCCATTCGCCCCAAGTGCTAAATCTAGATTGATAAGAGTTTTGTTAGGCAATGTTATGAATATCGATGGTTAAACTATATCCTAACTCCATGATGTAATTAAATAGTGGAACAAGCTTGAGCGATTAAATGAGCTACTCTTGTTCCTACATAGCTCCCAATCTTTAGATCATTGCTTGCGGCATTGCTTAGAGCCAAAAAGATGGAAACCCAGTCTTGTGTGTCATTTCTACCCATCAATAAATCAGGTTGGCTGGTTAGTTATCAACAGTACCTGGATCAAATGTTTGAAAAAAGGAACACATCTCCTCATTACCTTATCCTTCTGTAATCTGCCTTTCAGTTCTCTTTTTCCTCCCACCTCTTGTTCTGTTCAGATTTTGTTTTTCTTTAACACTGAAGGAGGCAGTTTCTCATAAGAGGCTATGTCATGCTATTAGCTTGATAAATGGTAATTGATATTTAATATTGTCATGCACGTGGATTGGGAAATAATTAATAACAAAGATTTACAACGGAGGGGATAGAATTAGACTTCGAAAGTGGACTTGTTGCTTGTAATGGGACAAAATGTGGTTGGTTGTAAGAAAGCGAAGTCTTGTTTTACCATTAAAATACTAGTATAATTCTACAGGAAGTAGACTTTATAATGGACGGGTCAGACTGCACAGAATATCAGGATAAGGATTCTAGTCGTAATGTATTTCAACAGAATCATAAATATATCCTAAGACCTTAAGATTTCATTGACAATATCGACAGAAGGAAATAAGCACATTTACAATGATATCACATACACCAACACTAATATGCTCATTACTGGTGAAATGAAAATGAAAATCGCTTATTGTCACAAGTAGGCTTCAAATGAAGTTACTGTGAAAAGCCCCTAGTCGCCACATTCTGGCGCCTGTTCTGGGAGGCTGTTACGGGAATTGAACCGTGCTGCTGGCCTGCCTTGGTCTGCTTTCAAAGCCAGCGATTTAGCCCTGTGCTAAACAGCCCAGTACAATACTCTTTAAGGAACCGGTCACTGTTACCTGTTGGAGGGGTTAGTTGGTTATTGTTTTTATTATTTGGTTTACTATTGTTGTTTGGAATTTGTGCACTCTTTGTATTTTTTGGATATAAAATGATAAAAGTTTAATAAAAATATTTTTTTAAAAACCCAGTGCAATAATACCAGATGAGTACTGGAGGGAATGCAGTGGAGAACAAGGTTGATCACATGCAAATGCACTGAGTTACGAGGAAAGATTTGAGAAGCTCCCAAAGAACAAAGAAATGTACAGCACAGGAACAGGCCCTTCGGCCCTCCAAGCCCGTGCCGACCATGCTGCCCGACCATGCTCCCGATCTATAGACTAAAGAAAACGGTTGAGGAAAGAATTTCAATGTAGCAAAAAACATGTTAAATGGTAAAGTTAGCTTTGAAATATTATTTCAAAGGAAAGCAGGCTAAATGGGTCAGAGGAAATAAATTTAAGTTAGTGCAAAGGAAATTTAAAACTGGTTCAAAAGAACCTCTTTACTCAAAGGATGATAAATGGTGAGGATAATCTGTCAGCCAGGGTAATGGAGACAGAGATATTAGGGAATTCAAAATACAGCTGGACTCTATAGTTGCAATTTAGGCATCTCAAACGCATTTTATTCAGCTAAAAAGTAAAACCGAGTTTTTTTTTTAAATCGGCTGATGTCTCCTATGATCAGCTACTCTCTGCTGTATGCATGTCATGAGGGAAGTAGCTTTATACCAAACTAACAATTCCCCTCTTGCCACAATATTAGGTACTGTGAACCCATGTTCATTAGCCAATGTACACTCCTGTTCACTTTTGCAGATACCAGACCACATTGTTCAGGCTAAAGGTAGCAGTGGCATTTAATTACATGATATATAATTGCAACAAATCAGAATAAAACACAAAAATTGTTGTACATAATTAAGCTTCTCCAAAACAAAAGCCTGGGATTTTAGCAGTTTAGTTGAGAATCTTTTAACCATGTTTCTAAGAGTAAACTGGGCACAACTTTCATGAACCCCTCTCCCGGCTGAAGGGATATGAGGAACTGGAGATTTAGTGAGAAACTTTGTATGAGATTTGCCTTTTTGAGTTCTTCCATGATTCCAAAGGCCATTTTCAACACTTGATGTTTATTCCCACTGGAGGAGCGATTGTGTTAATAATAATTTCTGGACTTCCGGTTGCGGCTATGCAGAGCTAAGTCGCACGTTCGGCAGCTCCCGCTTTGAAAGGACCTTTGGGCTCTTTTCAGGGCCCCAAACGGCATTTTTTCGACATTTCCCGGTGTGGGAAGAAGATTGCAATATTCCCCCGACAGTGTATGGCTTGGACCAGGAGCGGGACGACTAAAAAAAGTGGTGGTGAGCCCAAAGAAAGTGCGAGGAAAGACGAGCAAGATGGCGGTGGGCGGGGACCAGGCAGCATTGATGCAGTGGGCGCAGGAGCAGCAGGAGGTTATCCAGCGCTGCTTCAGGGAGATCAAAGCGGACCTGCTGGAGCCGATGAAGGCTTCTATCGACAAGCTGCTGGAGACATAGACGGCCCATGGGGTGGTGATTCGCAAGGTCCGACAAAAGATCTCCGACAATGAGGACAAGATCTTAGGCCTTGCGGTTAAGGTGGAGGCGCACGAGGCGCTCCACAAGAAATGGCAGCAACGGTTCGAGGAGATGGAGAATCGGTCAAGGTGGAAGAATTTGCAGAGGGGCTGGAGGGGTCGGACGTGGGGGCCTATGTGGTCACCATGTTAAACTCGCTGATGGGAGCGGGGTCCTTCCAGGGGCCCCTGGAGTTGGAAGGGGCCGATTGAGTGCTGGCGAGGAGGCCGAAGGCGAACGAGCCGCCGTGGGCGGTGCTGGTGCAGTTTCATCGGTTCGCTGATCGGGAGTGCGTGCTCAGGTGGGCCAAGAAAGAGAGGAGCAGCAGGTGGGAGTACGCGGAGGTTCAAGTATACCAGGATTGGAGTGCGGAGGTGGCGAAGAACCGGGTTGCTGCTGGTATGGTCAAGGGGGAGCTGGAGCGAGTAGAGGAGGTTGGGACGGGGGTCTGCCGCCGTGGGGAACGGGCCGGGCGTGGGGTGCGGGCGCGTGGCTGGCCGAGGAGGGGTTATGGCTAGTCAGCGGGGGAGGGAGGGGGGCGGGTAGCCCCCTGATCCGGCTGATAACCTGGAATGTAAGGGGACTGAATGGGCCGGTCAAGCGGGCCCGGGTGTTCGCGCACCTGAAGGGGCTGAAGGCGGATGTGGCCATGCTTCAGGAGACACACCTGAAGGTGGCAGACCAGGTAAGATTGAGGAAGGGGTGGGTAGGTCAGGTGTTTCATTTGGGGCTGGATGCCAAAAATTGGGGGGTGGCGATCTTGGTGGGAAAGAGGGTGTCGTTCGAGGCGTTGAGCACTGTAACAGACAATGGCGTTTGGTACGTAATGGTAAGTGGTAAGCTGCAGGGAGAGAGGGTGGTGCTGGTCAATGTGTATGCCCCGAACTGGGACGATGCAGGTTTTATGCGGCGCATGTTGGGTCGGATCCCGGACTTGGAAGTGGGGGGCCTGATAATGGGGGGGGGGGATCTTTAACACGGTGTTGGATCCGGCACTGCATCGCTCCAGGTCTAGGACGGGTAGGAAGCCAGCGGCGGCTAAAGTGCTGAGGGGGTTTATGGACCAGATGGGAGGGGTGGACCCTTGGAGATTTGCAAGGTCAGGGGCTAGGGAATTTTCATTCTTCTCGCATGTTCATAAGGCTTTTTCCCGGATCGACTTTTTTATTATGAGCAGGGCGTTGATAGCGAGAGTAGAGGATACCGAGTACTCGGCGATAGCCATTTCAGATCACGCCCCGCATTGGGTGGATTTGGAGATGGGGGAGGAGAGGGACCAGCGCCCGCTGTGGCGCTTGGAGGTGGGGCTGTTGGCGGACGAGGAGGTGAGTGAGCAGGTCCGAGGAAGCATAGAGAGAAACCTGGAGGCCAACGATAACGGGGAGGTCCGTGTGGGGATGGTATGGGAGGCGCTGAAGGTGGTAGTTAGGGGAGAGCTGATCTCCATTAGGGCCCACAAAGAGCGGAGAGGCTGGTGGGGGAGATGGTGAGGATAGACAGGTGGTATGCGGAGGTGCCTGAGGAAGGACTGTTGAGGGACAGGCGTAGCCTCCAGGCCGAATTCGACCTGTTGACCACCAGGAAGGCGGAGGCGCAGTGGAGGAAGGCCCAGGGGGCAATTTATGAGTATGGAGAAAAGGTAAGTCGGGCCAGCATCAGCTTCGGAAGCGGGACGCAGCTAGGGAGATCGGGGAGTTAAGGACAGGGGAGGGAGTGTGGTGCGCTGTGGGGTTGGCATCAATGGGGTCTTCAGGGACTTTTATGAGGAACTGTATCGGTCCGAGCCTCCACTGGAGGAGGGAGGGACAGGCCGCTTTCTGGACCAATTGAGGTTTCCGAAGGTGGAGGAGGGACTGGTGGCGGGATTGGGGGCCCCGATTGGGCTGGATGAGCTGGCCAAAGGGATAGGGAGCATGCAGGCGGGGAAGGCACCAGGGCCGGACGGTTTCCTGGTCGAATTCTACAAAAAATATGTGGACCTGTTGGGCCCGTTGCTAGTTAGGACCTTCAATGAGGCAAGGGAGGGGTGAGCTTTGCCCCCGACGATGTCTCGGGTACTGATCTCCTTGATCCTGAAGCGGGACAAGGATCCCCTGCAGTGTGGGTCTTACAGGCCGATTTTAGTTGTTAAATGTAGATGCCAAGGTGCTGGCGAAGGTCTTAGCCACGAGAATTGAGGATTGTGTGATCCACGAAGACCAGACGGGGTTCGTGAAGGGGAGGCAGTTGATCGCGAATGTGCGGAGGCTCCTGAACGTTATTATGATGCCGGAGGGGGAGGCGGAGATACTGGTGGCGATGGACGCTGAGAAGGCCTTCGATAGGGTAGAGTGGGTGTACTTGTGGGAGGTGCTGAAGAGGTTCGGGTTTGGGGAGGGGTTTGTCAGGCGGGTTAGGCTGTTGTACGAGGTCACGATGGCGAGTGTGGCCACGAACAAGAGGAGGTCTGAGTACTTTCGGTTGCATCGAGGGACGAGGCAGAGGTGTCCCCTGTCCCCCCTGCTCTTCGCACTGGCGATTGAACCCCTGACTATGGCACTGAGTGAGTCGAGGAACTGGAGGGGGTTGGTGCGTGGTGGGGAGGAGCATAGGGTGTCGCTCTATGCGGACGACTTGCTGCTATATGTGGCGGACCCGGTGGGGAGAATGCTGGAGGTAATGAGGATCCTCAGGGAGTTCAGGGATTTCTCAGGGTACAATCTCAACATGGGAAAGAGCGAGTCGTTCGTGGTTCACCCAGGGGACCAGGAAAGGGGGATTGGCGAGCTCCCACTAAAAAGGGCGGAGAGGAGCTTCAGGTATTTGGGGGTCCAGGTGGCCAGGAGCTGGGGGGCCCTGCATAGGCTAAATTTCACGAGGCTAATGGAGCAAATGGAGGAGGAGTTCAAGAGGTGGGACGTGTTGCCGCTGTCCCTGGCGGGTAGGGTGCAGTCAGTTAAGATGACGGTGCTCCCAAGGTTTTTGTTCCTGTTCCAGTGCCTCCCCATTCGTATCCCGAAGGCCTTCTTTAGGCGGGTCAACAGGAGCATAACGGGATTTGTGTGGGCGCGAGGGACTCCGAGGATGAGAAGGGTGTTCCTGGAGCGGAGTCGGGATGGGGGGGTGGGGGCTGGCACTGCCCAACCTCTGTGGATACTACTGGGCCGCCAATGCGACGATGGTGCGCAAGTGGGTGATGGAGGGGGATAGGGCTGCATGGAAGAGGCTGGAGACGGCGTCTTGTGTGGGTATGAGTCTGGGGGTGCTGGCAACGGCGCCGCTGCCACTCCCTCCAATGAGGTATACCACGAGCCCGGTAGTGGCGGCTACCCTCAAAATCTGGGGGCAGTGGAGGCGGCACAGGGGGGAAGTGGGGGCCTCGGTGTGCACCCCAGTACGGGGGATCCACCGGTTTGTCACGGGGAGAATGGATGGAGGGTTTTCGGGGTGGCACAGGGCAGGGATAAGAAGGTTGGGGGACCTGTTTGTGGACGGGAAGTTTGCGAGCCTGGGTGAGCTGGAGGAGAAGTATGGGCTCCCCCCGGGGAACACCTTTAGGTATTTACAGGTAAGGGCGTTTGCCAGGCAGCAAGTGGTGGAATTCCCGCGGCTGCTGCCACGCACAGTACAGGACAGGGTGCTCTCGGGGGGGGTTCGTTGGGGAGGGGAAGATCTTGGAAATTTACCAAGTGATGCAGGAGGAGGAGGAGGCCTCGGTGGTGGAGTTGAAAGGTAAGTGGGAGGAGGAGTTGGGTGAGGAGATTGAGGAGGGGACGTGGGCAGATGCCCTAGGGAGGGTGAACTCTTCCTCTTCGTGCACGAGGCTCAGCCTCATACAGTTTAAGGTGCTGCACAGGGCACACATGACCGGGACAAGGATGAGCCGGTTCTTTGGGGGTGAGGACAGGTGTGTTAGGTGCTTGGGGAGCCCAGCGAATCCCACCCATATGTTCTGGGCATGCCGGTGTCGGGGGTGGTAGGATCCAGGGTCAAACCGGGCTGTGGGCTCGCAATATTTGGGTTGCAGGGGAGCCGGGAGTCCTGGAGGCGAAAGAGGCCGGTATTCTGGCCTTTGCGTCCCTGGTAGCCCGGCGAAGGATTCTCCTTCAGTGGAAGGATGCGAGGCCCCCAAGCGTGGAATCCTGGATCAACGATATGGCGGGGTTTATTAAATTGGAGAGGGTGAAATTCGCCTTCAGGGGATCTGTACAAGGGTTATTCAGGCGGTGGCAACCATTCTTGGACTTCCTGGCAGAACGGTCGACAATGGTCAGCAGCAGCAACCTGGGGGGGGGGAGGGGGGTTTCTATTTTATTTTTGTTTGTTTACACTGGGGGATCTGAGGGGGTGTATATATTTGC
The DNA here is from genome assembly GCF_047496885.1 of Scyliorhinus torazame. Classification (NCBI taxonomy): domain Eukaryota; kingdom Metazoa; phylum Chordata; class Chondrichthyes; order Carcharhiniformes; family Scyliorhinidae; genus Scyliorhinus; species Scyliorhinus torazame. Next base: position 41,872,793 of record NC_092707.1, read on the forward strand.
TATGTTTGCTTTGTGTTAATTCGGGGTGTTAATTTATTATTTATGTATAGGGAGGCACGGGGGTTGTTTTATTTTGTTCTGTATTTAATTCTATTGGGTTCCTTTTTCATTCTGTTGATATTTTGTGAAAACCTCAATAACAATTATTTTTTAAAAATATATATTTTTTTCTAATATCCAATTAAGTGGGATATGAATGGCAGTTCTTGGGCCATTGTAGTCAGTTTGTTTGCTATCGAATCTCAGCCACTTCCTCTGAATGCCAGAATGTTACCTCAACCCCTGAGCTTGACTTACTTGTCCATAATTAGGGCTGTGGGTCGATGTCTCTGCCATCATGGTGTAATTCGGGCACTATGGAGGTTGGTTAACTCAGTTGGCTAAAGTGTGGTGCAGGTTGATGCCAATGGTGTGGGTTCAGCCCCTGTGCCAGCTGAGATAGATCATGGAAGGCTGCCCCCTTGCCTTGCCCCACGCTTGATGTGGAATGGTGCCCCTCAAGCTATATAACCTGTAATAGAGCAAGATGCCTGTGGTCTCACTTGGATAATGGCTAATACCTTCATTTTACCTAATTGGCGCACTACACATGTCTCAGATTGGAAGGATGAAGAGCACAAGGGTAGCGATTTCACTGAAACTTAGCCACAGTCTCAGTGACATTAGAAAGAAGGGAAAACAACAATAAAGCTTTTTAAAAATAAACAGGTCAGTTTCACTATGGCAATTGATCGCTTGTCAATTGATTTGTAGTTCAGAAACTAGTCCTATAAACCCTAACGAGGGTTTTAATGCCTCTTAAGTGTAACCTGATATCTTTGCTTCATTGCTACGGTTTTAGAAAATGCCTACTGAAATGTCGGCAGATGTACTGTGCACCCGTTGCCAAAAATGCAGAAATTGAGTGATGGAAAAAGAGGTGGGCATCTGGTATAACCGCGCCCCAGCCTAAATTCCACCACAGATTGCGGCATTTAAACATCAACTTTAATGTGCAATTTCAGCCCCCTGACTTACTTTGAAAAAAATGTTTAGCTGCTTTCCTGTAGTGAGCCTGGCCTGTTAAATAGTCTCTTCAATGAGTTTGCAGCCTTGTTGCATTAACATTTTCAAAACATGAAAGATTTTCTTGAGCAATTACTTTGTGAATGTATGCAACACCGTCCCTCCGGCAAACCGGTGGATTAGATAGTCCTTTAGAATTGTAGATCTTCACTAGGACGTGTTTCCACCCACTCTGCACAAAAACACAGAAGCGGATTTCAGTCGACAAGTAACCAAAATCCATTTTATGTTCACGAAGGATTTTTCCTGTGCAAGATTCATATCAAATAAACACATCAGACATGCCACTGTTTTGAGGCATGACAGAGCTCCTATTTACATCAGACCCATGACAGGAAAATCATCACAATACAAATGTTGAGCTTTGTTGACCTAATAGCCTTTTATTGTCCTTGAATGTTGTTAAAACGTAACTCGCTGGAAATGCTGGTTGACAAAAGTTTTCCTTTTGAAAAATGCGCCTCCTAATTACAGTCAGAGCTGTGGGCGAAATTCTTCCCATTTGACTGCTGGCTTCCATCCATAACTAACAGAAAGGCCTGGAAATGAATGTTGGGTTGTCTAACAGACCCCACCAGTTACTGCGCACATCAAAGAATCCATTGTTCCCCCAATGACATGGTCTTAAAACAGGAACAGATATTCAGTGTTGCATTATTAAAACGCGATAACTGAGCTCCACATAGCCCTGGATTTATGTGTTGTTCGGCATTGGAGTCTGTGGGGTCGGGGTGTATCTTCTCCTGGCTGCAAGGCTGGTAAGGGAGCAAGTGGATTCTTTAGTGTGAAAGAGATGAAGGATGCGGTTAAAGGCTTGGATCGTAAAATAAACGCAATATACTGCGGATGCTGGAAATCGAAATAAAAACAAAATGCTGGCAAAACTCAGCTGGTCTGACAGCATCTGTGGGGAGAGATACAGAATTAACGTTTCAAGTCCAATGTGACACTTCTTCGGAACTGGAGAGTCATATTAGACTTAACGTTAACTCTGTTTCTCTGTCCAGAGATGCTGCCAGACCTGTTGAGCTTTGGCAGCATTATCAGTTTTTTTATTTCATATTAACCTAAGGCGTTGGATTGTTGGGCTACAGCTGTACAGCCACAATCTCTGAGCTCGTTGCAGCCTCAAGTTGGATATTTTAGCAAGGCATTGGCTGATTTACCTAATTGGTCATAGCTCACTTGATGGCCCAGTTGGCATTTTACACTGACTAGCGCTTTGGGATACACGTGTGTAAAGTGTAAAATGTGACTAATAGGATTGGTGAGCTGCAGATACAAATATGAGGAGTGGTGCTAAATGACACCTGGCTCCAAAAAAGTGGAGGATTGGATACCTAATCATAGAATAATAGGAGGGTTACAGCACAGAAGGAGGCCATTCGGCCCATCTTGTCCATGCCAACCTGAGGACACCCAGGTGCCCTTTCGAATCCTGCTTTCCTGCACCCGGTCCATAGCCCAGTAGCTTACAGCACTTCAGGTGCAGATCCAGGGACCTTTTAAAAACGTTTAGGGGCCCTGCCTCCACCACCAACTCGGGCAGCGAACTCCAGACTCCCACTACCCTCTGCACAAAAGAAGTTTTCCCTCCTGTCCCCTCTGCACCTTCTGTCACTTGTCCTGAATCTATGTCCCCTGGTTCGACAATTCGCCACAAGTGAGATAATTTTATCGTGGTCCACTCTATCTCTTCCCCTCATAATTTTGTACACCTGGGTACAAAGTATTCAGGAAAGGCCGGGAAGAAAAATAAAGGAGGAGGTTTGAGTAAAGGGCGTCTTGCGGTGCCAGAGAGAGTGCCCTTGAGGGGTCAAAGGCAGAATCTATTTGGTTGGAGGTAAGAACTATTCATGATCATTGGATGGTATGAAGCACTGCACAGCCAGTGAAGTACGTTGGAATTATAGTCACTGTTGTAGTTAGGGTTAGGCTTGTAGCAAGCTGCCACAAGCAAGAATGTGATAACAACCAGATCATCTGTTTTTGTGGATGTTGATTGAGAGACAGATACATGCTGGGATAACAGGCAATAACTGTCCTGCTTTTCTTCAAATACTGCTATGGGATCTTTGCGTCCATTTGAGATGGTAGATGGGGCCTTGATTTGAACATCACGTCTGAAAAATAGCACCTCAGACAGTGTAGCACTGCACGGGGTGACAGCCTTGATATTTGTGCTCAAGTCCTGAATGGGATTTGAACCCAAATCCTTGTGATTCGGAGGTCAGAGTGCTACCAACTGACCCAGTAAGCAAGATGTTACACCACTTCCCTGCCTTATCCCCATAACCCCACCTAACGTGCACATCTTTGGATGCTAAGGGGCAGTTTTTAGCATGGCCAATCCACGTAACTGTGAGGCACCTTAGTTAGGCCACACTTGGAGTATAGTGTTCAATTCTGGTCGCCACACTACCAGAAGGATGTGGAGGCTTTAGAGAGGGTGCAGAAGAGATTTACCAGGATGTTGCCTGGTATGGAGGGCATTAGCTATGAGGAGAGATTGAATAAACTTGGTTTGTTCTCACTGGAACGAAGGAGGTTGAGGGGTGACCTGATAAAGGTCTACAAAATGATGAGGTGCATAGACAGAGTGGATAGTCGGAGACTTATTCCCAGGATAGAGGGGTCAATTACTAGGGGCATAGGTTTAAGGTGTGAGGGGCAAGGTTTAGAGTAGATGTACGAGGCAAGTTTTTTACGCAGAGGGTAGTGGGTGCCTGGAACTCGCTACTGGAGGAGGTGGTGGAAGCAGGGACGATAGTGACGTTTATGGGGCATCTTGACAAATACATGAATAGGATGGGACGGACCCCGGAAGTGTAGAAGACTTTAGTTTAGACGGGCAGCATGGTCGGCGTGGGCTTGGAGGGCCGAAGGGCCTGTTCCTGTGCTGTACTTTTCTTTGTTCTTTGTTCTAACCACTGTGCCACCCGTTCTGACATTCGACCCAATTCCTCCTCTTATTAAATGCAGAGGGCAAGTGAAAAGAGAAATAAGAGGGGCACAAAGATGGTGCAACAGTAGATCAGTGGCTAACATTAAAATTCGTCCAAAGGTCTTTGATAGGCTTAAAATGCTGACTGGGGACCAAAATGGCGATTTATTGGTGGAAACAGACGGCCTGGCTGGGATCAAAAATAAACACTTGACATGAGCGTTTACCAAGAAAGAGGACTTGTCAAATCTATGGAAAGCGAGAAGCATGAAGAATACTGGATACAATAAGAACAGAGAAAGTGGAGGCAGGAGGAAGGCTGCCAGTATTTGACGTAGGTAAATTACCCAGTCCATTTGGCAGACAGCCCAGAGCAAGAAAAGAAGTGAAGGTGGAGATTCTGGAGGTGCTGGTCACAATCTTCCAATCCTCCTTAAATGTAGGGGTGGTGTCAAAGACTGGAGGATTGGCAACGTTATACCCTTGTTCAAAAAGAGGGGAGAAGGATAAACCTTGCATTTCCATTGGTGTTGGGAAGCTTTTGGAAACAATAATCCAGGAGAAAATGATTAGCCATTTGCACAAGTGTGACCTAATAAACGTCAGCCAGGATAGATTTCTAAACCGCATATAGTGTTTGACCAACTTGAATGAGTTTTTTGATAAGGTAACAGGGAGAGATTGGTGAGGGTCGTGGAGTTAATGTTGTGTATCTGGGCTTCCAAAAGGCATTTGATGAAGTACCACACATTAGGCTTGTTAGCAAAGTTGAAGCCCACGGGGTTAAAGGGCAGTAACAGCATGGATACAAAATTGGTTAATGGATAGAACACGGGGATTTGTGGTTGATGGCTAGTCTGGGCAGGCGTATACTTGAAGGTTCAATCCTTGGACAACTAGGTAAGGCGGTGGCATAGTTGTCACTGGACTAGTTATCTAGAAACGCAGAGTAATGCTCTGGGACCCAGGTTTGAATCCCTCCAAGGCAGATGTTGGAATTTAAATTCAATTAAAAATCTGGAATTAAAAAGTCTAATGATGATCATGGACCCATTGTTGAATGTCATTAAAAAAACCCTACCTGGTTCACTAATGTCCTTTAGGGAAGGAAATCTGCCATCCCTACCCGGGTCTGGCCTACATGTGACTTTCATAGAATTTACAGTGCAGAATGACGCCATTCGGCCCATCAAGTCTGCACCGGCCCTTGGAAAGAGCACCCTACCCAAGGTCAACACCTCCACCCTATCCCCATAACCCAGTAACCCCACCCAACACTAAGGGCAATTTTGGACACTAAAGGCAATTTATCATGGCCAATCCACCTAACCTGCACATCTTTGGACTGTGGGAGGAAACCGGAGCACCCGGAGGGAACCCACGCACACACTGGGAGGATGTGCAGACTCCGCACAGACAGTGACCCAAGTCGGGAATCGAACCTGGGACCCTGGAGCTGTGAAGCAACTGTGCTACCGTGCTGCCCACTTGGTTGACTCTTAACTGGTTGACTTGGTTGAGTCTTAACTGCTACTCCGTTCAAGTGCAACGAGGGATGGGCAACAAATGGGCCTTGCCAGCGATGTCCAGATCCTATGAAATAATTTTAAAAAACTGCTGTTTTTGATTTAATTTGGTCTGGGGAGCGGGGTTACATAAATTTGAAATTTACAGATGACATGGAACTGAGAAGTGTAGTAAATACTGGGGAGGATAGTGCAAGACCTCAAAGGCTAGTGGAATGGTGGACACACAGCAGAGGAAATGCAACGTGGAAAAGTGTAAGGTGGTCCATTTTGGTGGGAACAATGAGGAGTGACACTGCATGACAAATGGTACCATTTTATAGTGTGTGTGAAGAGAGAGAGACCTGGGGCTGCCTGCCCATACATCTTTGAAGGCAATAGGACAGGTTAAGAAATTAATGAAGCATTAATTTAACATAAAAGCCAGGCAGTTATGTTAAACTCAGTGTATTGTGGCGAATGCTAGGTGGCCTTCAGGAAGGACGGCAAGGAGCAGGGACAGCTAGATTTGAAGACTCTGATGAACTTAGATGCTACATATTATACTGACACCCACCACCACCACAAATAGAAGGGGAACTGTTCTTCAACTGTACCACGCCTGGAATCAACCTTTTCGAAGGGAAGAAGTTTGACAGTGAAAATTCTTTGTATTTGAGGCGGAGGAAGAGGAACACCGCTGAAGTTAATGGTTCACATATTACCAGCTGGCATCAAGAAAGGATAACCAGGGGAGAAGAGAGAAATTGTTGCAATAAGAAGAAAAGAAATCCAAGCTTCTACAAAGCAATCTCACTTTCACTATTATTTGTACAAATACTTTAATTCTCCTGCTGCACTCTCCTCACACTGGAAAGTGCGACCTCCTCCAAAGCTCTGGACGGCAGAATTGTCTTCTTTGAAATGTTTTTAAAAGGTGACCACAATCAGTGGAATGCAAACCCTCCTGCCTGATCAGAGTCATCTCGTCTGTTCATTCAGCATTCTAACTGAATGAATTAGATCCAGATTGGGTGCCAACGCCATGTAACCACGCTTGGACTATGAGTGGTAGAATGATGCTACCGATTCTGGTCGCCACACTTTACCAAGCATGTAAAAGGTCCTTCAGAGGGTGCCGAAGAGACAGCAGTAAGATTCCGGTTATGTGGGATTTTAGCAACAAGGTTAGGTTAGAGCAGTTTGGGTTGTTCTCCTTCAAGTAAAGGAGGTTGAGGGGAAATTTGTTGGAGGTTGACAAGATTATGACAGGTTCAGATGTTGTAGATAAAGAAAAGCTGTACAAATTAGCCGATGGTACTGTACAAGGTCTAGGGGTGGGGAGGCACCAACTTATGCATTTGGTCAAAAGATGTGAGGAGGAATTTTTCTAATGCAGCGTGTGGTGATGGCAACCTAAGAGGATGGTGGAAGCGGAGGTGATCAATGATTTGAAAAAGGAAATTGGATGGGCACTTCAGGAAAATAAACTTGTAGGGCTACGGGCATAGAGCAGGGGAATGGGGCTAACTTTAAAGAAAAAATAAAAATATTTTATTAACATTTTTCAAACAAACATTTTTCCGTTTTTGCAACTCAACAAGGGATTATACATTAACTGGTAAATAACATTATTTAAATAATATAGTGAACTAACAACAAAAACTAAAAAGAAAAACACATAGCAAAAACACAGAATAGTGCTCCCCCCCCCTCCCCCCCTCACCCCCCCCCCTCCCCCCTGGGTTGCTACTGCTGTCATTTCTATCTTTTCTTTTCCTTATCGTTCCGCGAGATAATCAAGGGACGGTTGCCACCGCCTGGAGAACCCCTGAGCTGATCCTCTCAACGCAAATTTTGTTAGTTCCAATCTTATAAACCCTGCCATGTCGTTTATCCAGGCCTCCATGCCCGGGGGTTTTGCTTCCTTCCACATGAGTAGAATCCTACGCCGGGCTACTAGGGGCGCAAAGGCCAATATATCGGCCTCTTTCGCCTCCTGCACTCCCGGCTCTTCTGCAACCCCAAATATAGCTAACCCCCAGCCTGGCTTGACCCGGACCTTCACCACCTTTGAGATTACCCTTGCCACGCCCCCCCAGAATTCATGCAGTGCCGGACACGACCAGAACATGTGTGTGTGGTTCGCCGAGCTTCCCGAGCACCTCCCGCACCTGTCTTCCACCCCGAAAAACCTGCTCAGTCTTGCTCCCGCCATATGTGCTCTATGTAGGACCTTAAATTGAATCAGGCTAAGCCCCCAGCTCTTCTTCCCATTTTCCCTTCAGCTCCTCTATCATCACCTCCCCCTCGTCCCTCATCTCCCGGTATATTTCAGACACTTTGCCCTCTCCAACCCATGCCCCCAACGAAATCATTCTATCTTGGATCCACTGCGTCGGGAGCTGCGGAAATTCCCCCACCTGTTGCCTCGCAAATGCCCTCACTTGCATATACCGGAAGGCGTTCCCCGGGGGCAACTTATATTTTTCTTCTAGCGCTCCCAGACTTGCAAACGTCCCGTCTATAAACAGGTCTCTCTGCTTCCTAATTCCTGCTCGTTGTCAACACTGGAACCCCCCATCCATCCTCCCTGGGACAAACCTGTGGTTATTCCTTATCGGGGACCACACCGCGGCACCCGTCACCCCCCTGTGTCGCCTCCACTGCCCCCAGATCCTCAAGGTTGCCACCACCACTGGGTTTGTGGTGTACCTTTTCGGGGAGAACCATTGCGGCGCCGTCACCAGCCCTTTTAGGCTCGTTCCCTTACAGGACGCCATCTCCAGCTTCTTCCACGCTGCTCCCTCTTCCTCCCTCATCCACTTACAGACCATCGACACATTGGTGGCCCAATAGTAGTCGCTCAAACTCGACAGCGCCAGTCCCCCTCTGTCCCTACTGCGCTGCAGGAACCCCCTCTTTACTCTTGGGGTCTTTCCTGCCCATACAAAGCTCGTAATGCTCCTGTCTATTTTTTTTAAAAAGGCCTTTGTGCTCAGAATGGGGAGGCACTGAAACACGAAAAGAAACCTCGGGAGAACCACCATTTTAACTGCCTGCACCCTGCCCGCCAGCGACAGCGGCACCATATCCCACCTCTTAAAGTCCTCCTCCATTTGCTCCACCAGTCGCGTCAGGTTAAGTCTATGCAGGATTCCCCAGTTCCTGGCCACATGGATCCCCAGGTATCGGAAGTTCCTTTCCACCCTCCTCAGCGGCAGAGCATCTATCCCCCTTCCCTGTTCCCCGGGGTGCATTACAAAAAGCTCGCTCTTCCCCATATTTAGTTTGTATCCCGAGAACACTCCAAACTCCCTAAGTATCTGCATTACTTCTGGCATCCTTCAGCACCTCCCACAGATAGTCCCACTCCATCCTATCGAATGCCTTCTCTGCATCCATCGCCGCCACTATCTCTGCCTCCCCCTCCGGTGGGGGCGTCATCATCACCCCCAGCAACCTTCGTACATTAACATTCAGTTGTCTCCCCTTTACAAACCCTGTCTGATCGTCATGCACCACCCCTGGGACGCAATCCTCTATCCTTGTCGCCAACACTTTTACCAGCAGTTTGGCATCTACATTTAGGAGTGAGATAGGCCTGTATGACCCGCATTGCAGCGGGTCTTTATCTCGTTTCATGATGAGCGATATCGTCGCCTCCGACATTGTCGGGGGTAGCATCCCCCTTTCCTTAGCCTCATTAAAGGTTCTCGCCAAGAGCGGGGCCAAAAGATCCATATACTTCCTGTAGAATTCCACCGGAAACCCGTCTGGTCCCGGGGCCTTCCCTGCCTGCATGTTCCCCAGTCCTTTAATCACCTCATCCACCTCGATTGGCGCCCCCAGACCTGCCACCTCCTGCCCCTTCACCTTCGGGAACCTTAGCTGGTCCAGAAAGTGTAACATTCCTTCTTTTCCCCCGGGGGTTGGGATTTATATAGCCTCTCATAAAAGGTCTTGAACACCTCGTTCACTTTCCCTGCTCTCTGCTCCATATTTCCCGTTTCGTCCCTAACTCCCCCGATCTCTCTCGCCGCCATCCTCTTCCGAAGTTGGTGGGCCAACTGCCGGCTCGCCTTTTCCCCATACTCATATTGCATCCCCTGTGCCTTCCTCCACTGTGCCTCTGCCTTTCCCATGGTCAGCAGGTCAAACTCCGTCTGTAGTCGTCGTCTTTCTCTGTATAGCCCTTCGTCTGGGGCCTCCGCATATTTTTTATCCACCCTCAAAATTTCCCCCACTAATCTCTCTCTTTCTTTGCCCTCTAGTTTCCCCTTGTGGGCTCTGATGGAGATCAGCTCTCCTCTAACCACCGTCTTCAGCGCTTCCCATACTACCCCCACCTGAACCTCCCCATCATCGTTGACCTCCAGGTATCGCTCTGTACACCCCCTCACCCTTTCGCAGACCCCCTCGTCCGCCAGTAGTCCCATATCTAGTCGCCAGAGTGGGCGCTGCTCCCTTTCCTCTCCGAGTTCCACATCCACCCAATGCGGGGCGTGGTCTGAAACGGCTATGGCCGAGTACTCTGTTCCTGCCACTTTCGGGATCAGTGCCCTTCCCAAAACGAAAAAGTCTATCCGGCAGTATACCGTATGGATGTGGGAGAAGAAAGAGAACTCTTTAGCCATCGGCCTGGCGAATCTCCACGGATCCACTCCCCCCATTTGTTCCATAAATCCCTTAAGCACCTTGGCCGCTGCCGGCCTTCTCCCGGTCCTGGATCTGGACCGGTCCAGCCCTGGGTCCAGCACTGTGTTAAAATCCCCCCCATTACCAAGCTTCCCACCTCCAGGTCCGGGATACGTCCCAGCATTCGCTTCATGAATCCCGCGTCATCCCAGTTTGGGGCATATACATTCACCAGCACAACTGCGCCTCCCTGCAGTCTGCCACTCGCCATCATATATCTGCCCCCGCTGTTCACCACTATATTCAGAGCCTCGAATGATACACGTTTCCCACCAATATTGCCACCCCTCTGTTTTTCACGTCCAACCCTGAGTGGAATACCTGTCCCACCCATCCTTTTCTTAGTCTAACCTGATCCGCCACCTTCAGGTGCATCTCCTGGAGCATGACTACGTCCGCCTTCAGTCTCTTCAAGTGTACAAACACCCGTGCCCTCTTAATCGGCCAGTTTAAGCCTCTCACATTCCACGTGATCACCCCCCCCCCTCTTTCCCTCCCCCCCCCCCCCCCCCCCCCCCCCCCCCTCGTCGACCAGCCATCCCCTTTTTTAGGCCATCTCCTCATCCAGGTCCCGCGCACCCTCTGTCCCCCAGGCAGCGCCTTCCCGCCCCGATCACCTCATCTCTTACCAGCTCCCCCTTGCACTCAGCAGCAGCAACCCAGTTAATCCCCCCCCCCCTGCTAGATCCCCCTCCTAGCTTGGTTACTCCCCCCATATTGCTTCCGGAAGTCAGCTAACTCTGGCTGACCTCGGCTTCCCCCGTTCACTCTTTGACCTCCCTGCGTGTGGGGCTCCCTTCCTTCCTGCGCCCGTTTTCCCGCTATGATTTCCATAGCACGGGAAAATACCCGCGCTTTCCTCTCGGCCCCGCCCCCTATGGCGCAGTTCCCTCATTCTCCTTCCCTGTCCCTTTTTCCACCGGCGCCCACATTTCTTCGTGTCCCCCCCCATCGGGGGGAGAGAAATTCCCCGTCCAACATTGCTGTACAATAGCCCTCCCCTTTCCCCACTTTACATTACATTCCTGTACCACCACCTCGCTGCTTCTCTCCAAATATCAAACTCTCAAATCTAGTCCAGTTTCTCTTCTTGGATGAATGTCCATGCCTGATCCGCCGTCTCGAAGTAGTGGTGCTTGCCCTGATGCGTGACCCACAATTGCACCGGCTGCAGCATCCCAAATTTTATTTTCTTCCTATGGAGCATCGCCTTGGCCCGGTTAAAGCTCGCCCTCCTTCTCGCCACCTCCGCACTCCAGTCCTGATACACACGTATCACCGCATTCTCCCATTTGCTACTCCGTGCCTTCTTGGCCCAGCTCAGGACCATCTCTCTGTCCGTGTAGCGATGGAACTTCACCACTATTGCTCTTGGTGTTTCACCTGCCTTTGGTCTTCTCACGAGGACCCGATACGCTCCCTCCACTTCCAGGGGGCCCGTTGGGGCCTCAGCTCCCATTAGCGTGTGGAGCATCGTGCTCACATAAGCCCCAACATCAGCTCCCTCTGCTCCTTCGGGGAGACCTAGAATCCGTAGGTTTTTCCTCCTCGAGCTGTTCCCCAGGGCTTCCAGCCTTTCTATGCACCTTTTGTGTATTGCCTCGTGTGTCTCCGTTTTTACCACCAGGCCCTGTATCTCATCTTCATTCTCGGCTGCCTTTGTCTTCACTCCACGGAGCTCCATCGCCTGGACCTTTTGTGTTTCCTTCAGTCCCTCGATTGCCAGTAGCATCGGCGCCAGCACCTCTTTCTTGAGCTCCTCCACACATCGTCGGAGAAACTCCTGCTGGTCCGGGCCCCATACCATCTGGGCTCCATCCGCCGCCATCTTGCTTCTCCCTTCGGAATGGGGCTAACTTGATTGCTCTTAGGGGCAGCACGGTAGCATAGTGGATAGCACAATTGCTTCACAGTTCCAGGGTCCCAGGTTTGATTCCCGGCTTGGGTCACTGTCTGTGCGGAGTCTGCACGTCCCCCCCGTGTGTGCGTGGGTTTCCTCCGGGTGCTCCGGTTTCCTCCCACAGTCCAAAGATGTGCAGGTTAGGTGGATTGGCCATGTTAAATTGTCCTTAGTGTCCAAAATTGCCCTTAGTGTTGGGTGGGGTTACTGGGTTATGGGGATAGGGTGGAGGTGTGGGCTTGTGCTCTTTCCAAGAGCCGGTGCAGACTCGATGGGCCGAATGGCCTCCTTCTGCACTGTAAATTCTATGAAAAAAAAAAAGAGCTGGCATAGACTTGATGGGCTGGATGGCCTCCTGTTTTTTTTATTCGTTCATGGGATGTAGGGGTCGCTGGCTGGGCCAGCATTTATTGCCCATCCCTGAGGGCATTTAAGAGTCGACCACATTGCCGTGGGTCTGGAGTCGCATGTAGGCCAGACCAGGTAAGAATGGCAGATTTCCTTCACTAAAGGACATTAGTGAACCAGATGGGTTTTTACAACAATCGACAATGGTGTCATGATCACCCTGAGATTTTAATTCTAAACTTCTTTGAATTAAAATTTAACCATCTGCCATGACGGAATTCGAACCCGGGTCCCAAACATGATTCTGGGTCTCTGCATTATTAGTCCAGCGACAATACCACTACGCCACTGCCTCCCCATTATGACATTATGGCTGAAATGTTCCTGCTGGAGGTGGGAAGCAAGAGTTGGATTAATCCCTGACGTCATGATCCCACCTTTGTCCCGGTAGTGGTGGTAGGCAGGGATTTTCATGTCTTGGAGGACAAAACAGCTAAAGGCCCAAGGTGGAGATGGAAGTGGGCTTATATGGATTGGTTGATATTTATTGTCACATGTACCGAAGTACAGTGAAAAATATTTTTCTGCAGCCAAGGGAAAGTACACAGTACGTACATAGTAGACAAAAAAAAATAATCGACAGAGTACATTGACAAATGGTACATCGACAAACAGTGATTGGTTACTGTGCAGAACAAGGGACCAAACAAAGCAAATACATGAGCAAGGCCAGTATAGGACGTCATGAATCATATTCTTACAGGGTACAGATCAGTCCGAGGGAGAGTCGTTGAGGAGTCCAGTAGCTGTGGGGAAGAATCTGTTCCTCTGTCTGGATGTGTTGGTCTTCAGACTTCTGTATCTTCTGCCTGATGGAAGGGTCTGGAAGAAGGCAATGCCTGAGTGGGAGGGTCTTTGATAATGCTGTCGGCCTTCCTGAGGCAGTGGGAGGTGTAAACTCAATCAATGTGTAGGTGGCAAGTTTGTACAATGCGTAGGGCCGAGTTCACCACACTCTGCAGTCTCTTGCGATCTTGGGGTGAGCAGTTGCCATACCAAGCTCTGATACAGCCAGATAGGATGCTCTCTATCGCACATCCGTAGAGGTTTGAGAGAGTCGATGCAGTCATGCCGAATTTCTTTAGCTTACGAGGAAGTAGAGACGTTGTTGGGCTTTCTTGACTGTTGCATCAACGTGAGTGGACCAGGACAGACTGTGGTTGATGGTGACCCCCAGGAACATAAAGCTATTAACCATCTCCACTTCGGAGCCATTGATGCAGACGGCGGGGGGGTGTCGTGCTACGCATCCTGATATCAATGATCAGTTCCTTGGCTTTTCCGACATTTAGAGAGAGGTTGTTTTCGGTACACCATGCAACCAAGTGATTTATCTCCCTTCTGTAGTCTGATTCGTCGTTGTTTGAGATGCGGCCCACCACAGTCGTATCATCCACAAACGTATCAATTGAGTTGGAGTTAAATCTTGCCACACAGTCTTGTGTGTATAGGGAGTACAGCAGAGGACTGAGCACACATCCTTGCGGTGCCCGGTGTTGAGGACTATGTGGAGGAGGTGCTATTGCCTATCCTGACAGATTGCAGTCTGTTGGTGAGGAAGTCAAGGATCCAGCTGCACAGCGAGGTGTCAAGTCCAAGATTGCAGAGTTTGGTTATAAGTCTTGTTGGGATAATGGTGTTGAAGGCGGAGCTGTAGTCTATGAACAGCAGTCTCACTTAGATGTCCTTGTTGTCGAGGTGTTCAAGTGTTGATTTAGAGCCAGGGAGATAGCCTCTGCTGTGGACCGGTTGCGGTGATAGGCGAACTGCAATGGATCGAGACCATCTGGGAGGTTGGCGTTGATCCGTCTCATGATTACCGCTTGAAGCAATTCATGATAACAGACGTCAGGGCCATGGTCGGTATGTCGTTGAGGCAGGCCACCTTGTTCTTATTTGGTACTAGTATTATGGTGGTCTTCTTGAAGGAGGTGGGGACCTTGGATCGGAGGAGTGAGGAGTTGAAAATGTTTGCTAATACACTCGCCAGCTGGTTTGTGCAGGCTCTGAGTGCTCGCCCAGGGACTCCATCGGGGCCCGTCGCTTTCCGCGGATTCCCTTTCAAGAAGGCGGCAGCTCTTACCTCTGAGGCTGTAATAGTGGGTAAAGGTGTGTCCAGGGCTGTTGACTAGGGTGGCACTGATGCATTGGTGACCAAATTAAAAGACCCACTCCTGCTTCCAGAAACACCAGTCCAGTTCTTTTTTAAAAAAATGTATTTTGTGCAAACATGTATCAAAAGAGGTTACAGCGAATAAACACCCCGGGAAACATACTTCCCAACAATCAACTATCCAGTCTGTACAGATTTTTCACCTCCTTTTTCACCCCCCCCTTCCCCCCCGACGAACAGCCCCTCAAACACGGTCACAAACATCCCCCACCTTTCCTCAAACCCGCCTGAACAGTCCCTTAACTCATACTTTATCTTCTCTAACCGCAGGAAGTCGTACAGGTCACCCAACCAAGCTGCTACTCCCGGTGGCGATGCCGACCGCCACTCCAGCAAAATGTGCCGCCGTGCAATCAGAGAGACGAAGGCCAAGACATCGGCCTTCCTCCTCTCCATGAGCTCCGGCTTCTCTGAAACCCCAAATATTACCACCAAAGGGTCCGGGTCCACCTCCTCCTCCACTATCCTGGCTAAGACTGCGAACACTCCGCCCAGAATCTACTCAATTTTCCGCAACCCCAAAACATGTGCACGTGATTCGCTGGCCCACGCCCATACCTCTCACTCTCATCTGCTACCCCCTGAAAGAACCCACTCATTCTCGCCCGAGTCATATGCACCCTGTGCACCACCTTAAACTGTATCAGGCTCATCCTTGCACAAGAAGAGGTCCCGTTTACCCTACGCAGTGCCTCACACCATACTCCCCAATTGATCTCCCCTCCCAACTCCGTTTCCCATTTCTCCTTGATCTTCACCACCTGCCCGCCTCCCTGCTTCCCCAGCCACTTGTATATATCCCCAATTCTTCCCTCTCCTTCCACATTTGGAAGCAGCAGTCACTCCAGCAGGATGTATCCCAGCAACCTAGGGAACCCCCTCCAGACCTTTCTTGCAAAGTCCCTAACCTGCAGATACCTGAACTCACTACCCCTCGGCAGCTCTACCCTCTCCCTTAGCTCCTCCAGACTGGCGAACCCTTCCTCCAAATACAGATAGCAGTCCAGTTCTTTACCGCCATCAATGACTCCTCCAAATAAAGTTACAGGCCAGTGAGCCCCACTCACTCCCACCCCCTTATATGTTTTCACCACTCGTTATCCACCTTCACTCCCTACTTGTCCTTACCGCTTACCTCCCATCCTCACCCCTGCCATTTACCTGGTATCCACTTGATAAACAGAACTCACAAGCCCTAGAATATTTGGAAGTTGTTCAAAAGCTCTTACATCTGTCAGAATAAACAATTGAGGAACAATTGAAAACTATTGCCCTCTTCAGAAGCTCATAGATCTGTGAAAGCCATCAAAATCTCATTCCCCAGGACGGCAGAATAAACAATCTACACTTCAGAATCCATTAGTGCTTTTGAAGGCATCAAAAGTTCAAACATATGTCAAAAATTTCAAACAGCCAAACTGATGGCTGAGCTGGTCTACAAAGAATGAATGAAAGCAAATAATTTTTGATCCCACACTAGACATTATTGTACAATGCAGAATTGTACGTTGTCCGGTGGATAATCCATTCTAATGCATCTAAAGATATTCCCACTTTACAAATGCTGGTCTTTCACTTGAAATGAAATGAAAATCGCTTATTGTCACAAGTAGGCTTCAAATGAAGTTACTGTGAAAAGCCCCTAGTCGCCACATGCCGGCGCCTGTTCGGGGAGGCTGTTACGGGAATCGAACCGTGCTGCTGGCCTGCCTTGGTCTGCTTTCAAAGCCAGCGATTTAGCCCTGTGCTAAACAGCCCCTTATACCAGTTGTCACAAGTAACGGCAAGTAAACCACATAATTTAGTGGTCATTTCCAATTACAGCACTGTCAGCACTCACTTCAGTAAATCCTCCTCCTTCTCCCCCCACCCCCCCCCATCTCCACAGCTATCACTTGGATGTTGGATGATAAGGAGATTAGGCTCTGCTATGTTGCTCTAGACAGTTGACAGTCACTGCATGGGCTGACATGCAAAGTATCACAACTTGAATGAGATAATGGAGGGCATCCAGTGCTTCTGGAACTGTAGCCTGGCAAGGATTAGTGCCTTCAGGACAGGAGAGGAGGGGAGAAATTTTGAAACTAAGATGACTATTTGTAATAAGTGGAACCTGGCTTGCATTAGTCAGTGAGCCTAATGCACAAAGTAAGTGCAGGTTTCTTTGTGCAGCTGTAAGTATTTAAAACAGATGGAATTGCCAGAATCCAGTGATGGCTCCTGCTGTTGTAGCGGAGATGGGTTTGCTGTAAAGGCAGAACCTGCTCATTTTCTAGCAGCCTAGTTGACGCTGAAGAAACTCCTTGGGTGATTGGACTTTAATGGAATATTTTCTTTGTAATAAATGGTGTGCACATAGTGACCTTCTGGAGTCCCCCTATCAGATTATTGTGTGGTTGTAGCCTAATAAATGTGGAACTAAACAGCTAAATATAACATCTGCAGTCAGGTGACTTATGGTAGGACCACAGTATTATTCATATCTCAACCAGCAAAGACAATTATGGTCTAAAACCCCTTGAACACATAAGTTAGGTTGGCACTCAAATGTAGTACTGACAGAGTCTACATTGCAGAAGGTGCGTGAGAGTCTAAACCAAGGCCCTATCATCTCTCATTTGTGGACTTAAAACATCCACTGGCACTATCACAGAATCATTACCAGGAGCCAGGGAGTTCACGCTGTGTTCTCGTCATCATTTGTCCTCCAATCAAAACCTAAAACTTTTATTGATCAGTTATTTAATTGCCTTTTGTGGAAGATTGCTGTGTGGAAATTGGCTACAGCATCATCTTACTTACAAAGGTGACTTCAAAATACTTCATTGATTGTAAAGGATTTTGGTATGTAATGTGGTCATAGAAAGTGTTATGCAAATGTAATCTTTCTTTGTTTTCTTTCAATCATACTTGGCAATGATGAGATAAATTGGGAAAGTTGTTCCTACTCCTTCCAGTACCATGCCCCCAAGAGGGTGTTGCCGACCATGGGCTTGCATTGGATTGATCCATGATTATGCTTGGCAAGGTACTTTGCAATGGTTTGCCATTACCTTCTGCAGTGTGACCATGTTACAAACACATGGGGCTCCCATTTGGGAGACTATGGGCTGGATTCTCCGATTTTGAGGTTATGTCCGGAGGAAGTATCTAGTTTTACAATGAAAAAGTCGGCGCTGCCCCCGCACTGATGTTCCGCCCGGTGAGGGGCTAGCAGCCACGCCACGTAAAGCCTCCAGCGTACCCTACATAAACGGCCAGAGAATTGCGCGTGGCCACGCATGCGCACGGTGCTGACCTGAAGCAGTTCCGCCGCACATCATGGCGCCGGCCGCACGCAGACCCGGCCTGCCAGATAGTGCCCCCCCTGTACCCCCCCCCCCCCTTGCCACCCCGATCACCCCCCACTAGTCCTCCCAGCCCCCGCCGAAGCCCCTCCGGCCAGCGGAACGGCTCTCTCTCTGACTGTGGCGGCGCTGGACGCAGTCCGCAGCTGCCACTTGAGGTTGATGAAAACTCAGAGCACATGCTTCCCACACTATTGGGAACTCGTACCATTGGGGGAGGGCCTCAAAGCGACCCGCTGATGCCATCGTGGCGCGCGGCGCACTCCTGGATGACGCTGATTTGGAGGGGGCAGAGCATCCGAAAAACAGCGCCAACACGATTCGGTAGCAAACGGGGTCTCCCCGTCCGATCGCCGGATACGATTTTGGCTTCGGGCAACGGAGAACCCCCCCATATCCTCCCACCAGAGCTGAATTGCACCACCTTTACGATCCTCTTGTAGTTGTAAAGTGGGATGCAATTGAGTGTTCCACGCCATGCAAATTTACGCATTGCGTGGAATACAAGGGATTACCGGGGGGATCCCGATATCAGGCCGCCACTTGAGCGGGCGGCCAAATAGCAGAGTCCTGCAATTGGCACCATCTTCCCCCCCCCCCCCCCTGCACCGCACGTCAGCCCCAATCCCTCCCCCCCACATCACGAGCCGGCCTTGACCCCCCCCGTCGCACTTCAAATTAGCTCCTTGCCCCCGCTGTACCACAAATTGGCCCTTACACCACCCATCGCATGGCAGCCCCCCACCCCCTGGATTGGCTGGGTGCCCCCCTACCCACAAATATGGGGGTAACCCGACCCCCCCCCCCCCCGGGGACCCCTGTAATAGGGGGACCCCCACAGGGACCTCTGTAATACGCCCCCCCCCCCCCCTAGACAGATGTGATAGGGGACCCCTTGTCTAAAGAAACTCCCTTCACAGACTCCACCCCACACACAGACCCCCCACCCCCAGGGAAGGGACCCCAATCTTCTACACTGCAGCTCTGTGTGTCCATTCCTCGAAGGAGAACAGCTGTGCCTGCATCTACATCCCACAGATTCACTGTCTGCAATCCCATGGCTTTCAAGTTGTGGGTTGCGATTGACAGCTCGTAAAAACTATCTGCAGCTTTGATCTATTTATATCCCTTCATGCTTCAGAGGACTAAGTGGCGAAACCCCGATGTTTGTAAACATTGACCACATCAAGGAGGGGTAAGTGCAGTGAAATCATACAAAATCATTACGACCCATTTGCATTTATCTCCATGCTCCCGCTGACGTGTGGCATGGAACTTGCTCACCCGCCATCAAGGGGCCGGAGCATAGCGTTCGGATGGCGTCAATTCCGTTTTTGCCCCACGCCCCATTCTCTGTCCAATCGCCGAACGCATTCTGGGTGTCCCAGGGATGGAGAATCCCGCCCACCATCTATGGCCTTCAAGTCCTGAAGGGAAAGTTATTTACTCATATTGGATTTGAAAGTCTGTGGATGCAGCATTCGAAAAGCCTGTCCTCTGACAATCCAAATGAGCTCAGCAGTCAGCCACAATAGTTGCTTTTGGCAAACATTTGCTGGGATAGGCAAAGGTCAGTCGGGAGTTTCTGCTTTTGGTGTAAAGTTCATGTGTGAATTCAGGTAAAGGCATCCTGTGATATTTATAACGGCCAGGTCACCTCAGACATTCCTTCCCTTTTCCAGCTGCTCTTTTGGATTGAACGTGATAGTATATAACCTCTCTTCGACTGTGAGTTATACTTCAACTCTCATTTCCTGCCCATCACCAAGACACCTACATCCATATTGCCCTCCTCCAGTGCTATCTTAACTCATCTCCAAATCCAAAATATCACCAATTCATGAACTCCTTCAGGCCCATTTCTCCAACGTTCTACTCACTGGCCTCCATCCGACATAAACTCTGCTGCCTATATCCTAACCTGTGTTAGGGCAAGCTTATCTATTGCTCCTGTTCAGGCTGAGCTCCATAGACTCCACATTCCTCAAATGTATTGATTTCAAAATCAACAAACTTGTTTAAAAATGTCCCCATGACCTTGCCCAACCTTGGTGACCCTCTCCCATCTGCTGTTTGCTCCTCTGGTGCAGGCCTCTAATAGTAGGCGGGATTGTGGAGGAGAATGCCCCCTTCATTGTCTTGAGTTATGCATGAAGGATGGCCACTTGCGTGACATAGTGGAGGGGTGGCAGCTGCTGTGGTAATGCAGGCCTGCAAAATGTTAGTCCAAGAAGAGAATAAATAGTTAAATAAAAAGACTGACAGGGTGAATTAAGCTGATTGTTTGGAAAGTGTGCAGGCTGCATCATCCCCAAGCTATCCCTTTGCTGCAGGGCATTGTTTCTGGCCGTGTGCTGAAGATATTTTCAGACATTGATGCTGTTATGTGGATCCATTATGTCCTGGCATTGACAGATTCTTTAAATTTGCACACAGCCGTTTTCTGCATTGCGTTGCACTTCGTGTCTCAATGGTTTTGTCCAATATTCAGTTATTTCTGTCATCTTTTCAGCTTTACTTACGAACCAAGTAGATCTCCTGCAGCATTGCTCAGGAACTGTCGGTGGCATGGTTGTGATGTTCAGCAGGAGAGATGGAACTCTGTTCAACTTGACCTGTTCCTCGATGGACACAATTCTGGAAGCTCTCTGTGGGGAAATAGTTCAAATAAATATGCTCTGAATTCAACCAGGGGACGGACAGTTGTCGATGGAGGTTATTGCAGATGGGAACTTGAGAGAAGTCCAAGATTGAATGGCCAAGAGTCAACAGGAAAAGACTTCCCTTTCTTTTCATTTGCCCACTTTGACACGTTAAAGTATGGCGAGTGATGTGTGATGGACATGCTCCAGGCACGAGTCTTAGTGTGCATTAATGGACTTACTGTGGAGAGCTAGTAGTGTTCTACTTAACAGGAGAGTTCAGTCTTTGCATCAAAGTTGGGGAGCACACGAAATGAAAAGAAAATCGCTTATTGTCACAAGTAGGCTTCAAATGAAGTTAATGTGAAAAGCCCCTAGTCGCCTGTTCGGGGAGGCTGGTACGGGAATTGAACCGTGCTGCTGGCCTGCCTTGGTCTGCTTTCAAAGCCAGTGATTTAGCCCTGTGCTAAACAGCCCCTATGGTGCAATGGTGGCAATGGATGTGCATGAGGATGGCCTCATCATTGTGACCTTGTTAACAAAGGGAGCTTCAGGGTACTGTGGTGTTGTGGGACTGAATTTTTATCACTTAGCGCCATGAACTCAGAATTCCGAATGTGATTCAGAGACTGTGGCAGTGGGACCGTCTGTCTCTCTTTCAGCGCCTCCACCCCCCACCCCCCTCGTCAGCCCCCGGGAGATGGCTGATTCAGCTCCGACCACTCTCATTCTTCTGATGATTAACAGATTCAGGTCCACTTGCCAAAAATAATTTGAGGAAAAGGAAGAATGTGCAAATGTTAACAAAAAACTGAAATATTGAGACTGGCTAAATTAAATGTATTCATTTAAATTCAGATAGATTAGAAGCTTTTGATTTTACAATGTCCCGCATCTTTGTTCCTGGGGTTGAGCAGAAGACCTTTTTTACAGTGTGCTCTCTGCATCTCACATAAATCTGAATAATTGTCTTCAAAAACAATATTTTATTGGAACTTCATCTGATTCAGTTAGCAGACAGGAAACATAAAGTAGGAATAAATGGATCTTTTTCAGAGTGGAAGGCAGTGATTAGTGGAGTACCACATGATTCATTGCTTGGGCCCCATGCATTTATAATATTAATCAATGATTTGGATGAGGGATTCAAATGTGATATTTTCAAGTTTGTTGAGGACGCAAAACTAGGTGGAATTGAGTGGCGAGCAGGGAGTAAAGAGGCTTCAAGGCGATTTCGGCAAGTTGGGCTAGTGGGTAAATACATGGCAGATGTAGGGTAATGTGGTAAGTGTGAAGTTAACCACTTTAGTAGAAAAAATAGAATGGCAGAGTTTTACTTAAATGATGACAGATTGGGAAATGTTGACGGACAAAGGGACCTGGCTGTCCTTGTACACAAGTCACTGAAATTAGGATGGCGAATGGTACGTTGACCTACATACAAAATAGGAATAGAGTCATTCAATGAGATTATGACTGATCTGTTTTGTGTTTCAAACTCGACATTCCCATCTGTCCCTGATAACCTTTGATTTCCTTGTTTAACAAAAATCTACCTCCCCCTTAAAAATATTCAGTGACCCCTCTTCCACCGCCTTCTGAGGCAGAGAGCTCCAAAAACCGCACACCCCTCAGAGGGAACACTTCTCCTCATTTCTGCCCTAAAAGGGATGACCCATAATTTTAATGATGTGAAGATGCCGGCGTTGGACTGGGGTGAGCACAGTAAGAAGTCTTACAACACCAGGTTCTAGTCCAACAGGTTTGTTTCGAATCAGTAGCTTTCGAAGCACTGCTCCTTAGGTGAATGATTCACCTGAGGCAGGAGCAGCGCTCTGAAAGCTCTTGATTGAAAACAAACCTGTTGGACTTTAACCTGGTGTTGTAAGACCTCTTACCATAATTTTAAAACAGTGCTGGACTCGCCCACAAGAGGAAACAAGAGGGGAGGCGGTGGCGTAGTGGGATTGTCACGATAGTAGTAATCCAGAGATCCAGGGCAAGGTCTGGGGATCTGGGTTCAAATCCCGCCGGTGGCAGGTGGTGACATTGGAATTCCATAAAAATCTGGAATTAAAAGTTTAATGATAACCATGAAACCACTGTTTGTTGTTGTAAAAACATATCTGGTTCACTAATGGACTTTAGGGAAGGTAATCTGCCACCCTTACCTGGTCTGAACCACATGTTACTCCAGGTTGACTCTCAAAAATAAATGTCCTCTAAAATGGTAGGCAGTTAGGGAGGGGCAATATATGTATCAATCTCGTAAACCTTCTGTGAACTTCCTTGAATGAGGACACTAAAACTGCACACAGTGGGCGTCATTCTCCGACCCCTCAGCGGGTTGGAGAATGGCCGTTGGCCGCCGTGAATTCCGCTCCCGCCGAAGTCTCCGAAGGGAGAAAGGTCGGCGGGGCGTTAATGGTGCCGTAGATGTCGGAGAATGGCACGGGTGGGCGCAAGGCAGCCGATTTTGGGCCTGCCGATATTCTCCCGGTCCGGATGGGCCGAAGTCCCGTCGACGTGATGACCGGTCACGTTGACGTAAATCAAACCTCCAGGTTTACGCCGACCAGCGTGGAGGTGAGTGATGGCCTGGGAGGTTGGCCGCTGGGCAGGCGATGGCGTGGCCACAGTCTGAATGTGTGGGGAGAGGTGTGTGTAGGGTTGTGTGTGTGTGTGTGCGGGGGGGTGGGGGTGTTAGAGTGGGCTGGGCTCCGGGGGAGTGCCGGGAGGGGGGGGGTCCGTGCCAGGGAGGAGGATGGGGTCCGTGCCGGGGAGGGGGATGGGGGGGTCCGTGCCGGGGAGGGGGATGGGGGTACGGGGTCCGTGCCGGGAGGGGGATGGGGGGACGGGGTCCGTGCCGGGGAGGGGGATGGGGGGACGGGGTCCGTGCCGGGGAGGGGGATGGGGGGACGGGGTCCATGCCGGGGAGGAGGATGGGGTCCGTGCCGGGGAGGAGGAGGATGGGGGGACGGGGTCCGTGCCGGGAGGAGGATGGGGTCCGTGTGCCGGGGAGGAAGATGGGGTCCGTGCCGGGAGGGGGATGGGGGGGACGGGGTCCGTGCCGGGGAGGGGGATGGGGGGACGGGGTCCGTGCCGGGGAGGGGGATGGGGGACGGGGTCCGTGCCGGGGAGGGGGATGGGGGGACGGGGTCCGTGCCGGGGAGGGGGATGGGGTCCGTGCCGGGGAGGGGGATGGGGGGATGGGGGGACGGGGTCCGTGCCGGGGAGGGGGATGGGGGGACGGGGTCCGTGCCGGGGAGGGGGATGGGGGACGGGGTCCGTGCCGGGGAGGGGGATGGGGGGATGGGGGGATGGGGGATGGGGGGACGGGGTCCGTGCCGGGGAGGGGGATGGGGGGACGGGGTCCGTGCCGGGGAGGGGGATGGGGGGACGGGGTCCGTGCCGGGGAGGGGGGATGGGGGGACGGGGTCCGTGCGGGGAGGGGGATGGGGGGACGGGGTCCGTGCCGGGGAGGGGGATGGGGGGACGGGGTCCGTGCCGGGGAGGGGGATGGGGGGACGGGGTCCGTGCCGGGGAGGGGGATGGGGGGACGGGGTCCGTGCCGGGGAGGGGGATGGGGGGACGGGGTCCGTGCCGGGGAGGGGGATGGGGGGACGGGGTCCGTGCCGGGGAGGGGGATGGGGGACGGGGTCCGTGCCGGGGAGGGGGATGGGGGGACGGGGTCCGTGCCGGGGAGGGGGATGGGGTCCGTGCCGGGGAGGGGGATGGGGGGATGGGGGGATGGGGGGACGGGGTCCGTGCCGGGGAGGGGATGGGGGGACGGGGTCCGTGCCGGGGAGGGGGATGGGGGGACGGGGTCCGTGCCGGGGAGGGGGATGGGGGGATGGGGGGATGGGGGGACGGGGTCCGTGCCGGGGAGGGGGATGGGGGGACGGGGTCCGTGCGGGGAGGGGGATGGGGGGACGGGGTCCGTGCCGGGGAGGGGGATGGGGGGACGGGGTCCGTGCCGGGGAGGGGGATGGGGGGACGGGGTCCGTGCCGGGGAGGGGGATGGGGGGACGGGGTCCGTGCCGGGGAGGGGGATGGGGGGGACGGGGTCCGTGCCGGGGAGGGGGATGGGGGGACGGGGTCCGTGCCGGGGAGGGGGATGGGGGGACGGGGTCCGTGCCGGGGAGGGGGATGGGGGACGGGGTCCGTGCCGGGGAGGGGGATGGGGGGACGGGGTCCGTGCCGGGGAGGGGGATGGGGGGACGGGGTCCGTGCCGGGGAGGGGGATGGGGGGACGGGGTCCGTGCCGGGGAGGGGGATGGGGGGACGGGGTCCGTGCCGGGGAGGGGGATGGGGGGACGGGGTCCGTGCGGGGAGGGGGATGGGGGGACGGGGGTCCGTTGCCGGGGAGGGGGATGGGGTCCGTGCCGGGGAGGGGGATGGGGGGACGGGGTCCGTGCCGGGGAGGGGGATGGGGTCCGTGCCGGGGAGGAGGAGGATGGGGGATGGGGGGATGGGGTCCGTGCCGAGGAGGATGGGGGGATGGGGTCCGTGCTGGGGAGGAGGATGGGGTCCGTGCCGGGGAGGAGGATAGGGGGATGGGGTCCGTGCCGGATAGGGGGATGGGGTCCGTGCCGTGGAGGGGGGATGGGGGGGTCCGTGCCGTGGAGGGGGGATGGGGGGGTCCGTGCCGGGGAGGGGGGATGGGGGGGTCCGTGCCGGGGAGGGGATGGGGGGACGGGGTCCGTGCCGGGAGGGGGATGGGGTCCGTGCCGGGGAGGAGGATGGGTCCGTGCCGGGGAGGAGGATTGGGTCCGTGCCGGGGAGGGGGGATGGGGGGATGGGGGGGTCCGTGCCGGGGAGGGGGGATGGGGGGGTCCGTGCCGGGGAGGGGGGATGGGGGGGTCCGTGCCGGGGAGGGGATGGGGGGACGGGGTCCGTGCCGGGGAGGGGGATGGGGGATGGGGGTACGGGGTCCGTGCCGGGGAGGGGTTGGGGGGACGGGGTCCGTGCCGGGGAGGGGGATGGGGTCCGTGCCGGGGAGGAGGATGGGGTCCGTGCCGGGGAGAGGGGATGGGGGGATGGGGGGGGTCCGTGCCGGGGAGGGGGGATGGGGGGATGGGGGGTCCGTGCCGGGGAGGGGGATGGGGGGGTCCGTGCCGGGGAGGGGGATGGGGGGACGGGGTCCGTGCCGGGGTGGGGGATGGGGGTACGGGGTCCGTGCCGGGGAGGGGTTGGGGGGACAGGGTCCGTGCCGGGGAGGAGGATGGGGTCCGTGCCGGGGAGGAGGATTGGGGGTCGGGGTCCATGCCGGGAGGAGGATGGGGGGGTCGGGGTCCATGCCGGGGAGGAGGATGGGATCCGTGCCGGGGAGGAGGGTGGGGGGGGACGGGGTCCGTGCCGGGGAGGATGATGGGGGGGGTCCGTGCTGGGGAGGGAGGATGGGGGGGGTCCGTGCCGGGGAGGAGGATTGGGTCCGTGCCGGGGAGGGGGATGGGGGGGTCCGTGCCGGGGGGGGATGGGGGGGTCCGTGGCGGGAGGGGGGTGCGAGGGCAAGTGAGTTGGTCCACCTGGCCAGGTGCCAGCCTCCAACAGTTGGACCCATGCCACCTGGCTGGGGGGAGGAGGGGGTATGGGCAATGATGACATGTCGTCCCCCCCCCCCATTCCCCCCCCCCCCCCCACCCATCCCCCCCCCCCCCCCCAACCAGGCCGTCATGTTTTCCGATCAGCCAGCAATGTTGGCCGCCGTGGTGGCAGCCGCTAATGTCCATGTTGCCCTGATGAGGAGGAGGAGGAGGAGGAGCGTGCCAGAGAGGCGGCGCAGGCTGCCGCAGAGGGGCAGGCGGCAGCTGCCCAGGCTGGAGGGACACCTGACCGACAGGACGAGGAGGGGGAGGAGGACGTCGCGGCCCCACAGCAACGGAGGCACCCGAGGGCGCCCCGTGTGTACCGGCCCCGGCAGTCATACCAGGACCTCACGGACCGGGAATGCAGGAGGAGACTCCGGATGAGGCGGGAAACCGTGGCACACATCTGCCACCTGCTGGCACACCTGTCACCGCGTGGCACTGGCGGGGGACACCCTCTCCCCGTGTCCGTCAAGGTTACGGTGGCCCTGAACCTTTATGCAACGGGGTCATTCCAGGCACCGAGTGGGGACCTGTCCGGCATATCGCAGACATTGGTGCATCCGGGCAGTGACAGATGCCCTATATGCCATGGCACACCGCCACATCCGCTTCCGTGTGGACCGGGCCAGCCAAGATGCCCGGGCCGTGGGCTTCTCTGCCGTGGCCGGGTTCCCCATGGTCCAGGGCGCGATTGATGGGATGCACGTCGCCGTGCGGCCACCTGCAGATAACAGGGCCGTGTTCACCAATAGGAAGGGGACCTATTCGATGAACATACATGTGGTCTGCAACCACCGCATGATGATCCTGCATGTCTGCACCCGTTACCCGGGCAGTGTACACGACTCATACGTGTTGTCGCGGTCATCCATCACCGGCATGTACGAGGGACGCCATCCCCGGCTGAGGGGCTGGTTGCTGGGCGACAGGGGCTACCCATTGCGATCGTGGCTGATGACGCCTGTACGGAGGCCACACAATGAGGCGGAGAACCGCTACTATGATGCTCATGTAGTGACAAGGGGAGTGATCGAGAGGTGCTTTGGCGTGCTGAAGATGCGTTTCAGGTTCCTGGACCTCTCTGGGGGCGCCCTCCAGTATCGGCCAGATAGGGTCGGCCGCATCATTGTGGTGTGCTGCGTCCTGCACAACATAGCCCAGCAGAGGGGCGATGTGCCGCAGGCAGAGGAGGGCGGAGTGGAGGAGCAGCAGGAAGAGGCGCAGTCCTCCCCAGATGAGGAGGATGGGGGCAATGGCCAGGGCAGACGGGCTAGACACAGGCGGGTGGCTGTCCACCGTTACCGGCTGGCCCAGCGGGCACGGGACAGGCTGATAGCCGCCCGCTTCACTGACTAGATGGGCGTGGGAATCGGGTAGTATGGCCACAGACCGCACACCATGGCAACAGCCGACCACCCACACCCCCCACCCATCCACCCACCCAGCACCCTCACCCCCCTCCTCAACCCCACCCACCCCACCCGCATGCACACCCCCCCCCCCATTGCCGATCCAGCTGCGGCATAACGGCCGGGCTCACACAGTTGCCGGTGGACGCGTGTCTATTGCAGGCCATGGAGGATGATGACAACCCGCCCTGCGATGAGCTCCTGGCTCTACATCGTTGGACTATGTCTGACCCATGGCCACAGTACCACCATCCACCCGGACCATCCCTGCATGCGGCTGTGACACTGCAGCGCACGGTCCCGTCCTCTGCCCGAGGGATGTTGATGGCGGCCCAGGGGGAAGGGGGCAGACTCACCTGGGGCTGAGGGGGATGGGGGGACGGGGTCCGTGCCGGGGAGGAGGATGGGGTCCGTGCCGGGGAGGAGGAGGATGGGGGGACGGGGTCCGTGCTGGGGAGGAGGATGGGGTCCGTACTCACACACACACACTTGCGCTCAACGTACATGACACCCCCGCACGCTTTGGACAGAGCACAAAGGCAGCTTCTGTAGGTGTAACATTGACTTTAATAACCAAAGGAGTTCATGCACGTGCCATAGCCCCTAAAACTCATCTGTGCCCTGCACCCGTGCCAACTTACTCAGTGTCTAATTGTTTGGCCTTACGGGCCCTTTGACTACGTCTACGTGGTTCCCCAGACGGTACAGCAGGACTGAAGGTGGACTCCTGTGATTCCTGCCCTCTGACACGGGATCCCTTTGGCGGCCGTTTCCTGGGGCGTCCTGGCCTAGATGGGCCAGGCTGCGGCCCGGGCGACTGGGATGGCGAGCTGCCAGCCTGTCCTGCCCGTTGCCCACCCAATGCACCTGGGACAGAAGGGGGGGGGGAGTCCGAGGTGTCGCGGTGTTCCGGGACCTCCCCTACAGGGGGACCCGGGACGGACCACAGCACCTCCTCCTCCCTCGGGGTGCCCGATGGCCCCCAGGCCTCTACATGGGTGGGGGATGCGAACAGACTGGCCTTCCGACGCCCCCCCCGAAATCTGGCGCTGCCAGTCCTGGAGGCCCGTGCTGGTATCGACAGGGGTCTGCAGGTTTGCAGCCATGGAACTCAGGGGATTGGCAAACCCTGTCTGTGACTGTGCGACGCCGGCTCGCACATGGCCAATGGCGCGCTGCCCTCAGCGATGGCCTGCAGAGACTGGGCTATGGCCTGCAGAGACTGGGCTATGGCCTGCTGAGACTGGGCTATGGCCTGCTGAGACTGGGCCATGGCCTGCAGAGACTGGGCTATGGCATTGAGCGCCTCTGCCATCTGGCGCTGGCACTGGCTCATGGCCTCCTGTGAGAGGGCAGCCATGTCCTGGGCCACAGACGCCGCCTGCACGGAAAGCCCCAGGCCTCGCAAACCGTTCCCCATGTCTGACACCGTCGCACCCATTGCCTCCACCGCGGACGCCACCCGTGCGGTGTCGGCCTGGGTGGCACGCATGACCGGCACCACTCCCAGCTCCTGGACGCGGGTGGACTCCTCCACCTACGACTGCAGCCGCCGCAAGCCGGCCGTCACCCTCTTCGCTCGTCTCCGGTTCGGTGGTTGCATCGGATCTATGTGTGGGTGTGGTAACTCCAGGAACCCGGGATCCATCTGGGCGGCAGATGTTCGCTTGGCCTGGGCTGCCCTCCGACCGCCCGGCCCCTCTGCTGCTCCTACCTCCACCTGCTGTACCGGGACGGCTGTGTTGTGCGCACCAGTGAGTGTAGCAGACGCCTCATCACTAAAGTGCCCAACCGAGGAGAGTGTTTCTGCGATGGTGGAGGGTGTTGGTGACAGCAGTGGCGTTGTGTCGTGCTCTTCGTCCCACTCTGAGTCCATGGCACTTTGGGGTGGGGGTTCGTCTCCACCCATCCACTCTGTGTCACTGTCCGGTATTTCGTTTTCCTGGGTAGTGGTGTCCTGGGTAGTGGTGTCCTGGGTAGTGGTGTCCTGGGTAGTGGTGTCCTGGCTCGGCTGTGACGGGGGCCTGTGGCTGCCCCTCTCGTCGCTGGGTGGCACACGCCTGCGTCGTCGCACCCGCACGAGACGGGGGCGTCGTATCCCTGTTGGTCCAGGACTCTCCGTCTCCCGTGGTCTCCAAGGGACATCCTGCGGGCGTCGCATGCCAGAGGGTCCGGGTCTCTCCGTCTCCCGTGGTGTGCGAGGGGCATCCTGCGGGCGTCGCATGCTGGAGGGTCCGGGTCTCTCCGTCTCCCGTGGTGTGCGTGGGGCATCCTGCGGGCGTCGCATGCTGGAGGGTCCGGGTTTCTCCGTCTCCCCTGGCCTCCGAGGGGCATCCTGCGGGCGTCGCATGCCGGAGGGTCCGGGTCTCTCCGTCTCCCGTGGCCTCCGAGGGGCATCCTGCGGGCATCGCATGCCGGAGGGTCCGGGTCTCTCCGTCTCCCATGGCCTCCGAGGGGCATCCTGCGGGCGGTCTGCATCTGCGGGGATGGGTGCCTCGACGTTTGCTCCTGCGATGCACAATGAAGCATAGAACATAGAACACAGAACAATACAGCGCAGTACAGGCCCTTCGGCCCACGATGTTGCACCGAAACAAAAGCAATCTAACCTACACTATACCATTATCATCCATATGTTTATCCAATAAACTTTTAAATGCCCTCAATGTTGGCGAGTTCACCACTGTAGCAGGTAGGGCATTCCACGGCCTCACTACTCTTTGCGTAAAGAACCTACCCCTGACCTCTGTCCTATATCTATTACCCCTCAGTTTAAGGCTATGTCCCCTCGTGCTAGCCATTTCCATCCGCGGGAGAAGGCTCTCACTGTCCACCCTATCTAACCCTCTGATCATTTTGTATGCCTCTATTAAGTCTCCTCTTAACCTTCTCTCTAACGAAAACAACCTCAAGTCCGTCAGCCTTTCCTCATAAGATTTTCCCTCCATACCAGGCAACATCCTGGTAAATCTCCTCTGCACCCGTTCCAAAGCCTCCACGTCCTTCCTATAATGCGGTGACCAGAACTGTACGCAATACTCCAAATGCGGCCGTCCCAGAGTTCTGTACAGCTGCAACATGACCTCCTGACTCCGGAACTCAATCCCTCTACCAATAAAGGCCAACACTCCATAGGCCTTCTTCACCACCCTATCAACCTGGGTGGGAACTTTCAGGGATCTATGTACATGGACACCTAGATCCCTCTGCTCATCCACACTTTCAAGAACTTTTCCATTAGCCAAATATTCCACATTCCTGTTTTTCCTTGGTTAGACACGCAGGCAGTGATCAGGTGATATGGGGAGGGGGATATAGGGGAGGGGGGATATGGGGACGGGCTGTCGGTGGCTCACTTGCTACTACGCCCCCGACCTCTGCATCAGCAACCTCCCGGTCGTCTGGTCCGCCAGCCAGTTCCAGGGCCCTTTCCTCGTGTTCGGTCAGTGGCCTCTCATCAGCGGTGCCTCCTCCAGTCCTCACATGCTCCCTATTGTTGTGTGCGCGCTTATCCTGTGGGGGGGGGGGGGGTGGCAGGGGTAAAAGGCAACACTGTTATGCAGGTATATGAATGCACGCCATCGGTTGCGCGTGCATTGCAGAGGTTAAGGTGAGGGCTGGATTCACTTGGGGATATGGGGGACGGGGGATATGGGGGAGGGGGGATATGGGGATATGGGGGAGGGGGGATTATGGGGGATATGGGGGAGGGGGGATATGGGGGAGGGGGGGATATGGGGGAGGGGGGATATGGGGGAGGGGGGGATATGGGGGAGGGGGGAAATGGGGGAGGGGGGAAATGGGGGAGGGGGGGATATGGGGGAGGGGGGATATGGGGGAGGGGGGGGATATGGGGGAGGGGGGAAATGGGGACGGGCTGTCGGTGGCTCACTTGCTGGTGGGCCCCCGACCTCTGCATCAGCAACCTCCCGGTCCTCAGGTCCGCCAGCCAGTTCCAGGGCCCTTTCCTCGTGTTCGGTCAGTGGCCTCTCATCAGCGGGCCCTTCTCCAGTCCTCACATGCTCCCTATTGTTGTGTGCGCGCTTCTCCTGTGGGGGGGTGGTGGCAGTGGTAAAAGGAAACTGTGTTAGGCAGGTATATGAATGCACTCCATCGGTTGCGCGTGTATTGCAGAGGTTAAGGTTAGGGCTGGATTCACTTGGGGATATGGGGGAGGGGGGATATGGGGGAGGGGGGATATTGGGGGGGATATGGGGGAGGGGGGATATGGGGGAGGGGGGATATTGGGGTGATATGGGGAGGGGGGATATGGGGGAGGGGGGATATGGGGGAGGGGGTATATGGGGGAGGGGGATATGGATGTCGGGCAGGGGGCGGGGAGGCTCACCTTGTGGCACTGGGTGCCTGTCCGTGGTGTCAGGGCCACAGCAGTGATGGCCTCTGCCACCTCCCTCCACAAACGCCGGCTGTGGCGTGGGGCAACTCTGCGGCCGTGCCCGGGATACAGGGCGTCCCTCCTCTGCTCCACTGCGTCCAGGAGCGCCTCCACATCGCGTGACTCGAACCTCGGGGCTGAGCGCCGGCCGGCCATCCAGTCGGGTGTTCCGGTCGGGTGTTCCGGTCGGGTGGGGGGGAGCTGCGCGTCCTTATGAGCCGTCACGCCGTGCGGCGTGTATGACGCTGCACGGCGGACTTTGCGCCAATAACGGAGAATTTCGCCCAGTATTCGAGACGTGGCCCTTGCCAATGCCATGTATAACTGAAGGCTTGCTTTAATTACTTACTTTTATTACTTTGTTTACTTTTATCTTCAATTCTTCTCATAATAGAGAGTAGCATTCCATTGGCCTTGTTAATTGCTTGCTGTATCTGCATACTGACATTTTGTGACCCATGTGCTCGGACAGCTGTGATGTGTTGGGTGTTCTGGATCACATACAGGTCACCAACACTTGAAATAGTGCAACACTATTTTATTGAACCATTAACTCTTTAAACATATTTAGACTGTGGGTTAATACTATACTAGCTTTAACTAAAGACCTTTGCCTTGTCCTAACCAGTTGATGCACTCAGCACATGGTGAATGTCTGTGTTGCAGGCTGTGAGCTCTGTGCTCCTAGCTAGCTGCTACTCGAATGAGCGGGAACTCTGATGCCCCCTGTCTTTATAGTGCGTGTGCTCTTACACAATACCGCAGCCAATCACCAGTATGTTGATTGGTCCTACTGTGTGTCCATCAGTGTGTGTCTGCACCATGATATACTGGTGTATATTATGACATCCTCCTTTTATAAAAAATGTGCCTGCGTGACAATAAATAGTGTGTGGTGAATGTTCCTGACTACGTGTGTGTGAAATATTTACAGGACTATGTACATAAAAACTCAGCTATTTACACGGGAAGTTGCCTAGTGCAGAAAAACAGTGAGTCACACAAATAACGAGATGAACACTAAATACAAACCACTTGAACGATTAAACGAAAGAACAGAACAGATCATGGGTCAAAATTCTCCGGAAACGGCGCGATGTCTGCCGACTGGCGCCCAAAACGGCGCAAATCAGACGGGCATCGCGCCGCCCCAAAGGTGCGGAATGCTCCGCATCTTTGGGGGCCGATCCCCAACAGGGCCGAGTTCCTAGGGGCTAGGTCGGCGCCGGACGAATTTCCGCCCCGCCAGCTGGCGCGGAAATGACATCGCCAGGCGGCGCATGCGCGGGAGTGTTAGCGGCCACTGACAGTTTCCCGCGCATGCACAGTGGAGGGAGTCTCTTCTGCCTCCGCCATGATGGAGGCCGTTGCGGAGGCGGAAGGGAAAGAGTGCCCCCACGGCACAGGCCCGCCCGCGGATCAGTGGGCCCCGATCGCGGGCCAGGCCACCGTGGGGGCACCCCCCCAGGAACAGATCGCCCCGCGCACCCCCCAGGACCCCGGAGCCCCCCCGCGCCGCCTTGTCCCGCCGGTAAGGTAGGTGGTTTAATTTACGCTGGCGGGACAGGCATTTTAGCGGCTGGACTTCGACCCATGCGGGCCGGGGAATCGAGCGGGGGGGCCGCCAACCGGCGCGGCGCGATTCCCGCCCCCGCCGAATCTCTGGTGCCGGAGACTTCGGCAACCGGCGGGGGCGGGATTCACGCCAACCCCCCGGCGATTCTTCGACCCGGCGGGGGGTCGGAGAATCTCGCCCCACAAAATCCATAAGCCCACAAAGTTCACAAATTAAGTCTCTGAGGTGGGCGACGAATTCTGGTTGACCGCCTCAAGGGTGGGTCGGGAGCCGCTGGCTGAGCAGCGAGCTGGACTGCGTCAGAGTGAGGAGGATGCAGAGTGACCGGAATCTTTGCATAGTCCAGGTCAGGGGCAACAGGAGGTTGTGGCAATGGTGAAGGATCACGTAGTGAGCGCGGAACGAGACGAAGGGCACATCGATTGCGGCGCAGAATGGAGCCGTCCTGCAGACGAACCAGGAACGAGCGGGGAGCCCCCTGTCGAAGAACCACAGCAGTTGCAGACCAGCCACCATCTGGAAGATGGATGCGGACGTTGTCATCTGGAGCCATAGCAGGGAGATCAGCTGCACGGCAGTCATGAGCCGCCTTGTGCTGTGCACGGGACAGTTGTATTTGTTGAAGGACCGGAACGTGGTCGAGGTCTGGGACGTGAATGGACGGCACCGTCGTCCTCAGGGTGCGACCCATGAGCAGCTGGGCTGGTGACAGGCCAGTGGACAGTGGGGCCGAGCGATAGGCCAGCAGGGCGAGGTAGAAATCGGACCCAACATCGTCAGCCTTGCAGAGGAGCCGTTTTACTATGTGGACGCCCTTCTCCGCTTTGCCGTTGGATTGGGAGAAAAAGGGACTAGATGTCACATGCACAAAGTTATACCTCCTGGCAAAGTTGGACCATTCCTGGCTTGCGAAGCAGGGGCCATTGTCCGACATCACAGTGAGTGGGATGCCGTGTCGAGCAAAGGTGTCCTTACAGGCACGGATGACTGCAGACGATGTGATGTCATGTAAACGTACCACCTCCGGGTAGTTAGAAAAATAGTCTACAATCAGAACATAGTCCCTGCCCAGCGCGTGGAAGAGGTCGATGCCGACCTTGGACCAAGGGGACATGACCAATTCATGGGGCTGTAGGGTCTCACGTGGTTGGGCCGGCTGGAACTGCTGACAGGTGGGCAGTTGAGCACTGTGTTGGCGATGTCGTCATTGATGCCGGGCCAGTACACTGCCTCTCGGGCCCGTCGGCGGCACTTCTCCACGCCAAGATGACCCTCGTGTAGCTGTTTCAAGACGAGCTGGCACATGCTGTGCGGGGTGACAATGCGGTCCAGCTTCAGGAGGACACCGCCAGATCGTCTCTGATGTTGTAGACCTGCGGGCATTGGCCCTTGAGCCACCCGTCTGTTAGGTGGCGCATGACACGCTGTAGCAGGAGGTCGGCCGCTGTCTCGCGGCAAATTTGGACGAAGCGTTCATCCGTGGCAGGTAAATTGGAGGCCACGAAGGCCACATGGGCGTCAACTTGGCAGACGAATCCCACTGGGTCACACGGGGTGTTGACTGCCCTGGAGAGAGCGTCGGCAATGATTAGGTCTTTGCCCGGGGTGTATACTAGCTGGAAGTCGTATCGCCGGAGCTTGAGCAGAATGCGCTGGAGGCGAGGCGTCATGTCTTTTTGTATTATATTGACCAACGGGCGATGGTCGTTCTCGACGGTGAATTGGGGAAGGCCATACACATAATCATGAAACTTGACGACACCGGTCAACAGGCCCAGACACTCAAAAGAACAAAGAACAAAGAAATGTCCAGCACAGGAACAGGCCCTTCGGCCCTCCAAGCCCGTGCCGTCCATGCTGCCCGACTAAACTACAATCTTCTACACTTCCTGGGTCCGTATCCTTCTATTCCCATCCTATTCATATATTTGTCAAGATGCCCCTTAAATGTCCCTATCGTCCCTGCTTCCACTACCTCCTCCGGTAGCGAGTTCCAGGCACCCACTACCCTCTGCGTAAAAAACTTGCCTCGTACATCTACTCTAAACCTTGCCCCTCTCACCTTAAACCTATGCCCCCTAGTAATTGACCCCTCTACCCTGGGGAAATGCCTCTGACAATCCACTCTGTCTATGCCCCTCATAATTTTATATACCTCTATCAGGTCTCCCCTCAACCTCCTTCGTTCCAGTGAGAACAAACCGAGTTTATTCAATCGCTCCTCATAGCTAATGCCCTCCATACCAGGCAACATTCTGGTAAATCTCTTCTGCACCCTCTCTAAAGCCTCCACATCCTTCTGGTAGTGTGGCGACCAGAATTGAACACTATGCTCCAAGTGTGGCCTAACTAAGGTTCTATACAGCTGCAACATGACTTGCCAATTCTTATACCCAATGCCCCGGCCAATGAAGGCAAGCATGCCGTATGCCTTCTTGACTACCTTCTCCACCTGTGTTGCCCCTTTTCTATCTGCGCATAGCGCTGTTCCGTGGGGGTCATGGCGCGTGACGCATATGCAGCTGGGGCCCATGATGAGGCGCGGGGTCGGAGAATCCCTGGGAGGAGGCGAGAACCGGCACGGGGTCGGAGAATCCCCGGGGGGAGGTGAGAACCGGCACGGGGTCGGAGAATCCCCGGGGGGGAGGCGAGAACCGGCACTGGGCCGGAGAATCCCCGGGGGGAGGCGGGAACCGGCCCGGGGCCGGAGAATCCCCGGGGGGAGGCGGGAACCGGCCCGGGGTCGGAGAATCCCCGGGGGGAGGTGAGATCCGGCGCGGGGTTGGAGAATCCCTGGGGGGAGGCGGGAACCGGCGTGGGGTCGGAGAATCCCCGGGGGGAGACGAGAGCCGGCGCGGGGTCGGAGAATCCCCGGGGGAAGGTGAGAACCGGCGCGGGGTCGGAGAATCCCCGGGGGGAGGCGAGAACCGGCGCGGGGTCGGAGAATCCCCGGGGGGGAGGTGAGAACCGGCGCGGGTTCGGAGAATCCCCGGGGGGAGGCGGGAACCAGCGCGGGGTCGGAGAATCCCCGGGGGGGAGGCGGGAACCGGCGCGGGTTCGGAGAATCTCCGGGGGGAGGCGGGAACCGGCGCGGTGTCGGAGAATCCCCGGGGGGACGTGAGAACTGGCGTGGGGTCGGAGAATCCCCGGGAGGAGGTGAGAACCGGCGCGGGGCCGGAGAATCCCCAGGGGGGGTGAGAACCGGGGCGGGGACGGAGAATCCCCGGGGGGGGTGAGAACCGGGGCGGTGTCGGCGAATCCCGGCCCAGTTGTGTCAAATGTCCTGCTCCATGGGCATCATTCTCCGACCAGTGGGTCGGAGAATGGCCGTTGGCCGCCGTGAATCCCGCCCCCGCTGGTTGCCGAAGTCTCCGGCACCGGATATTCGGCAGGGGCGGGAATCGGGCCGCGCCGGTTGGCGGGCCACCCCCCTGGACTCTCTGGCCCAGATGGGCCGAAGTCCCGCCGATAAATTGCCTGTCCCGCCGGCGTGGATTAAACCACCTTTTGAACGGCGGGACAAGGCGGCGTGGGCGGGCTCCGGGGTCCCGGAGGGGGCGCGGGGCGATCTGGCCCCGGGGGGTGCCCCCACTGTGGCCTGGCCCGCGATCGGGGCCCACCGATCTAAAGGCGGGCCTGTGCCGTGGGGGCACTCTTTCCCTTCCGCCTCCGCCACGGTCTCCACCATGGCGGAGGCGGAAGAGACTCCCTCCACTACGCATGCGCAGGAAACTGTCAGCGGCCGCTGACGCTCCCGCGCATGCGCCGCCCCGAGATGTCATTTCCGCGCCAGCTGGCGGGGCAACAAAGGCCGTTTCTGCCAGCTGGCGGGGAGGAAATCCCTCCGGCGTTGGCCTAGCCCCTCAATGTTGGGGCTCGGCCCCCAAAGATGCGGAGCATTCCGCACCATTGGGGCGGCGCGATGCCCGTCTGATTGGCACCGTTGTGGGCGCCAGTCGGCGGACATCGCGCCGTTTCGGGAGAATTTCGCCCCATGTTGCAGATTCCGTATAATATTTACATAACTCCCTGAATCTAATGTTGGGGAGTCAATGATGAAGCGTTGTCCGTTGAAAGTGCCCCCCCCACCCCCCGGCGGTTCTCCGGGCCCCGATCGGCCGAATGGCCGGCGAGTTCAGCCAAATCCCACCGGTGTGGTTTACTCAGGTCCCAAATGGCGGGACCTGGAAGGTGTGTCTGCGGGGCCATCCTGGAGGGGGGATCCAGCCCCCCGGGGGGGGGGGGGGGGGGGGGGGGTGGTGGGGGGGGGGCATAGTGGCCTGGCCCACAATCGGCGCCTACCGATCGGCGGGCGGGCCGATTCCAGTGGGGGCCTAGTTCCTCCGCGCCAGGCCTCTGTAGGGCTCCGCCATATTGCCCGGGGGCCAGCGCGGAGAAGGGAAGTCCCGCGCATGAGCGGAATCAAGCCGGCTGTTCCGCGCATGCGCGAACTCGTGCCAGCTGTTCCGCGTCGGCTGGAGCTGCGGGGATCACTCTGACGCCAACCTAGCCCCCTAGGAAGGGGAGCATTCCCCACTATCGGGGACCGTTGACGCCGGAGTGGTTGCCGCCGCTTTTCACTCCGGCGTTGCGACATAGCCCCATTATTGGAAAATCCCACCCCTGGTCTATGCCTGTGTCTATGTTCCACATAATATTTTGCATAAATGTTGTAGTGCTTAATTAGTGAGATTCGATAAGTGTAAATCACAACTTCATAATCAACGCACGTCATTTCTATTGACATGAACTAGGGAATTTTGTTTGAAGCATTCCCTCACTGCTGTACAACTGGACAATGTCTGATTTCGACACACGTGAGGAGATAGGTGATTATAGCATTTATTTTAAGGTTGGATATTCCTACTGTGAAAAAGCTGTGCCACGATCCACACGCACTCTTGACAAGGGCGTAAGGACAGTACTTACAAATGGATTCCCTTCACAGATACGGAGAAAATTGTTGGCCTTAATTGCCACCTTAATTTTATCTTACTCGCACCCACTCCCACACCCGCCAAGCACAGGATTCTCAAAAGTATATTTTTCCCACCATGTTTCATCGACATTCCCAACAAAGTGACCTAAAAATCTTTGTCCTCTTAAATTTTTTTCTCCGCCTTGTTTTCCTACACCTGATGCTGCTTCAGCACTGCCTTTTCAAGCAGTCCATTCCAAACCTTAAACATTCATTGCGTAAAAAGAAGCTTTCCTGAATGTCACCTCTGATTCTTTCGCCGTTTGCATTCTGGTTATTAATCCTTCATTGGAAACGGTGGCCGGAATTGTCTGGCCTTTGGGATTCTCTTTTATTATTATTAATAATAATAATAATAATAATCGCTTATTGTCACAAGTCGGCTTCAATGAAGTTACTGTGAACAGCCCCTAGTCGCCACATTCCGGCGCCTGTTCGGGGAGGCTGGTACGGGAATTGAACCTGTGCTGCTGGCCTTGTTCTGCATTACAATCCAGCTGTTTAACCCACTGCTAAACCAGCCCCATCGTCAGCGCATTCCCGCCCATGGGTTTCCCTGACATGGCTTCAATGGGAAATCCTATTGATAAGCAGTGAGAGTAGAGAATCCCACCACCAGGGAACAGCACACCGCCAAAACACATGGGGCTGGGGGACCGGATAATCCAGCCCAGTTTCTCTTTATTTACTGTATCTAAAGTATATCAAACCTGCTCTTAACTTGGCTGTGCTAAGGAGAATAACCACAGGTTCCCCAGGGTTAATGTCGTTTGTGAGCTAATGTCAGGATGAGGTGAGAGGCTCAGCATCTGGTCATCTACCCCCTCAGTAGCATTGATGGGTTTAGATGCAGGTGACAATCCCACTGTATTAACTGGCAGACATTGTATAAAAACAGCATGCTGGAGAGAAAATTAAAACCAGTTTTGTTTAAAATTGAGTTGAAAATTGACATGAATTTAATGGAACACAGTGATTTCTAAAAAAATAAAACCAGAATATCCAAGAGAAACATTCTGAAACTATTGCCCGACAGATAATAAATCCTCAACGCTATCCCATCCATATATCGACAGAACTGTAGCAGTCTTATATGTAAATGAAAGCCTGTACCAGCCTCCCCGAACAGGTGCCGGAATGTGGCGACTAGGGGCTTTTCACAGTAACTTCATTGAAGCCTACTCGTGACAATAAGCAATTTTCATTTCATTCAAGCTACATTACCTACTGTCAAGTAGATAATTTGTAAAACATGAGTAACCATCGCTGACTCAAGGATGCAGTTTGCATAGGCTGGTGGTGGTTTTTGTCTGCTGTATTTCAAGAATACAGTAATTAAATTAAGTGCTTTGAAGTGTTTCAACATGATGTCCTATTTGTGTGCATGTTTATAAAAATGCTTGGAAGCATGGTGTTTTGCAGGGCTGTGCATTTATGCAGGTTTGAGTTCAGTGTAAAAATTAAATAATTCTGTGCGACCACTGTCAATTGCCACCCTGATCTTAAGTGAAAGGGTGAGGACGAAGTACATCAAAGCAGCGGAACGGCTATACCTGAAGGGGTGAACGGCCAATGATTTTCGGCACTCCATTGTAGTGATATGAATATCTAGAGACATGTAAAGGGTTAATGATTACATCTTAGTATAACACAACCCCTAGAGGGCAACACTAGATTCCACTATATATACAAGATCTCAAAGCATCTTGGGTCCCTTCCAACCAGGAATAACGAGACAGCAGAGTGTTAGAGATAGATCACAGCATAGTTACCACGTGTAGTTTAAATTAGTTAATACTTTAACATAGATTACTTAATTACTAGTTATAGTTCTGTAGAGTGTGCAAACTCAATATCAAATCAATTAGTTATTCAATAAATCTGTTTTGTTTTAAGTTGAAGATTGTTGGTTTCTTAAGAATCACACCATCAGACTATTCTGGATATATAAATCAAAGAGTAACAATATATTACCAAAGAGTAATATAACAGCCATAATGTTCTGTATTTCAGCTCAAACTGGGACAAGCTGGTGTTGCCGGTGTTGCACCATAGCCTTTGTTGCTATGGTGTAGACATTTGGTTGCTATAGCACTTCCACAATGTGATTGATAATGAGGGGAATAATTTATCTGTGTCTGACCCTAAAGTGCTCTCAACTCCTGAGTGTGATTCTTTTAGAGATGTGTGATTTTGTGGTTACAGAGAGTTGTAAAGTCAAACGTCAATTCTGGTCTCCAAAAATAGCTTGTGGATTGTGACCTTGTGCCAGTTCCTTCCTTCTGAAGATTCGTGTCACCATGTCTGTGTCTGAAGTGAACACACAGCTGTCTGTTTAACATCAGCAGAAAAGGCTAGAGTTGCAAAGAATGGTATACAGTGTCTTATAGTGACTGGCGAGGTTCAGCAAAACTAACTTAAAAGGGTATTCGTTCAAGTTTGCTATTTTTCTTTTAAAAGATTGGATCTTGCTCTCGGTTGTTGAGATGTGCTCGGCAGAGTTGAAGGGGGACTCATGGGAAAATTGGAGCAACAATGAGGCAGGTCACACCACGCTGACGTACCCCAGTGTCGGGGTAGATGGCCACCAGGAGAAGGCCACCAGAATTGGTAGAGATACGTGTGATGTAGGATAGGAGTGACTGAGAAGATGAAACAAATACGAAAATGAAAATCGCTTATTGTCACAAGTAGGCTTCAAATGAAGTTACTGTGAAAAGCTCCTAGTCGCCACATTCCGGCGCCTGTTCAGGGAGGCTGGTATGGGAATTGAACCGTGCTGCTGGCCTGCCTTGGTCTGCTTTAAAAGCCAGCGATTTAGCCCAGTGAGCTAAACCAGCCCCATTGCAGCCCCAATACAGCTGTGTTGCAAACCTTAGGTCAAGTGCCAAGCCCCATATGAGATGAAGTTAGCTGTTATAACCCCAGTGGAGATCCCGGGATCAGGACCATACAATTTCCCATGACCTCCCCGGAATATGAACTTCCCCTTTAAGGGAAGCAGGACTTCTGCTTTAAGCGGGCGGGGTTCCCCCTTTACAAGGACAGCCTCAGCTGTATAAAAGCCCCAGCCTCGGTGCAGCTCGGGGTGGGACACCCTGAGGGGAGTGGGGTAGTATTGTAATTGCATTGGAATAAATCTTGTTCTTTAATTTCTATCATCGTCTATGCATTCTGCTTATCGCGAACACTAGCCATGTGTGCCAACCAGGAAAACCCAACTAAAGCTGACCAAATGCCGACTGCACAAAAATGGTCCTGAAAAGATAGCCCATGATGCGAGTGAACAAGAGGTTGCACTGAGAGTGGTGGAGGACCCAAGTTGTAGAAATACCCACCCAACATTTCCAACACCTTTGCTGTCCATTTTGGATGTGGGGAAAGTGCTCAGAAGGCAATATCCATGCTCAAAGCTTCTGGTTTGCTTTTGACAGTGGGGTATTTGGAATTTTCACTTTTTTATTTGTCACACCTTCCAGAATTTTGAATTCTTCTGCATTTCTATCTTTCAAGCCAACAAAAAAAAAGATCTTGGAAGAGCTTAAGGCGTTTTAAATACCAACATGAAGTAGGTTTCAATGGAACATCCCAAATCCAGTTACCTCAAATGATTATTGATTCTCAATTTCCAGGTGGATTTTTATTTCCACTCAGTTCAGTGAAAAGTATTAGCACATGATTCCCCCAAATGATCATCAAAGCCCACCTGTACCATGTCATTTTCTGAAATCTAGAGAAATTAGGTGATTTGAGGTGAACGAGTTTAAATTCTAGGAAGCTGGAGTTTTTTTTTCAGCTCTAGATCTTCATTAACACCTACATGTGGGACTGAAAATGGCACATTTACATTTCAGTTTCCATTTTATTAATGTAATGTAGAATGTGTATTTTAGCTCTTTTAAAAGTGTTCGGATACCGGACTGGGCCCCAACATTTGTTCGGATACCAGGCGAGAATCCCAAACAATTTTTTGAAATTTGTGAGAATTTACATAGAATTTACAGTGCAGAAGGAAGCCATTCGGCCCATCGAGTCTGCACCGGCTCTTGGAAAGAGCACTCTACCCAAGCCCACACTCTCACTCTATCCCTATAACCCAGTAACCCCACCCAACACTAAGGGCAATTTTGGACACTAAGGGCAATTTAGCATGGCCAATCCACCTAACCTGCACATCTTTGGACTGTGGGAGGAAACCGGAGCACCCGGAGGAAACCTACGCACACACGGGGAGGATGTGCAGACTCCGCACAGACAGTGACCCAAGCCGGAATTGAACCTGGGACCCTGGAGCTGTGAAGCAATTGTGCTATCCACAAGGCTACCGTGGTGTCCGTGGCTTAGTTTGTTTTACTGAGATTGAGAAGGAAGTGGAACTATTTACACTTGGAGACAATGGCAGCAGTCTCTTGAATTTCCAGTGGGTAGATTCTGAGTCTTCCAAAGTTCTAGGACGGACCCACAGCTTTCAAGCAGTAAGCAGTTGTGCTGTAAACTGAGCTGAGGGGGAGTTACAGTCAAGCATGGCTCATTGACATTCCTATCTGAAGGCAAGGGGTGGCATGGTGGCACAGCAGTTAGCACGGTTGTATCGCAGCGCCAGGGACCTAGGGTTGATTCCGACCTTGGGTGACTGTGTGGCGTTTCTACGTTCTCCCCACGTCTGTGTGGGTATTCATCTGGTGCTCAGGTTTCCTCCTGCAGTCTAAAGAGGATCAGGTTCGGTGGATTGGCCATGCTAAATTGCCCCTTAGTGCCCAGAGGTTAGGTTAGGTAGGGTTACGGAGTAGGGTGGGGATTGAGCCTATAGGTAGGGTGCTCTTTCGGAAGGTTGGTGCAGACTCAATGGGCCGAATGGCATCCTTCTACACTGTAGGGATTCTATGATTCTATGACAATGTGTTTCATGTTACCATGGGCAAGATGGTAGAGGAAGCCCTTTTGTGGACCAGCCTATCAGCTTCCCTACAAATCAATGATTAATACAGATAGACAGCAGTTCTGTGTGGTCAGTAGAGAGAAGATGCTGCTGGTCCTTGCGAGCTACCATAACTGGATACGGGAGGAGAGAGATAGTCTCTAGTTGAAGAGACATGTCCTGCAACCTTCTACGGATTCTGGGATATACATCCTGCCATGGCTGGGGAAACACAAGTCATCGGAACAGGCATTCCTGCTGATGCTGGATTTAAGAATTCTCTGAAAACTGAGGAGCATGCCTAGGACAGTCCTCCGAGGTTTGGACTGGGTGAAGCTGGGATATGGGAACCATTTGAAATCTTGCCATGTCTTTCTTCCGTCTAAGAAAAGGCAGCTTGAATCTTTTTTAAAATGCTATAGGCCTCTTTGTGGATCATAATAGTGCCCATGTCTGTGTGCATGTGTCCATGTGCTTATAGTAATAGAATTGTGTCCTAGTGTCATACCTGGTGAAACCAGGGCCCAGGTTTGGTATTGAGGAGTTAAGAGCTGAGCATGTCCTCTGTTCAATTTCTGGTATCTGCCAAATTAGCTAATCTCATTCTTGGTTTTCTGGTCATGGTTGTATGAATTGGGAAAAATGAAAAATAAGAACAAGAACTAGCATTTATTTGGCACCTTTAACATTGCAAAATGTCCCAAGGCTGTCATGAATAAAAAGTCAAACTGGGCTTGTACTTCTGACCAGTGCCCTATACTCTCTGCCAGAAACCACACCTTTGGGGCACAATTTAGCGGGACAAAAACAGAGTCCCATTTCTGGCCCGTTTAGCGGGATGTTTATCAGCACCTGCAGCTCCGAAAAAGACATCACTATTTAACGGCATTTTGCCGGGTTTTTTTTGGATCCCTGCCGAGCTGCACTGACATCATTTCCTGCACTGATGAGTTCAGCTCGGCAGCGCAGGAAGAGTTCTTGCAGATTGAGGCACCATTTTTAAAGGCCGCCCCAATCTTTCGACCCCTCCCGCAGCATCCCCACTGCGACCTCCTGACCCCCTCACTTCATCCAACCTATCTCTTACAGGGTCCCAGGTACGGCTGTTAACAAAGAACAAAGAAAGGTACAGCACAGGAACAGGCCTTTCGGCCCTCCAAGCCTGCGCCAACCATGCTGCCCGTCTAAACTAAAATCTTCTACACTTCCGGGGTCCATATCTCTCTATTCCCATTCTATTCATGTATTTGTCAAGATGCCCCTTAAACGTCACTATCGTCCCTGCTTTCACCACCCCCTCGGGCAGCGAGTTCCAGGCACCCACTACCCTCTGTGTAAAAAAACTTGCCTCGTACATCTCCTCTAAACCTTGCCCCTCGCACCTTAAGCCTATGCCCCCTAGTAATTGACC
Organism: Scyliorhinus torazame; assembly: GCF_047496885.1. NCBI lineage: Eukaryota > Metazoa > Chordata > Chondrichthyes > Carcharhiniformes > Scyliorhinidae > Scyliorhinus > Scyliorhinus torazame. Next base: position 41,917,754 of record NC_092707.1, read on the forward strand.
CCTCTACCCTGGGAAAAAGTCTCTGACTATCCACTCTGTCTCTGCCCCTCATAATTTTGTATACCTCTATCAGGTAGCCCCTCAACCTCCTTCGTTCCAGTGAGAGCAAACCAAGTTTATTCAACCTCTCCTCATAGCTAGTGCCCTCCATACCAGGCAACATCCTGGTAAAATCTCTTCTGCACCCTCTCTAAAGCCTCCACATCCTTCTGGTAGTGTGGCGACCAGAATTGAAGACTATATTCCAAGTGTGGCCTAACTAAGGTTCTATACAGCTGCAACATGACTTGCCAATTTTTATACTCAATGCCCCGGCCAATAAAGGCAAGCATGCCGTATGCCTTCTTGACTACCTTCTCCACCTGTGTTGCCCCTTTCAGTGACCTGTGGACCTGTACACCTCGATCTCTCTGACTGTCAATACTCTTGAGTGTTCTACCATTCACTGTATATTCCGTACCTGCATTAGACCTTCCAAAATGCATTACCTCACATTTGTCCGGATTAAATTCCATCTGCCATCTCTCCGCCCAAGTCTCCAAACAATCTAAATCCTGCTGTATCCTCTGACAGTCCTTATCGCTATCCGCAATTCTACCAACCTGTGTTGTCCGCAAACATACTAATCAGACCAGTTACATTTTCCTCCAAATCATTTATATATACTACGAACAGCAAAGATCCCAGTACTGAACCCTGTGGAACACCACTAGTCACAGCCCTCCAATCGGAAAAGCACTCTTCCATTGGTACTCTCTGCCTTCTATGACCTAGCCAGTTCTGTATCCATCTTGCCAGCTCACCTCTGATCCCGCGTGACTTCATCTTTTGTACCAGTCTGCCATGAGGGACCTTGTCAAAGGCCTTACTGAAGTCCATATAGACAACATCCACTGCCCTACCTGTATCAGTCATCTTTGTAACCTCCTCGAAAAACTCTAACAAGTCAGTGAAACATGGGGCGAAATTCTCCGGAAACGGCGCGATGTCCGCCGACTGGTGCCCAAAACGGCGCCAATCAGCCGGGCATCGTGCCGCCCCAAAGGTGCGGAATGCTCCGCATCGTTGGGGGCCGAGCCCCAACATTGAGGGGCTAGGCCGACGCCGGAGGAATTTCCGCCCCGCCAGCTGGCGGAAACGGCCTTTATTGCCCCGCCAGCTGGCGCGGAAATGACATCTCCGGGCGGCGCATGCGCGGGAGTGTCAGCGGCCGCTGACAGTTTCCCACGCATGCGCAGTGGAGGGAGTCTCTTCCACCTCCGCCATGGTGGAGACCGTGGCGGAGGCGGAAGGGAAAGAGTGCCCCCACGGCACAGGCCCGCCCGCGGATCGGTGGGCCCCGATCGTGGGCTAGGCCACCGTGGGGGCACCCCCCCGGGGCCAGATCGCCCCGCGACCCCCCCAGGATCCCGGAGCCCGCCCACGCCGCCTTGTCCCGCCGGTAAGGTAGGTGATTTAATTTACGCTGGCGGGACAGGCAATTTATCGGCGGGACTTCAGCCCATCCGGGCCGGAGAATCGAGCGGGGGGGGGGGGTGGCCCGCCAACCGGCGCGGCGCGATTCCCGCCCCCGCCGAATATCCGGTGCCGGAGACTTCGGCAACCGGCAGGGGCGGGATTCACGCCAGCCCCCGGCGATTCTCCGATCCGGCGGGGGGTCGGAGAATGTCGCCCATGAACTCCCCTTCACAAAACCATGCTGCCTCTCACTAATACGTCCACTTGCTTCCAAATGGGAGTAGATCCTGTCTCGAAAAATTCTCTCCAGTAATTTCCCTACCACTGACGTAAAGCACACCGGCCTGTAGTTCACTAGATTATCCCTCTTAAACAAATGAACAACATTGCCTATTCTCCAGTCCTCCGGGACATCACCTGAAGACAGTGAGGGTCCAAAGATTTCTGTCAAGGCTTCAGCAATTTCCTCTCTTGCCTCCTTCAGTATTCTGGGGTAGATCCCATCAGGCCCTGGGGACTTATCCACCTGAATATTTTTCAAGACGCCCAACACCATCTTTTTGGATCTCAATGTGACCCAGGCTATCTACACACCCTTCTCCAGACTCAACATCTACCAATTCCTTCTCTTTGGTGAATACTGATGCAAAGTATTCATTTAGTACCTCGCCCATTTCCTCTGGCTCCACACATAGATTCCCTTGCCTATCCTTCAGTGGGCCAACCCTTTCCCTGGCTACCCTCTTGCTTTTTATGTACGTGTAAAAAGCCTTGGGATTTTCCTTAACCCTATTTGCTAATGACTTTTCGTGACCCCTTCTAGCCCTCCTGACTCCTTGCTTAAGTTCCTTCCTACTTTCCTTATATTCCACTCCGGCTTCGTCTGTTCCCAGCCTTCTACCCTGACAAATGCCTCCTTTTTCTTTTTGACGAGGCATACAATATCTCTCATTATCCAAGGTTCCCAAATTTGCCATATTTATCCTTCATCCTCACAGGAACATGCCGGTCCTGAATTCCTTTCAACTGACACTTGAAAGCCTCCCACATGTCAGATGTTGATTTACCCTCAAACATCCGCCCCCAATCTATGTTCTTCAGTTCCCACCTAATGTTGTTATAATTAGCCTTCCTCCAATTTAGCACATTCACCCTAGGACCAGTCTTATCCTTGTCCACCAGCACTTACTGAATTGTGGTCACTGTTCCTGAAATGCTCCCCCACTGAAACTTCTACCATCTGGCTGGGCTCATTCCCCAATACCAGGTCCAGTACAGCCCCTTCCCTAGTTGGACTATCTATATATTGTTTTAAGTAGCCCTCCTGGATGCTCCTTACAAACTCTGCCCCGTCCAAGCCTCTAGCACTAAGTGAGTCCCAGTCAATATTGGGGAAGTTAAAGTCTCCCACCACAACAACCCTGTTGCTTTTGCTCCTTTCCAAAACCTGTCTACCTATCTGTTCCTCTATCTCCCGCTGGCTGTTGGGAGGCCTGTAGTAAACCCCCAACATTGTGACTGCACCCTTCTTATTCCTGATCTCTACCCATATAGCCTCGCTGCCCTCTGAGGTGTCCTCCCACAGTACAGCTGTGATATTCTCCCCAACCAGTAGCGCAACTCCTCCACCCCTTTTACAGCCCCCTCTATTCCGCCTGAAACATCTAAATCCTGGAACGTTTAGCTGCGAATCCTGTCCTTCCCTCACCCAGGTCTCTGTAATGGCAACAACATCCAAGTACTAATCCAAGCTCTCAGTTCATCTGCCTTACCTGTTATACTTCTTGCATTAAAACATATGCACTTCAGGCCACCAGTCCCACTGTTTTCAGCAACATCTCCCTGTCTGCTCATCCTTAGAGCCAAACTGGCCTATTTCCTTGTTCTACTTCAATCTTTTCACCTTCTGACCTATTGTTCCAGTACCCACCCTCCTGCCATACTAGTTTAAACCCTCCTAGTATTACGTCCAGGGTGTCGGGAGAATACAGTGCATAATATTTAAATGAGCCAATGGCTCCTTTAAATATACTAATCTGGATACCGCCCAGAGAGGGTGAGATCCAGATTGTGACATCTGACGAGATTCCGTTGAATCTCGCGAGACATTTTGAGCATCGTGGATTTCATGAAAGGCCTGTTGCGAGATTCAGCGACCTCGTTGCGTCACTACGTAGGGTGTTGCGAGGCCATCATCCCGTGATCTCTGGATGGGGATAAGGTAGAGCTTGTTACTTACAAACCCACAATACTCCCTGTTTGTGTTCTCACGTAGCCATTTGGACAAGGGCCTTGAGCGTGACTGTGGGATCAAATCCCAGCAAGAACTGAGACTGTAGGAAAGATAAGGCAACATTCTTATTTAAAAATAAAATGTTATATTTTGTTTTGTTGTAGAGTTCCGTCTTTGAAGAAAGCCTGATGCGCAGAATCTCTGGTAGCAGCAGTGTGCACACACTGAGCAAAGCAGCTTTCATTGAGAAGGTGCGAGAGAGCAATGCAGCGTGTCAGAGTGGAGATTTCACAACAGGCGTCCAGCTCTACACTGAAGCCATTGCAGCAGACCCTCAGAACTGTATCCTGTACAGCAACCGATCAGCTGTTCTGGTGAAGCTGAACGAGTATGAGAAGGCCCTGGATGATGCAGTTAAAGCACGGCTCTTAAACCCCAAGTGGTCAAAGGTAGGATAGTTTCCTTGATTCTTGGAGAAGGTGGAGTCCTCTGCAACTAAGTAAGCCCATTCTGCTGCTGGGGGATAATTGTTCTTTTGCAGATCCTTTCATCGCAGCTGCAGTACCAGTCCTTCTGCGACTGACGCCTTGTTAGTCTGACACCGTTACTGTGTGGCTGACCGATCCCACTGTGACAAAAAAACCTGTTGATCTGAACTCTGTCTCATCTGTTGTATTTGTGTCCAGTTGTGGGTGGATGACTGCTGAGAAATAATGCTACATTCGAAATGTGTGTTGCAACCTTTACATGTAATTCACCACTTGCAATTCAGCCTGAAAACAAGAGGGGCTACGATGTTTGATGATGATGCTTGTGACATCATGAATGGTGGAAGCTATTGAAAGCATGGTGGTGCAGTGGTTAGCACTGCTGCCTCACGGCACCAAGGATCCGGGTTTGATCCTGGCCCCGGGTCACTGTCCGTGTGGAGTTGCACATTCTCCCCGTGTCTGCGTGGGTCTCACCCCCACAACCCAAAAAGATTGCAGGGTAGGTGGATTGGCCACGCTAAACTGCCCCTTAATTGGAAAAATGAGAAAATGAAAATAACATTAAAAAATAGAATGGTGGAACCAAACAGGAAATTTGACATGTAGAGTGCTAAACCATGCAGACATCAGGCCAGATGAACAAGCTACTGGTATCTGTGGAGCTAATGACTGATATCCTGATATCTGGGTTACCTGGGACCAATGTAATAGTTTTTAGGGACAGGAGTTTGGAAAGAACTCAGGAGTTAGTCTGCTTACATAAATACTACGATTGAAAAATCTCTTTCAAATGACCAACTGTTGCACGTTGCTTGGGTTTAATTCATTTAAGCATGCAGACTCCGAAATGTGAAGACTTTTGGGGAGTTTTAATTCCACAGCTGTGGGGCATGGAGGATGAGTTAAATCATCCAGGAAGAAGCAGGTTTATGGCACCCATGTGTTCCATCCCGAAGTGAAGGCAGAATTGAATATTTACGACATGTTTAGCTCCGAAATTAACAGCCCTGCTTATGTCTGCTCAGCATTTGCACTCAATCAATCGTTATATTTATTTTACCTCTCTGATATTTCTGAGTGTTCATATAAATGCTGTGCATCTGTTGCGTACTCTGTTCCGACAGTATATACGATATGTGAATTTTGGCTGTCTTCACAGTTTGAACTACCGCATCTGTGCACACTTAGTACCTTGTCTGTGGCGTATTTGGATGGATGGTTGAGGTGAGGTGTGGACTTAGCACACGATTCAATTAGGTGAGGATTTCACCATCAAAATTCAAATGAGCCACCAAGAGGTTGACAAGTGGTATAAAATCTGTGATTGACACACAGGTTTGTCCTGGTGTTCTTATCCATCCACAAAGGAATTCTCTTTCTCTCAAGTCGGAGTGAGATTCTGGGCGGAATCTTATCTTTTGTTTTCAAAGTGTCAGGTTCTGACTGAAAACGGGTGTGTAGCTCCCTAGCTCCAGACCTTGAGCCTCTGTGAAAAAGATAAATGAGTGGGTGTGGTTTACGCTGTCACTCTGATGGGATGGGGCCCAATAGAGCCAGCTCCACCGAGATCGGGGCGGCAACTTAAAGGGCGCACCAATCAGCACAGTAACAGAACAGCCCCCACCCGCCCCACCCCAAGTTCATGTTAGGTCCCCCGCTCACAAGCTCCTTCCCCTCACTCTCTGCCCCCTCCCTCCACCACAGCACAAGCGACAGGGCTTTCCTCCCCCACCCCCACAGTGCCAACATCGGGGCCCCTCCCCCACCCCCCCATTCACACGCATCAGGTTGACCCATCCCCACACCCCTTGCAGTCATGGGGGTCAATCACCCCTCCGCCACGTTAGTCCCGGTAGCACGTTCCACTCTCACAGACATCAGCCCTCCCCAAACACAAAAGGGGAACCCCTCCCATGAGGCTGCCCAGAGGGCCCACCCCTGGCACTGCCCCCTGGAACAGGTTGGCATTGGCAGGGCGCCACTGCCAGGTTGGACAGGAAATAGGATGGGTTGGCTGGAGGACCCTGTCAACAATGATTGAGGAAAAAGGAAGGTATGTTGGAAGCATGCGTGGAGCAGATCTCTTGCGATTGTGAAATTGGGAGGATGGAAGAGTCCCGACTGGAATGTGGATGTGAGGAAGTATAGCAGTGAGAGCCACTGGGTTTATAGTGAATATTGGTCAATAGTCAATCCCCTGAGATGGAAACAGAGAATCCAAGGAAGAAAAGGAAGCGTTGAGGTTGGATTCTATGAAGGTGAGAAAAGGGTGAAAATAGGAAGCAAAGTTGATGAAACTTTCCATTTTGGGATGAGAGCAGGAATCAGCACCAACATACTTATCAATGTACTGGAAAAAGAGATGAGGAAGTAGACTTCAATAGGACTGGAACAAAGAATGTCCCATGTAACCTCCAAAAAGGCAGGCAAAGCTGGAATCCAAATGGGTTCCCGTAGCAACACCTCTTTGCAGAAAGTGATTGGAATCAAAGGACAAATTGTTCAGCCAGGTGGGGGGAGAGTCATGGGGGATGGTGACTGGGTCGGGCTTTATTCCCAGAATAGGGCTCTCAGACGGTCCTGGTGAAGGAGAGAATTGCAGAGGGGGCTGGTTTAGCACAGTGGGCTAAACAGCTGGCTTGTAAGGCAGAATAAGGCAGCAGCGTGGATTCAATTCCCGTACCAGCCCCCCCGAACAGGCGCCGGAATGTGGCGACTAGGGGCTTTTCACAGTAACTTCATTGAAGCCTACTTGTGACAATAAGCGATTATTATTATTATTATTATTATTATTATTATTATTAGGGAGCTTCCGATCCTCTGGGAGGCCCCCATGAGTGCCGTTCCCTCTGGTCCTCATTTGTGGAGACCGCTACTGAACGGCAGGTCTGATCCTAAAGCCAAAATTATGTTTGGTGTTGTTACACAATGCATTGCAAATCACTTTTGGAGTGCAGTATTTGGTCTGTAGGATTGAGAACTCCTTCTATATTCAGGCTGAGCTTAAACTAACCTTCTCAAAAGTCACGAATTCCAGCAGGTCCCCCCGCAATGCCAGGGCACAGAGTGGAGAGGTTGACCTCCATCCCAACAGGATCCGCCTTTGGGCGATCAATGAGACAAAGGCTACAACATCTGCCTCCGCACCCGTTTCAAACCCCGGCTGGTCCGACACCCTGAATATGACCTCCCGAGGGCCCGGGTCCAGTTTCACGTGCACCACTTTAGAGATTACCCTAAAAGCCACCTTTCCAGTAATCCTCCAGCTTTGGTCAGGACCAAAGCATATGAATGTGGTTTGCGCCCCCCCCCCCCCACCCGCAACGTTCACACACATCGTCTACCCCCTCAAAGAGCCGGCTCATCCTCGCCCTTGTGAGGTGTGCTCTCTTTACCACCTGCAGCAGTATCGCGCACGAGGTGGAGGCGTTCACCCTCCGGAGCACCTCACACCAGAACCCCTCCTCCATACCCTCTCCCAGCATTTCCTCCCACTTCGCCTTGATCCTATCCAGCGGCGCCTTCTCCTCTGCCTAAATAGCCTTGTAAACCGCCGACACTACCCCCTTCTCCAGCCCCCTGTCAAGGCTTTCTTTCCTGAAGGCCTTTTCAACAAACTGTTGCTTGTTGAAAAGTGCAGTGAAATTGTTTTCTCTTGTTTTCCTCTCTTCACTGCCCCATCTGATACCTGAGTTGTATTCTGACAGGAGGAAGAAACTCCCAAGTATCAGCTTCAGGAACAGCATCATGTGAGGATCCTTCTGTTTAATCCCTGTCTGTTCCCTTTTCCTCCTCTTCATCTTTTCGCTGTTACCATTTCTTGTCCATGGATGATTAATGCCTTTAAGACCAAGCAGTTTACCTTTCATTTACAAACAGGAATCTCCAGCAGGATGTGCTGTTTGGTCTGGCATCAGTGAAGACCCGGGCTGACTGGCTTTATAGTGGCCAGTAAGCTGTCCCCAAAAGCCTGTTTTTTGTCGGGGACAGGCAGTAATTGGTTCTGCTGTCTATGGAATGTTCCTTAGTGAGACCAGGTTTTATTTTCATTTTGGTGCCAAAAGCCTGGAGGGTCGCAGCTCTGAATTTTCTCTCTTATCTAATGGATTATTTCTAAATATCCGAGGTAAAAACCTCTCTCTCCTCACAGCCAGACTGAACTGCAAGGGCACCAAAGTCAAACCACCAGCTGCAGGCAGGGTTCAGATGTTTAAAACCCTTTTAAAATCTTGTGTGGGGAAATCTGTTCTTATCTCAGTAAGGCTGTTGGTCATTCTGGTGGAATTGGAAGCAAATAAGAATTAAGCAGGCCTGAGGCTGTTCCCTTTGAATGAAGGCCCAGGTTGATAAAAGTTAAACTGCCTCTGCCGAGGAAATCCTATTGTCTGGGAGTACTGATTGAATGTTACTGCCAGAAGACAATATCTAACATTACACTTCGATCCCCATCCATCCTGGGAGGACTGCCTGCTGCAACAACTTCAACATCGGAAACAAGGACACTCATCTTTCATTTCATATTAATCCACTTATTATTTTCACCCTTTTCCCTCCCCTCTATGTGTGTCTGTCTTGTGATTTGATTTGATTTGATTTATTATTGTCACATGTATTAGTATACAGTGAAAAGTATTGTTTCTTGCATGCTGTGCAGACAATGCATACCGTACATAGGGAAGGAAGGAGCGACTACAGAATGCAATGTTACAGTCATAGCTAGGGTGCAGAGAAAAGATCAACTTAATACGAGGTAAGTCCATTCAAAATCTGATGGCAGCAAGGAAGAAGCTGTTCTTGAGTCGGTTGGTACGTGACCTCAAACTTTTGTATCTTCTTCCTGACGGAAGAAGGTGGAAGAGAGTATGTCCGGGGTGCATGGGGTCCTTAATTATGCTGGTTGCCTTTCCGAGGCAGCGGGAATTGTAGACAGAGTCAATGGATAGGAGGCTGGTTTGCATGGTGGACTAAGGTACATAGTTTCCTGCGGTCTTGGACAGAGCAGGAATCATACCAAGCTGTGATACAAGCAGAAAGAATGCTTTCTATGGTGCACCTGTAAAAGTTGGTGAGAGATGTAGCTGACATGCCAACATTCCTTAGTTTTCTGAGAAAGTAGAGTCGTTGGTGGGCTTTCTTAACTATATTGTCGGCATGGGGGGGACAGGTTGTTGGTGATCTGGACACCTAAAAACTTGAAGCTCTCGACCCTTTCTACTTCGTTCCCATTGATGTAGACAGGTGCATGTTCTCTCCTACGCTTCCTGAAGTTGATGACAATCTCCTTCGTTTTGTTGACATTGAGGGAGAGATTATTGTCATCGCACCAGTTCACCAGATTCTCTAACTCATTCCTGTACTCTGTCTCGCCATTGTTTGAAATCCGACCCACTACGGTGGTGTCATCAGCAAATTTGAAAACCGAGTTGGAGGGGAATTTAGCCACACAGTCAGAGGTGTATAAGGAGTATAGTAGGGGGCTGAGGACACAGCCTTGTGGGGCACCGGTGTTGAGGATGATCGTGGAGGAGGTGTTGTTGCCTATCTTTACTGATTGTGGCCTGTGGGTTAGAAAGTTCAGGATCCAGTCGCAGAGGGAGGAGCCGAGACCAAGGCCACGGAGTTTGGAGATGAGTTTCGTAGGAATAATAGCGTTGAAGGCTGAGCTGTAGTCAATAAATAGGAGTCTGACTTCAAAAGATGGGACATGTTACCGCTCTCGCTGGCGGGTAGAGTGCAGTCGGTCAAAATGGTGGTCCTTCCGAGGTTTCTGTTTGTGTTTCAGTGCCTTCCCATCGTGATCACTAAGGCCTTTTTTTAAGAGAGTAGGCAGGAGTATTATGGGGTTTGTGTGGGCGAATAAGACCCCGAGAGTAAGGAGAGGGTTCCTGGAACACAGTAGGGACCGAGGAGGGTTGGCGCTGCCAAACCTGGGGAGCTACTACTGGGCAGCAAATGTGGCGATGATCCGCAAGTGGGTTATGGAGGGAGAGGGGGCGGCATGGAAGAGGATGGAGATGGCGTCCTGTAAAGGAATGAGCCTGTGGGCGTTGGTGACGGCACCGCTGCCGCTCTCGCCGACAAAGTATACCACGAGCCCGGTGGTGGCGGCAACGCTAAGGATCTGGGGCCAGTGGAGACGGCACCGGGGTGCAATGGGAGCATCGGTGTGGTCCCCGATCAGGGGTAACCACCGGTTTGTCCTGGGGAAGATGGACAGGGGGTTCCAGAGCTGGCATCGGGTGGGGATTGGAAGAAAGGGGGACCTGTTCATCGACGGGACGTTTGCGAACCTAGGGGCACTGGAGAAGAAGTTTGAGTTACCCCCGGGAAATGCCTTTAGATATATGCAGGTGAGGGCTTTTGTGAGGCGACAGGTGAGGGAATTCCCGTTGCTCCCGGCACAAGAAGTTCAAGATAGGGTGATCTCGGGTGTATGGGTCGGGGAGGGCAAGGTGTCGGAAATACACCAGGAGTTGAAAGAAGAGAGGGAAGCGCTGGTAGAAGAGTTGAAGGGTAAATGGGAGGAGAAGCTGGGGGAGGAGATCGAGGAAGGTCTGTGGGCGGATGCCCTAGGTAGGGTTAATTCCTCCTCCTCGTGTGCCAGGCTTAGCCTGATACAATTTAAGGTGGTCCACAGGGCGCACTTGACGGGGGCGAGGTTGAGTAGGTTCTTTGGGGTAGAGGACAGATGTGGAAGGTGTTCAGGGAGTCCGGCGAACCATGTCCATATGTTTTGGTCATGCCCGGCACTGGAGGGGTTCTGGAGAGGAGTGGCGGGAGCAATATCTCAGGTGGTGAAAGTCCGGGTCAAGCCAAGCTGGGGGCTAGCAATATTTGGAGTAGTGGACGAACCGGGAGTGCAGGAGGCGAAAGAGGCCGGCATTCTGGCCTTTGCGTCCCTAGTAGCCCGGCGAAGGATCTTGCTAATGTGGAAGGAGGCGAAGCCCCCCAGCCTGGAGGCCTGGATAAATGACATGGCTGGGTCCATAAAGTTGGAGAGGATGAAGTTCGCCTTGAGAGGGTCTGCGCAGGGGTTCTGCAGGCGGTGGCAACCGTTCCTAGACTATCTCATGGAGCGTTAGAGGAAGGTAGGTCAGCAGCAGCAACCTTGGGGGGGGGGGACGTCCTGGGAGGGGAGGGGGGGGGGGAAAGGGGGGACTGCCTGGGAGGGTGGATGAGCAAGAGATAACATGAAGGGTTGGGGAAACTGGCACGTATGGGTGAGGGCCAGTGTACAAAGCTGTGTAAATATATCATTTTGCCATGTATATATCTTGCTCTGCGCGATTTCTCGTTTTCGTTTTCTTACGGGGGGTGGGGGGGAGGGGGGGGTTATTGTTTGTAAGGGAGAAAAATTGTGTTAAAAAACTTTAATAAATATTTTTTTAAAAAAAATAAATAGGAGTCTGACATAGGTGTCTTTGTTATCTAGATGTTCCAGTGTTGAGTGAAAGGCCAGGGCGGTGGCATCTGCTGTGGAAATGTTGCAGCGGTAGGCGAACTGTAGTGGATCAAGGCAATCCGGGAGACTGGAGTTGATTCGTGCCATGACTAACCTTTCGAAGCACTTCATAATGATGGATGTCAGAGCCACTGGACGTTAGTCATTAAGGCACTGTGTATTTGGGTGGGATGGTAAAAGGGGGAGTAGTTGATTAGCTGGCCATTATTCCATCATAAGTACTGCATATTTCAACTTTATTTCTGTCATAAATAAACAGTTAGTGTTCAATTTAAGAGCCCGGTGGCTATAACTTATTGACCAGTCAAAGGGCCAACGATTCTGTGGATTATATATGAATTATTGGTTAATTGACTAGTGATGGGGCTCTGGAGTCTGTGGGGCTAGAATTGACCGCGCACTAGCCCAGGGTGTCTGGAGGCTATAGTTAACCTCTACTGAGTTATCTTCTCAAGGCTTTCTTTCTTGAAGTTCAGTTACTGTCACTGGGTGAGGGAACGGTGAGAAGGGATCGAAGCGATGCATAAATAGGAAACATTAATAAAGGGGTGAACTAAAATTTGTCCATAAGCAAGGTTTTAGGAAGTTCAAGAGACATGTTGGAACCATCACGTGTAATTTCCTGGGCCATAACAGGAAAGGGTAGTCGGCCATTCAGCCGCTCAAATCTGATGTGCCATTCAATGCATTCATGGCTGATTTGTGTCCCAACCTCATCTACGCACCCCCAAAAAAATCAAAGAGAAAGGGTTATCTTTGAATCGCTGTAATGTATCTCTTGATGTGTGACTGGCAGGCACATCAGCATGCAGCCTGATGCCGGATGTTGCAGTTTGGGTTGTTAAGCTGCTTTTGCTGGTTGTATGAAAGGAGTGAACTCGTCTCTTTGCGATCTGGGAACGTACATCTTAGGTTGTGAAAAGCAGGATTGACAATCACCCTCTTGTTGCAAGTTGTAATTTACAGAAGGTTCCCATCATGTCCAACCATTTGAATGCCTAATATTGTCTGCCGTTCCAGACTTGTGTAGGCTGCTATTATGATGGTTTATTTACAAATTAAACAATGACATTTCAGAACTAAGTATTTATAGCATTTATAGCATTGGACAATATTGTTGAAGTCCATCAGTCTGCACTATCTCAGAAAACAGGTTGCTGTAACCCCGAGAGTTTCTTCCAAATTCCCTTCTCTGGGAATCTTCCAAAACTCCCCAGAGAACCTTGTGGTCCTTCCCCACAACCCTCCAACTCAGAAAGTCAAATTTGTTTTGAAGGTAGGACAGTTAATCAATCATTATTTGAGGCTGCATTACTATTGTAATGCTTGACAAAGTGCAGGCTCTCCACTTGTTGCTGGGACTAATGAACAGTATACAAGGGCTGTCTACACCAGACGACTGAAATAGACCGTTTTAAAATGCAGCAATGTGAGTTATCAACTGTATAGTGCTGAATTGTAATTTGTCATAAGTTTACTCAAATGCTGGCACCTTGCAATCGTTAGTTGAATTTTAAGGACATTACCCCTGATGCACCAGTCTTTGGGCCCAGTAGCATGTACGGAACTCAAAATTAGATGCAGCGTGTCTAATGGTGACTTTTTAACTCAGCCACCTCCTTTTTGAATCAAAGACATTAATGACTCAAACAGATGCCATTCAGCCCATCGTGTCTCATGTTACTTCTAGATTTCCAAGCAGTAGGCCCTCATGATGCGATCTGAGCGCCAGTATTTAAAGTGGAGTTTCCAATATTTGAAGGGCTTCAGAGTTGGAAGAGAAGTGAATGGAGTCCAGTTGGGCAAAAGCTGCAACTCATTTCAGTGACTCTTCCTGAGATGTCCTGCTAAGTCCATCTACACCTACTCCATGATGTGTTAGGCAGGTTGGTTCGGTGTGGACTGCACTCGATGCAGGGAAGTTAGAAACAGACGTCTAACACAGGAGAAGATCCAACACTGTTTTATTCAACTAGATGAACTGCTGGTCATATTCAGCTGTGGGTCGACACTATCCTGATCTGACTAGTGACCTTGTAGTAGCCTGACCAGACTTACTAGCTACCACATGGTGTTTGTGTTTGCTAGCTCGTGGACTCTGACTGTCTCAGGAGCTGGGTCCCAAGAGAGCGGGAAACCAAGTGCCCTCTGGCTTTATAGTGGTAGTGTCCTGTCTGGTGATTGGCTGTGCTGTGTTGTTTGCTTACTGGTCATCCTATGTGTCAATCACTGCCTGTCTGCATCTCATTTTATACATGAATGGATATTATGACACACCACTGTGCAAACTCTGGATGTCAACATATTTGTCACCTGATCTTCAAAATGATGGTGCTGTAAGAGGGATAATGAGGAAATGGGGACTTCACTTAAAGCAGTTCCCCTTTTCACCCACAGCCCCCTAATGGTAAGTAGTGACCTCGCCTCCCAGTGCCCGAGTTGTTATCCAATGAAGTCATGGTCAATTAATCCTACCTGAATTGGTGCTTTAAAATTGGAGAAGAACACCATGGGCTGGATTCTCCGATCGCCGACGCCAAAATTGCATTCGGCAATCAGCCGGAGAATCCACTTTTGCACTGGATTCAGGGGCAGTGGCGTTTTTCTGATGCTCCGCCCCCGAAGGACCGAGTCCCCAACAGCGTGGGACACGTGTCCTCACAACTTTCGGGGGCCTCGCATGGCGGCTGCCACAGTCGGGGGGCGGTGCCGTTCCGCTGGCAAGGGGGGTTTTGGCGGGGGCTGGGGGGGAACTGGTGGGGGTGGTCCGGAGGTGGTGAGAGGGGGTTACAGGGGTGCAGTTTTTAGCAGGTCGTCCACGTGCAGCTGGCGCCATGCTGTACGGCACTGCCGCCGCCGTGCACTGCGCGGCGACGGACCCAGCCATTCTGCAGCCGTATCCACAGGTAAAGCCGGGGGCTTTACGCGGCGCGGTTGCTAGGCCCCCACTGGGCGGAGGATTGGTGCGGGGAGGGCGGCGTCTTTATGGTCATAAGACCAGACGGATCCTGCGGACATAGTTGCAGAATCGGAGAACCCAGCCCCATATCGGAATGACAGAAATGTTACGGCGCAAAAGGAGGCCCATGTAGATGTCTGCTGCAAGTCTCTGAATGAGCATTATGACTTAGTGCCATTCTACTGCATTTTCTGTGTACTCCTGCACATTGTTTCTATTCAAATAACCATCTAATACCCTCCTCAATGTCTCGATGGAACCGGCCTCCACCACATTTCCAGGCAGTGCATTCCAGACCTGAACCATTTGTGTGAAAACGTTTTTCTCGCTTTACATTTACCTCTTTTGTACATCACTTGGAATCTGTGCCCTCTTGACGCGATCATTTTACAAAAGGGGTCAGATTCTCACTGCCTACTCTGTCCAGCACCCTCATGAATTTTAACACCTCTGTCAAATCTTCCAATTTATAGTGATTTACCAGTGGTTCTGAAACAAAATAATACTTTGCAACAAAATATTATTGTTACTGAGATAGCCTGCTCATTCCCACACTCTCTCTTAAAATGGGGACAGCTTTCTCTCTGTCTCGATTATAATATTGTGCTGAAGAGATTATGATGGAAAATAAAGGTTGAAATTAGCAAGTTTGTTCCTGGCGCAGCAAACGTCGGTGTTGATTTCTCGTGGCAATCTCTGGCAGGAGAGACAGATCAGCTTCTTCGGACACTGATTCAACACAATCTCCACTAACCCCTTGTTGCAAATGCCCAGTTTTGTTAAACTATAATGTGTTGGGACCTTGGTGGTGATTTTCCGGCTGCATTGCGCCCCGCACAAATCCCGCTAAAGAACATAGAACATAGAAAAATACAGCACAGAACAGGCCCTTCGGCCCACGATGTTGTGCCGAACCTTTGTCCTAGATTAATCATAGATTATCATAGAATTTACAGTGCAGAAGGAGGCCATTCGGCCCATCGAGTCTGCACCGGCTCTTGGAAAGAGCACCCTACCCAAAGTCAACACCTCCACCCTACCCCATAACCCAGTAACCCCACCCAACACTAAGGGCAATTTTGGACACTAAGGGCAATTTATCATGGCCAATCCACCAAACCTGCACATCTTTGGACCGCGGGAGGAAACCGGAGCACCCGGAGGAAACCCACTCACACACGGGGAGGACGTGCAGACTCCGCACAGACAGTGACCCAAGCCGGAATCGAACCTGGGACCCTGGAGCTGTGAAGCAATTGTGCTATCCACAATGCTTCCGTGCTGCCCTTAAAAACAAATTAATCTACACGAGATCATTCTACCGTAATCCATGTACCTATCCAATAGCTCCTTGAAGGTCCCTACTGTTTCTGACTCAACTACTTCCACAGGCAGTGCCTTCCATGCCCCCACTACTCTCTGGATAAAGAACCTACCTCTGACATCCCCCCTCTATCTTCCACCATTCACCTTAAATTTATGTCCCCTTGTAATGGTTTGTTCCACCCGGGGAAAAAGTCTCTGATTGTCTACTCTATCTATTCCCCTGATCATCTTATAAACCTCTATCAAGTCGCCCCTCATCCTTCTCCGTTCTAATGAGAAAAGGCCTAGCACCCTCAACCTTTCCTCGTAAGATCTACTCTCCATTCCAGGCAACATCCTGGTAAATCTCCTTTGCACGTTTTCCAAAGCTTCCACATCCTTCCTAAAATGAGGCGACCAGAACTGCACACAGTACTCCAAATGTGGCCTTACCAAGGTTTTGTACAGCTGCATCATCACCTCACGGCTCTTAAATTCAATCCCTCTGTTAATGAGCGCTAGCACACCATAGGCCTTCCTCACAGCTCTATCCACTTGAGTGGCAACTTTCAAAGATGTATGAACATAGACCCCAAGATCTCTCTGCTCCTCCACATTGCCAAGAACCCTACCGTTAACCCTGTATTCCGCATTCATATTTGTCCTTCCAAAATGGACAACCTCACACTTTTCAGGGTTAAACTCCATCTGCCACTTCTCAGCCCAGCTCTGCATCCTAACTATGTCTCTTTGTAGCCGACAACAGCCCTCCTCACTATCCACAACTCCACCAATCTTCGTATCATCTGCAAATTTACTGACCCACCCTTCAACTCCCTCATCCAAGTCATTAATGAAAATCACAAACAGCAGAGGACCCAGAACTGATCCCTGCGGTACGCCACTGGTAACTGGGCTCCAGGCTGAATATTTGCCATCCACCACCACTCTCT
This sequence comes from Scyliorhinus torazame, assembly GCF_047496885.1. Taxonomy (NCBI): domain Eukaryota; kingdom Metazoa; phylum Chordata; class Chondrichthyes; order Carcharhiniformes; family Scyliorhinidae; genus Scyliorhinus; species Scyliorhinus torazame. The sequence goes on from NC_092707.1 coordinate 41,934,615, forward strand.
GACTTCTATCGGTTAGCCAGTTCGTTATCCAACTGGCCAAATTTCCCACTATCCCATGCCTCCTTACTTTCTGCATAAGCCTACCATGGGGAACCTTATCAAATGCCTTACTAAAATCCATGTACACTACATCCACTGCTTTACCTTCATCCACATGCTTGGTCACCTCCTCAAAGAATTCAATAAGACTTGTAAGGCAAGACCTACCCCTCACAAATCCGTGCTGACTATCCCTAATCAAGCAATGTCTTTCCAGATGCTCAGAAATCCTATCCCTCAGTACCCTTCCCATTACTTTGCCTACCACCGAAGTAAGACTAACTGGCCTGTAATTCCCAGGGTTATCCCTGTTCCCTTTTTTGAACAGGGGCACGACATTCGCCACTCTCCAATCCCCTGGTACCACCCCTGTTGACAGTGAGGACGAAAAGATAATTGCCAACGGCTCTGCAATTTCATCTCTTGCTTCCCATAGAATCCTTGGATATATCCCGTCAGTCCCGGGGGACTTGTCTATCCTCAAGTTTTTCAAAATGCCCAACACATCTTCCTTCCGAACAAGTATTTCCTCGAGCTTACCAGTCTGTTTCACACTGTCCTCTCCAACAATATGGTCCCTCTCATTTGTAAATACTGAAGAAAAGTACTCGTTCAAGACCTCTCCTATCTCTTCAGACTCAATACACAATCTCCCGCTACTGTCCTTGATCGGATCTACCCTCGCTCCAGTCACTCTCATATTTCTCACATATGTGTAAAAGGCCTTGGGGTTTTCCTTGATCCTACCCGCCAAAGATATTTCATGCCCTCTCTTAGCTCTCCTTTCTTCAATTCCTTCCTGGCTATCTTGTATCCCTCCAGCGCCCTGTCTGAACCTTGTTTCCTCAGCCTTACATAAGTCTCCTTCTTCCTCTTAAAAAGACATTCAACCTCTCTTGTCAACCATGGTTCCCTCACTCGACCATCCCTTCCCTGCCTGACAGGGACATGCATATCAAGGACACGTAGTACCTGTTCCTTGAACAAGTTCCACATTTCACTTGTGTCCTTCCCTGACAGCCTATGTTCCCAACTTATGCACTTCAATTCTTGTCTGACAACATCATATTTACCCTTCCCCCAATTGTAAACCTTGCCCTGTTGCACGCACCTATCCCTCTCCATTACTAAAGTGAAAGTCACAGACTTGTGGTCACTATCTCCAAAATGCTCCCCCACTAACAAATCTATCACTTGCCCTGGTTCATTACCAAGTACCAAATCCAATATGGCCTCCCCTCTGGTCGGACAATCTACATACTGTGTTAGAAAAGCTTCCTGGACACACTGCACAAACACCACCCCATCCAAACTATTTGATCTAAAGAGTTTCCACTCAATGTTTGGGAAGTTGAAGTCACCCATGACTACAACCCTGTGACTTTTGCACCTTTCCAAAATCTGTTTCCCAATCTGTTCCTCCACATCTCTGCTACGATTGAGGGGCCTATAGAAAACTCCCAACAAGGTGACTGCTCCTTTCCTATTTCTGACTTCAACCCATACTACCTCAGTAGGCAGATACTCCTCGAACTGCCTTTCTGCAGCTGTTATACTATCTCTAATTAACAATGCCACCCCCCACCTCTTTTACCACCCTCCCTAATCTTATTGAAACATCTATAACCAGGGACCTGCAACAACCATTTCTGACCCTCTTCTATCCAAGTTTCCGTGATGGCCACCACATCGTAGTCCCAAGTACCGATCCATGCCTTAAGTTCACCCACCTTATTCCTGATGCTTCTTGTGTTGAAGTATACACACTTCAACCCATCTCTGTGCCTGCAGGTACTCTCCTTTGTCAGTGTTCCCTTCCCCACTGCCTCATTACACGCTTTGGCGTCCTGAATATAGGCTACCTTAGTTGCTGGACTACAAATCCGGTTCCCATTCCCCTGCCAAATTAGTTTAAACCCTCCTGAAGAGTACGAGAAAACCTCCCTCCCAGGATATTGGTGCCCCTCTGGTTCAGATGCAACCCGTCCTGCTTGTACAGGTCCCACCTTCCCCAGAATGCGCTCCAATTATCCAAATACTTGAAGCCCTCCCTCCTACACCATTCCTGCAGCCACGTGTTCAACTGCACTCTCTCGCTATTCCTAGCCTCGCTATCACGTGGCACCGGCAACAAACCAGAGATGACAACTCTGTCTGTCCTGGCTTTTAACTTCCAGCCTAACACCCTAAACTCATTTATTACCTTCACACCCCTTTTCCTACCTACGTCGTTGGTACAAATGTGCACCATGGCTTCTGGCTGCTCCCCCTCCCCCTTAAGGATCCTGAAGACATTATCCGAGACATCCCTGGCCCTGGCACCCGGGAGGCAACATACTTTCCGGGAGTCTCGCTCGCGACCACAGAATCTCCTATCTATTCCCCTAACCATTGAATCTCCTACTACTATTGCTTTTCTATTCTCCCCCCTTCCCTTCTGAGCCCCCAGAGCCAGACTCAGTGCCAGAGACCTGGCCGCTCGGGCCTTCCCCCGGTAGGTCATCCCCCCCCCCAACAGCATCCAAAACGGTATACTTGTTCTGAAGGGGAACGGCCACGAGGGATCCCTGCACTGTCTGCCTGTTTGTTTTCTTTCCCCTGACTGTAACCCAGCTACTCTTGTCCTGTACCTTGGGTGTGGTTACTTCCCTGTAACTCTTCTCTATAACCCCCTCTGCCTCCCAGATGATCCGAAGTTCATCCAGCTCCAGCTCCAGTTCCCTAACTTTGAGGAGCTGGAGTTGGGTGCACTTCCCAAAGGTATAGTCAGCAGGGACACCGGTGGTATCCCTCACCACCCACAGCCTACAGGAGGAGCATGCAACTGGCCTAGCCTCCATCCCCTCTTACCTTACAGAATATAGCTGCCCTGTGGACCAACTGGACCTCTGACTCTGCTCCCAGTCAGCTGCGCTCTCTGTAAACTCCTGGCTGCCTTCTCGCTCTTTGCGGAAATGTAGGAAACGAAATGAAAGGAGCACCTTACTCCCTCCTCACCTAACTCCCTCAGTCACCAAACTCTCACTATCGCACTCAAATGCACCAAATTCAGCAATCAGTGCAAACAAAGTCTGCACTGTAGGTGGATCACTTTTATACTATGCCGGTAAAATTCCAGGAGAGGCCTGAGTCAGGATTTGCACCGGTCGGCAAACAGTTTGCAATGTTTCAGGATGCTCCCAGCAGACGTAATCTGAACATGAACCTGATTACGATTTATTTAAATGAATGCAATATTCAAAATTGGCTTAACCATGAATCTTCCAAGAATGTGCATTGCTCTCATCCGCTGGCGTGACGTGGCCCCAGTGGGAATCACTCCTGGTCTCCACAAACGGAGACCACACGGGGTGACCACACCGGGGTCTGGGAGGCCATTGTAGCCTCAGAGAGGTCGAAGACATGGAGGGCACTGCCCCCTGGCACTGCCAAGGGGTGGAGCTTGAAGCGGCGGGGTCTGAAGGAGGCAGGGCATGTAGAGGAACCCTTTGGGAGGGCCCCGAAACTCGAAGGCTGCCAATTCAGGAGACATGGGCAGTTCTGAAAAAGCAACAAATATTTATATAGCACCTTTAATCGGTGATAGAACAATTCTGAGGCACGCCACAAGAAAATGCAAAGCAAAATTTAATATTAAGCCACATAAGGCGATATTAGGGCAGGTGACCAAAACCTTGGTCAAAGACAGAGATTTTCAGGATAAAATGAGAAGTAGAGAGGTGGGGAGGTTTCGAGAGGGAATTCCACAGAGTTGAGGGGATTAGCATTTGAAGGCAGAGCCATCGGTGGCAGAGCAGTTACGTTCAGGGATGGCCAAGAGTTCAGAATGATGGGAGTGCAAATATCTCAGACGGTTGTGGGAGATTACTGAGACAGCGGGAAGGGTGAAGTCATGGAGGGAGAGGGATGTGAAATCCAGGGCGGAGGTTTTGGGAATCAAGGGTGTTGCTTGAGCACGATCCAGTGAAAATCAGAGAGCGCATAAGAATAATAATCTTTATTAGTGTCACAAGTAGGCTTACATTAATGCAATGAAGTTACTGTGAAAATCTACTAGTCACCACACTCTGGCGCCTGTTCGGATACACTGAGGGAGATTTCAGAATGTCCAATTCACCTAACAGCACGTCTTTTGGGACTTGTGAGAGGAAATCAGAGCACCCGGAGGAGACCCACGTAGACGGGGGGGGGGGGGGGAGAGAACGTGCAGACTCTGCACAGACAGTGAATTGAACACGGGACCCTGCCGCTGTGAAGCTACAGTGCTCACCACTGTGCTCCCGTGCAGCCTGTGAATGGGACTTGGTGCGAGTAAGGAGCAGACTTTTGGATGACCTCAAATTTATGGAGGGGGGACCAGCCAGGACTGCATCGCAATAGTCCGGTCTAGCGGTAACGCAAGGGTTTCAGTAACAGGTGAGGTTGAGGCGGTGTGGTGGTGGGGGAGGGGGGGTGAATGGAAGAGCTGTGAAAGGCGCGAGCAGCACCCTCAGGTTGAGGGCAGGCTTGCTAACAGCTCTTGGTGGGAAGTTTACTCTGTTGCTTTCTCACTGCTGTAACCCAGATGATGGAATCAGAACCCCGTGCAATCTCCCCCCCCCCAAAAAAAATTGCCTCTTGTTTACTATTTATTTTCTTATTTTAATATAAAAAATCTGGTTTGAGAGAACCCACTTATGGTTGACTGTCCCAGTGGTGTGTGGACTTGCCAAGGTCACTGAACTGATTCTTTAATCTTCAACACTCCAGTTTTATTTTCTGTCAGCACCATGAGCTTCTGCAGCTTTTTTCATTCTCCTTGCACACTGTAGGGGAACACATCACGAAAAGAACATTTTTCTGTCTCTGCTGACTGCACACAAGAATCCAATTAGATTTTGTATTCCTCATGGAGCCAAGCTCAGCATTAAAATTAGCACAAATATCATCTGGCAAGAAAATAAATGGCATTGTGAAATAACTTAACACTCCCATTTTCACTCTCCGCCCTCTTATCAGGGCGGTTTCTGGTGGTTGTGGGAGGAATGTTGGCCAGGGCACCCAGAGCTCCCTACGTTGAATTCTGCCATATAACCTTTGAGACCCAGGGTCAGGCAAATACTTCGACTAAATTAGACCAGTTTGATTCCAGCTGGATGTTTCGCTGTTATTTAGTGTTATTTAGAGAATGACCAATTTTTTAAAGGCTCTGCCTACTGATTGAGACAAACGCTTATCAGAGTTGCATTAATGCTAATACTGCTCGAGGCAAACACCCTGGGCGCGATGTAATAAAACAATCCCCAGAGTCCTATTTTGGGCTTGAATAGTGGGGTGTTTCTCTGCGCTGCGTTATTAAAGGTGACTTCGTTTTTTTGGGGGGGGCTCTGCGAGGAACGCCCTACCGAGGCCGCACCTAGCTTCATTTCCAGCACTGGTGAGCTCAGCTCGTCTATGTCGGAAGAGACTGGGGCACCAGTTTTAAATGCTACCTGATCACCTGATCTCTCAAGTCCCCCACCACAGCCTGCGGACAGCTCCAGTTCCCAATTAGGTTGTCATCAAATGCCCCTCACCCCATCTCATAAGGGCAGGGCACCTCCGGGCTCGATCTCCAGCATGGGCAACCTGGCACCCTGATGGCACTGCCAGTCCAGCAGTGCCACCTGGGCACCCTGGCAGTGCCAGGAAGGGGTCTCCCAAGCTCAGGCTTTCGTTCCTGGGCCTTGGGATACTCTGGTGTACGCATGATTAAGTGAAGCTATCTGTTCACTTCAACATACAAATCTGGATCCCCCCCAGTGAGGGCGAGATCCAAATCGTTTCATCTCGCGAGATCTCGTTGGATCTCGCGAAGCGTCCTGAGGGTTGTAAATCTCACACAAGGTCTTGTGCGTGATTTACCGGCCTCGTTGTGTCACCGTGCTGGGCACGATGAGGCCGTTCGATGGGGCCCTCTGCCTGGCTCCGAGATTGATTAACATTTAGTTATGGTGCAGTCTGAGGCGGCTGATGTGCTTGAAACCCAAACTGTGAATCGGTGCTCTTTGTTTTTTTAAAAAAAAGGATGGAGTGCTTTGTAGTGTTGCTGCATAGCGTGACTGCTCACGTATTGGGTGAACACCTGGCAAAACAGTCCACAAGTGCCGGGAGAAAAGGAGCTGGTTTCCATTTGGACCTTTCCGTATTTGGGACCTAAATTCAAATGCAGCCTCAGTCCAGATAGTATTGGCCATGTCCCCACTGATCAAACAAATCCCTAATTCATCAATATGGACAATTGTCCCTCAGGCCAGATAGTGGCAAGTAGAATATATCACACTGGTACGATAGTGGCTGAGACAGGTTGTTTAGAAAATGCACAGAGGAATCGACCTAACCTGTGCTCTGTGCGACTTGTGTCCCTGATGGGACAGTTTTGTCTTTGTCAATTAACAGTGTTGAGGTGATGGTTACACCTCAAGAGTAGTTTCCAAAGCCCTGTTACGTTTAGGCTCAGCCTGACCCAGTTGACAGAACTCTTGGCTGTGAGTCAGAAGCCTTCCGGCTCCGTCACTTGGGTGACGTGGCAGTACAGTCCCGAGGCAGTGCTGCACGCTTGGCTCTGACGTTCTTCAGATGAGATGTTAAACCGAGGCCATCTCTGATGGACATAAAAGACCCCCATGGTGTTATTAAAAGAGAGGCATGGGAGTTATCCCTGGTGTCCTGGCCAATATATATCCCTCACCCACCATCTCTAAAAACATTATCCGGTTGTTACCACAATGTAGTTTGTGAAATGTTGGCCGGGAGCTTCCAGTCCCGCCGGTGATGGAAACTTTGGCGACCCAGCCAAACGCGCCATTGATTTTCGGCGGGAATCTCTGTCCCCACCCACAGGACAATCCAATCTATCATGTGCAAATTGGTTGCCATGTTTCCTACATTTCATCAGTGACTACTTTTCAAAAATACTTCTGTGGCTGTATGATTTAGATTGCCCTGAGGTTGTGACAAGCGCTACACAAATGGAAACACTGAATGTCACCTCTTCCCAGTCAGAGTTTTCTTGTCATAATAATAATAATCTTTTATTGTCACAAGTATGAAGTTACTGTGAAAAGCCTTTCTTGTCAAATCTGGTTTGAGAGAACCCACTTATGATTGATTGACTGTTCCAGTGGTGTGTGGACTTGCCAAGGTCACTGAACTGATTCTTTAATCTTCAACACTCCAGTTTTATTTTTCCTGTGAGCTTCTGCAGCTTTTTAAATTTTCCTTGCAAACTGTAGGGGAACGCATCACGAAAAGAACATTTTTCTGTCTCTGCTGACTGCACACAAGAATCCAATTAGATTTTGTATTCCTCATGGAGCCAAGCTCAGAATTAAAATTAGCCAAATATCATCTGGCAAGAAAATAAATCGCATTTTGAAATAATTTAACACTCCCATTTTCACACTCCGCCCTCTATCGCGGTGGCTTCTGGTGGTTGTGGGAGGAATGTTGGCCAAGGCACCCAGAGCTCCCTGTGTTGTTATGTTACTTTGAGTACATGGTGAAAAATGAAATGAAAATGAAATGAAAATCGCTTATTGTCAAAAGTAGGCTTCAAATGAAGTTACTGTGAAAAGCCCCATTCCGGTGCCTGTTCGGGGAGGCTGGTACGGGAATTGAACCGTGCTGCTGGCCTGCCTTGATCTGCTTTCAAAGCCAGCGATTTAGCCCTGCGCTAAACCAACCTCTAAATGAAATGAAATCGCTTATTGTCACAAGTCGGCTTCAAATGAAGTCACTGTGGAAAGCCCCTAGTCGCCACATTCCGGCGCCTGTTCGGGGAGGCTGGTGCGGGAATTGAACCGTGCTGCTGGCCTGCCTTGGTCTGCTTTAAAAGCCAGCTATTTAGCCCTGTGCTAAAAATGCCACTGTGTAGACGTAGGTGTAGGCGTTGCTGAAGGATACTCCAGACCTTGAGGTAAGTTGAATGTATTTATTGAGCGATTAACAAAGAGATAACTATTGAAGGATTCATCTTTACCTTGCAAAGATGTAGCGCTCAAATATTTTGTTTGTGTCAACCTCGCAGTGGCTGTCGCATTTGTGTTGAAGCGAACGCCAGTTAGCACTAAGATTACCGGTGGTCCTGAGTTGACGAGGAGCCTGTGTCTTGTCCATCGTGCCTGGATTCGGTAGCTGTTGTGTTGGCTCTGTTGCCAAAGAGCTGTCTGAGTTTGTCTCTGACCTTACTGAGTTGAACTAGGTAGATTCAGTAGCCACTCCTGTACCATGTGTTGTATAAGCCACTACTTGGTGTAGGCGTTGCTGAAGGATACTCCAGACCTTGAGCTAAGTTGAACGTATTTATTGAGCGATTAACAAAACTCCTAAATGAGTTCTACACTCGACGAATCTGACCCTAGTAACACAGTGTAACTATATGAACTTGCTCCATACCACATGCTATGGTGTGACGGTGCTGCTAACCACACACGTTTTGCTCTCTAGGTTCCTGCCGGCAGGGCCTGTGTGCCTTGTCCTTTTTATAGTGGTCGTGTGGTGCCCTCTTGTGGTGATGCCACCGCTGGGTGTTCTGATTACCCATTGGTTGTGTCTTATTCTGATGACCCATTGGTTACATGTCTGCATATCATTACACTCCCTACGTTGAATTCTGCCATATAAACTTTGAAACCCAGGGTCAGGCAAACAGTTAGACTAAATTAGACCAGCTTGATTCCAGCTGGATGTTTCAGTTATTTTTTAAAGGCTCTGTCTGCTGATTGAGACAAAAGGTTATCAGAGTCATATTAATGCTAATACTGTTCGAGGCAAACACTCTGGGCGCGATGTAACATAAAAAACCCCAGAGTTGTTTTGGGCGTGAATAGTGGGGTGTTTCACTGCGCTGCGTTATTAAATGGGACTTTGTTTTTTTTGGGGGTCCTTTGCAAGGAATGCCCCTTGCCACTGAGGCCGCAGTATTAGCATTAATACGACTCTGATAGCCTTTTGTCATCTGGGGTTCCTAGATCTCAGGCTCAAGGCGTCAAGAGCAGAACTGCATTGTCACCTTGGGGTGACTGTTTTCTCTCCATGTTTTGCCCCAGAATGTGAGCATGAGCAAAGCCAGCTTGTGATGTAGAGGAGTGGAGCGCTTGAGTGTGCGACAGGTAAACAAGGACAACAGGGAAAGCAGCGTATGGCCCGTGGCCGGTTTAGCTCAGTTGGCTGAACAGCGTAAGTTCAATTCCCATACTGGGATTCCCAACCTTATCACCACCAGTCAGCTCACCCCCTCAAAGGGGAAAGCAGCCATGGTCATCAGGGACTATGGCGACTACCTTTATATGATGCAGTGTCTCCGGCTGCCGCTCCTTTTAAGCAGCCTATAATATTTAAAGAACCTTCTGAGAGAGGCTTGGGGTGGAATATCACCTTTGTTCGATGATGCATTATGAATGATGATTCCCTACATTACAGCAGTAATAACCACACTTCAAAAGTAATTCATTGCCCGCAAAGGACTTTGTGTCTGGTGGTTGTGAAAGGTGCAATATAAATGGATGCTTTTTCTTTATTATTTAAATCATGTAATTAAAAATAACATTTTGAAAGTGATTTAGTGTAGTTGAAGAGTTGATTTGTCCAATTGACGTTAGTCTTGTTGTTGAGTGAGGATGTTGTGTCTTCCAGCCGATTTCAGAGTTTGAGCTTGCAAGATAAGTTGATTGTTGTATTTATTGTGTTTTTAATAAAACATTGAACTGCGGCTGCGTCCGGCTGCTCAAAAGCCCCAGTTCCCATTCAGGTTGACAAAGAGCGGGCACTTCTCTCCTACTTTCCTGGTCAACATTCTTCCCTGAACTAAAACCACATAAATACAACCTATTTATTGATGATCCATTTGATTGACTCCTGAGGCGAGAGAGTTGTCCTATGATTTTTTAAAAATATTTTTTTATTAAAGTTTTGCAAAGTTTTTCATAATAAATAGTAATAATCCTAACACAGCAAAATAGAGTGAACATTAACATAGTGCAAAAAGGGAATATACAATAGCAATTGACTAGACGTGACCCCACGCGCCTCAGTCTTCCCACACCCTCCCAAGGGAGCACTCACCCCCTCTCCCCTACAGGTCGCTGCTGCTGCTGACGTTTAAATTTTCCCTGAGAAGCCATCGGACGGTATTATGCCCCCGCTCAACAGCAGCAGCTCTGTACACTTGGCAAAATTATTTACACACGTAAGTAGGCATCTGTTCGTGGTGTTGTCGTCCCTTGCTTCTCCCAGACGGAGTTCGCTGCCGTTGTCGTCTTGTTCCACTTCTGCACACTTCCGCTTCTGCGGCCCTCCCGTCTTCCCCGTTTTCTCTGTTCCTGTGGACGTTAAGTTTGTTAACGTTTCCCTGCCTCCCCCCTCCCCTCCCTGGCTCTCCTCTATTGTTCCGTCTCTTCCCTCTACTCCCCACTCCTGCCCCCCGTGTTTCGCCTTTCCTTCCTCTTCGATTTAGCTGTCTCCACCCCACCCCCCCTTCCCGGTCTATCTCTCCCTCTCATGCTTTGGCTACTCTCCCCTGTTTCTTGGCTACCTGGCTATTCTACTGCTTGTTGGTTGGCCACAAACAGGTCTCGGAACAATTGGGTGAATGGCTCCCACGCTCTGTGGAAGCCGTCGTCTGACCCTCGGATGGCGAATTTGATTTTCTCCATTTGGAGGGATTCTGAGAGGTCGGACAGCCAGTCTGCAGCTTTGGGTGGTGCTGCTGACCGCCAGCCGAACAGGATTCTACGGCGGGTGATCAGGGAGGCAAAGGCAAGGGCGTCCGCCCTCCTCCCCAGGAATAGATCCGGCTGGTCTGAAACCCCGAAGACCGCCACTTTCGGGCATGGCTCCACGCTCACCCCCACCAGCTTGGACATTGCCTCGAAGAAGGCTGTCCAGTACTCCACAAGTCTGGGGCAGGACCAGAACATGTGGGCGTGGTTGGCTGGGCCTCCTTGGCATCGCTCACATTTGTCCTCCACCTCCGGGAAGAACCTACTCATACGAGTTCTTGTTAAGTGGGCTCTATGTACCACTTTTAGTTGCGTCAGGCTGAGCCTTGCGCACATGGAGGTGGAGTTGACCCGATGCAGTGCTTCGCTCCAGAGTCCCCACCCTATTTCGATCCCCAGGTCCTCCTCCCACTTCATACTTGTTGCGTCCAGTACGGTGTCGGCCCCTTCTACCAGTCGGTCATACATGTCACTACAGTTTCCTTTATCTAGTAGGCTTGCGTCCAGCAACTCTTCCAGTAGTGTCTGTCGTGGTGGTTGTGGGTATGTCCCTGTCTCCTTTTGTAGGAAGTTTTTTAGTTGCAGGTACCTTAGCTCGGTCCCCCTGGCTAGTTGGAATTTCTCTGTCAGTTTGCCCAGTGTTGCGATCCTGTCGTCCGTGTGTAGGTCCCTGACTGTCAGTGTCCTTCTGTCCTGTCCCCACCTTTTGAAGGTGGCGTCAGTCAGCGCTGGTGTGAACCTATGCTTGTTGCAGATGGGAGCTTTGCCCGACATTCTGGTCAGGCCAAATTGTTGCCATAGTTGGTTCCAGTAGTGCTCCCCCCCCCCTACTTGTGGGTGTACTGGGAAGATCTCGCTTTTGCTCATGTTGAGTTTGTAGCCCGAGAAGGCGCCAAACTCTTTCAGGAGCGCGATGATTCCGTCCATGCTGCTCTGTGGATCCGAAATGTAGAGGAGCAGGTCATCGGCATAGAGTGCTCTCTGCCTCCCCTTTAGATCCCCCTCCAGCTTTTTGCTGCTCTGAGCGCGATTGCTAGTAGTTCGATCGCTAGATCGAATGGTGATAGAGTGAACAGCAGTGGGGACAGTGGGCATCCTTGTCTGGTGCCCCTGTGCAGCTGGAAGTATCGGGAGTTGGTGTTGTTTGTCCGTACGCTCGCCATGGGAGCGTTGTATAGGAGCTTTACCCAGGAGATGAACCCTGTTCCAAACCCAAACCGCTCCAGTACCTCTATGAGGTATTTCCATTCGACCCTGTCGAAGGCCTTTTCTGCATCTAGGGAGACGATCACCTCTGGTGTTCTCTCCCTGGAGGGGGTCATTATCTCGTTCAGCAGGCGCCTGATGTTTGAGGTAAGCTGTCTAACTTTGACAAAGCCCGTCTGGTCCTCTGCGACCACCTCAGGTACACAGTCTTCTAGCCTTTTGGCTAAGATTTTGGCCAGTATTTTGGCGTCTGCATTCAGCAGTGAGATGGGTCTGTATGGCCCATATTCCGTTGGGTCTTTGTCTTTCTTAGGTATCAGCGAGATTGAGGCCTGTGCTAGCGTGGGTGGCAGTGTGCCCCTCGCTAGCGAGTCTGTGAACATCCCCCGCAGGTGCGGGGCCAGCGCTGTCGCAAATGTTTTGTAGAAGTCCACCGGGAACCCGTCGGGTCCCGGCGCCTTCCCCGTCTGCATGGAGCTAACGCTGTCCATGATCTCTCCCAGTGTTAGTGGTGTTTCCAAGCCCCGTTTTTTGCCCTCCCCCACGACTGGAATGTCCAGTCCATCAAGGAACCGTTTCATCCCAGACTTCCCCATTGGGGGCTCTGAGGTGTACAGCCCTTGGTAGAAGGCCTTGAAGGTTTTGTTGATCTTTTCTGTTTCTAGCGTGCCTCTGGTATCCCTGATTTGTGCAATTTCTCTGGTGGCTGCCTGCTTTCTCAACTAGTGTGCCAACAGGCGGCTGGCTTTGTCTCCGTGTTCGTGTAGGGTCCCACGTGCCTGGTGGAGTTGGTGCACTGCATTCCTGGTGGAGAGTAGGTCAGAGTTCCTTTGTAGCTCTTTCCTCTCCGCCAGGAACTCTATGGTCGGGGCCTCAGAATATTTACGGTCTAGCTCCAGTTTGGAGTCGACCAGCTGCTGCCTAGCCGCCCTTTCCTGAGTTGTCCTATGATGAGATGGCTGAGTAAATTGGGCTTCTCCTCTTGGGGCTCAGAAGAGTGAAAGGTGATCCCATTGAAACATGCAAGATTCTGGATGGAGCTGACAAGGCAGAGAGATTATTGAGTATATTTAAAGCTGAGTGGGAGAGAGAATTTTGGAAATTCCCGCCAAATGTCAATGGACATTTTGCTGGGTCGCCAGATTTTCCCTTGCTGGCGGGACTGGAACGCCCCGGCCAATGTTTCACAAACCACATTGTGATAACAACCAGATAATGTTTTTAGTGATGGTGGGTAAGAGATAAATATGGGCCAAGGCACTGGGGTTAATTCCTTTTCTCTTCTTTGTAAGAGTGCCATGGGGTCTTTAAATCCATCGGTGGGGGGGGTGGCCTTCGGTTCAACATCTCATTTTGATTGGCGAATCAAGGGAGTGGACAGGTCAGAGGATTTGAGGTAGAAGATTGGTCATGATCATATGTGAACAGAAACCAAGCTCGGGGGTCACAGGGCCCAATCCTGCTTCTTAGGTCCTTGTGGTTATCACCCTATTGTTTGTGGGATCTTGCTGTGTGAAAACATGTTTGCCATGCTTGCTTGCAATAAGAAGTCGCGACATTTCAAATTCAATTTATTAAACACGGAGCAATTTGAGATGTGACTGAGCGATGTTCGATAGAAATGCAAACGTGCCCTTTTCCTCCCTGTGTTTACAGGCTGTGGTTTCAAGGGTTTCCTTTGCTATCGGGGATCAATGGTTGCCTTTCCACATCTGCTCTGCAGCAGTATTCCTGGTGGCTCATTCCAGAGTTTCGCTGCAGTTCCCTGTCCTAACTATCGCGGTGGAATCGCACTGTCTTACAGGCGCTTGGCCAGGAATCCAGCAGCGAGTGCAATTGTTTCACAGTCTCAGTGGAATGGGAGTGGTTGCATTGTGCCAAAACGAACCATTATTCATGCTAACCTTTAAAAAATGAGCTCTCTCAGCCCTTCCAACCCGGGTAGGAGTGTGTCCACGTTCCAGACAATCTCATTCCTGTAGCTTTGCGACTGCCTTCTCCCAAACATATGATCACCTTTTTGTGCACATTCAGATTTTTGTGCACCTGTAGCTCTGACCTTTGTACAAGGGTGAAAACTATTGAAGGTGAGTCTTGGCCTGCTGAATTCTGAATGAAACTGAAAGCAGATGGGGCCTTGCTGCCTGCAATATTAACTGCATTCTTTACAAACTGGCTAACTCCAATCTATATTCGTAGCCAAGCGAGGGAAAGAATCACTGATGCAGTCAGTCTGGGGTGAATTTAAACCCACATGCTGGAGATGAAAGGACCGGACAGTGACTATGGCTCCCAGTTCCTGCTTCTTGTCACATTCTGTCTATTTGCTTTACTTTGTGAGTTGGGCTTTTCATGATTAAACAATACTTGGAGTGTAAATTGAGTCCATGAGATCTCCCTAAATACGATGGCCAGCCCCTAAAATGTCACTGTTTCTGTTTGCTAAATTGTGCATTTTTGTTTTTACAATGATCTGGGGTCATTAACTGTGCAGCAGTCCGATCTTGGCAGTTGACATTTACTTCTTTCAGTAATAACTTCCATACATTTCCCAGAATGAGCGCTCCATCCTCTGTACTGTATGTGCATGCTTGTGTGTGAACCTGTATGTGTGTGTGTGTGAAACTGTGTGTGTGAACCTGTGTGTGGGTGGATCTGTGTGTGCTTTTTCCCTCTGCTTGTGTGTGTACTTGTGTGTGTGAATCTGTGTGTGCATGGATGTGAATCTGTGTGTGCATGTGTGTGAATCTGTGTGTGTGCGCGTCTGTGAATCTGTCTGTGTATGTGCATCTGTGTGTGTGCATGAATCTGTTTGTGTGTGTGTGTATGTGAACCTGTGTATGTGTGATTCTGTGTGTGAATCTGTGCATGAGTGTGTGCACCTGTGTGTGAATCTCTGCATGTGTATATGAATCTGTGCTTGTGTGTGAATCTATCTGTGTGTACATCTGTGAATGTGTACATGTGTGAATCTGTGTGTGCCTGTATGAATCTGTGTGCTTTTTCCCTCTGCTTATGCGTGTATTGAATCTGTGTGTATGTGTGTGTGTGTGCATTTGTGAATCTGTGCGCATGCATGTTTGTGTGAATCTGCATGTGTGAACCTGTGTGAGAATCTGTGTGCTTTCTTCCTCTGTTTATGTGTGCAAATCTATGTGTGCACATGTGTGTGTGAATCTATGTGAATGTGTGTGTGTGAATCTGTGTGTGTGAATCTGTGGGTGTGTTTGTGAATCTGTGTGTGGATGTATGAATTTGTGTGTTTTTTCCCCTCCGCTTGTGCATGTGTGTGTGAATCTACGTGTGCAAATCTGCGTGTGTGTACATCTGTGCGCTTTCTCTCTGCTAGTGTGTGTATGAATCTGTGTGCTTCCTCTCTGCTTGTCTGTGTGTGTGAATCTGTGCACTTTCTCTGCTTGTGTGTGTATGTGAATCTGTGCACTTTCTCTCTGCTTGTGTGTGTGAATCTGTGCACTTTCTCTCTCTGCTTGTGTGAGTATGAATCTGTGTGTGAATCGGTGCACTTTCTGCTTGTGTATGTGAATCTGTGTGTGTGAATCTGTGTGCCTTCTCCCTTTGCATGTGTGTGTAGCTGTGTGAATATGTGTGTCAGTCTGTGTGTGTGTGTGAATTTGTGTGTGTGTCTATGTGAATATGTATGTCAGTCTCTGTGTGTGTGTAAATCTGTGTGTGAATCTGTGTGTGTGAATCTAGAATCTGTGTGTGTGTAAATCTGTGTGTGTGAATCTAGAATCTGTGTGTGTGTGAACCTGTGTGTGTGTGTGTCAATCTGTGTGTATGTCAATCTGTGTGTATGTCAATCTGTGTGTGTGAGAATCTGTGTGTGAGAGAATCTGTGTGTGAGAGAATCTGTGTGTGAGAGAATCTGTGTGTGAGAGAATCTGTGTGTGAGAGAATCTGTGTGTGAGAGAATCTGTGTGTGAGAGAATCTGTGTGTGAGAGAATCTGTGTGTGAGAGAATCTGTGTGTGAGAGAATCTGTGTGTGAGAGAATCTGTGTGTGAGAGAATCTGTGTGTGAGAGAATCTGTGTGTGAGAGAATCTGTGTGTGTGAGAATCTGTGTGTGTGAGAATCTGTGTGTGTGAGAATCTGTGTGTGTGAGAATCTGTGTGTGTGAGAATCTGTGTGTGTGAGAATCTGTGTGTGTGAGAATCTGTGTGTGAGAATCTGTGTGTGTGAGAATCTGTGTGTGTGAGAATCTGTGTGTGTGAGAATCTGTGTGTGTGAGAATCTGTGTGTGTGAGAATCTGTGTGTGTGAGAATCTGTGTGTGTGAGAATCTGTGTGTGTGAGAATCTGTGTGTGTGAGAATCTGTGTGTGTGTGAATCTGTGTGTGTGAGAATCTGTGTGTGTGTGAATCTGTGTGTGTGAGAATCTGTGTGTGTGAGAATCTGTGTGTGTGAGAATCTGTGTGTGTGAGAATCTGTGTGTGTGAGAATCTGTGTGTGTGAGAATCTGTGTGTGTGTGAATCTGTGTGTGTGAATCTGTGTGTGTGTATGTCACAAGTAGGCTTCAATGAAGTTACTGTGAAAAGCCCCTAGTCGCCACATTCCGGCACCTGTTCGGGGAGGCCGGTACAGGAATTGAACCCGCGCTGCTGGCCTTGTTCTGCATTACAAGCCAGCTGTTTAGCCCACTCTGCTAAACCATGTGTGTGTCAATCTGTGTGTGTGTGTCAATCTGTGTGTGAATCTGTTTGTGTGCGTGTCAATCTGTGTGTGTTTTCTCTCTCTCTGTCTCCTTTTATCATTCTTTGTTCCACTCTCGGAACATGCAGGGACTTCCTCCCAGATAAATTACTTGTTTGGTGTTTTGTTTTCTCTCACCGAGGACAGGTATTCCACCACCGCTCCCTCTGATGGCAGAAGCATTGCTGAAACAACGTTTGTAATTCTATCAGATTATGGCCGAAATTCTCCATTTGGGATGCTCAGGGCGGAATTCAACCAAAACATTTCTATTATGTGTCATTTTGGGCAAGTTTGGGGGGGGGGGTTTCCACCAGCTTTTTGGGTGAGATCCACCCTGCTTTTCACCCACACTTAGGGCTCGATTTAATGAGAGAAAAAAAGTTAATTCAGGGCGGGAATCGAGGGGTCATTCCTGGTGCATGTAGCGCTGGAAATGACTTCACTATCTAACGGCATTCTGTTTCTTTTTTGTCCCCTGGTGGGGAACATCCTGCCGCGATTGCAATTAGCTGCAGATCGAGCAGAGCTCCTCAGTGCAGGAGGTGATCGGGGCGCCATTTTGTCTGGCTGCCCCGATCTCCAACCTCCCTCCAGTACACCCCCCCCCCCCCCCCCTTCCCATTATCGACCTCCCTTTCTCCCCTGCCCCAATCTTGGGGAGGCCCCCAGGAACACCCCCTTACACCTCGTCCAGCTGGTAAGGCTGCCCGGGGCCCAATCCACGGCATTGTGAATATGGTACCCTGGCACTGGCATCCTGGCAGTGCTACTCAGGCATGCTGGCACTGCCAGGGTGTCCAGGTAGCACTTTCAGGGTGCCAGGCTGGCAGTGCCAAGGTGTTTCTGAGCCAGAGGGAGTGCCAGGTAGCCACCCTGCCCTTCCCCGACCACTGGTGGTCTCTGATGGCCGGAGAGACCCCCCCAAGGTGCCGTTAAGACTCGTCCACGTTTGTGGAAACCAGTAATAAACGGCGCCATGGCGCGGCCGTCAAATCCTGGGTCCAGGATGAATCCCGCGAATGCATATTTAAATGAGTAATGGCTCAATTAAATATGCAGATCTGGATGAGGCCCAGTAAGGCCTCTTGCGAGATTCAACGACCTCATCCCAACACCAAGTCAGGTGCAATGAGGCCGTTAATTCACAACCTTTGAAATTTTTTCAGCAATGCAGAACTAAGCTTGACGGCGAGACTGGCTTCTCAGAGATCGAGACGTCATTTTGAAAGGGTGCCCCGATCTTGGATCTTACGTGAACTGAAGGTCTCCACACTCCCCACCCATGACAACGTCATCGTCATTCCCCGCACACATGGGCATGCTTGCCTTCATCGGATGGGGTATCGAGTATAAAAGCTCGAAAATTATGTTACAATTATATAGAACGTTGGTTGGGCCACATTTGGAATACTGTGTCCAATTCTGGTCACCGCACTACCAGAAAGACATGGAGGCTTTAGAGAGAGTACAGAAAAGGTTTACCAGGATGTTAAAAACAAATTACTGCGGATGCTGGAATCTGAAATGAAAGAGAAAATGCTGGAAAATCTCAGCAGGTCTGGCAGCATCTGCAGGGAGAGAAAGAGCTAACGTTTCGAGTCCAATGACTCTTTGTCAAAGCCAATGACTCTTTGTCAGCTTTGACAAAGAGTCATTGGACTCAAAACGTTAGCTCTTTTCTCTCCCTACAGATGCTGCCAGACCTGTTGAGATTTTCCAGCATTTTCTCTTTTGTTTACCAGGATGTTGCCTGGTATGGAGGGTATTAGCTATGAGGAGAGATTGAATAAGCTGGGATTCTTCTCCCTAGAGAGACGGAGGCTGAGGAGCGACCTGATAGAACTTTATAAAATTATTAGGGGAATAGATAGGGTGAACAGTTGGGGGCTTTTTCCGAGGGCGCAAATTACAATTACAAGGGGGCACAAGTTCAAGGGGGACAGGTTCAGTGGGGAAGTGCGTGAAAGGTTTTTACACAGAGGGTGGTGGTGGCCTGGAATGTACTGCCAAGTGATGAGGCAGATATTTTAGCGACATTTAAGACTTATCTGGGTAGGCACATGAACAGACGGGGTAAGAAGGATACAGGCGGTTGGTCTAGATAGGACACGTGATTGGTGCAGGCTTGGGGGGCCGAAGGGCCTGTTCCTGTGCTGCTTTGTTCTTTGTAACCCCCACTGCCCCCAAATAAGGGCATCCCGCAATGGAGTCGCTGCAGGCCCCCCCCTTTTCAGGCCTCCCTACCCCCCTTTCTGGACCGCCCCCCTTTTAGGACCGCCATCCTTTACCCGCCAAACCTTTCGGAGGCCCCTTCATACCTGCCCTTTAACCCACCTTTCATACCCCCCACATCTCCCCGTTTCATGGCCATGGCCCCCCTCAGGCCCTGACCCTTGGCAGCGCCACCCTGGCACCCTGGCACTGCTACCATGGTACCCTGCCAGTGCCCCTGCCAGCCAGGCAATGCCACGCAGGGACCTCCAATAGCCCGGGAGACCCCAGGTGCCGTTAACCTGGTCCATGCTTGTGTGGACCAGTACTAAACACTGCCAGTCGAGGCCTCTCTGAGGAGGCCATTAGTTCCTGGGAGCCCAGAGAATCTGACGAATAAATATTTAAATGAGCCCAATGGTTCGGTTGAATCTCGCGAGATGTCACGATCATCACGAATCTCGCAAGAGGCCTCTCATGAGATTCATGGCCTCGTCACGACACCAAGTCAGGCACAATGAGGCCGGTAAATCAAGCCTTAAGTGTTCTGCCGGGACTGACTAGCGTACGATTCGCACTTCCATTGGCGACATAATTCGGTAAGCAAGTCAGATATGCTAATAGGTCAGTTCACTGCCACCGGGAATTAAAATCTATTCCCGGACCAGAGGGCGGTATAACCGCTGGGGCCTGAATTAGGGCCAAAGAGCCTGCTAGCTGGAACTATTTTTAGCGATCCACTTACCACAGACTCATTGCAGCCGTAAAGATGGCTCAAAAAAGACCTGCCCCTCGAGTTCGGGAGTCCGAAGTGGACCCACAACTCCATACCAGGGAGGAGAGGAGGGACACCCTCTTCCCCATGGTTATCCGCAGACTCAAGCCTGCCATTCTGAATGGTACCTGTGAGGTGGTGGCACAGGCAGTCAGCGCTAGGAATACAGGATCATAGCGCCTTGAAAGTGGAGTTACAGGTGGACAGGGTGGTGAAGAAGGCATTCGGCATGCTTTGTTTCATTGGTCAGAACATTGAATACAGGAGTTGGGACGTCTTGCTGAAGTTGTACAAGACATTAGTAAGGCCACATGTGGAACACTGTGTATTATAGAAAGGATATTATTAAACGAGAAAGAATACAGGAAAGATTTACTAGGATGCTACCGAGACTTGATGGTTTGAGTTACAAGGAGAGCCTGGATCGACTGAGACCTTTTTTCTCTGGAGCATAGGAGGCTTAGAGGTGATCTTATGGAGATCTATAAAATAATGAGGAGCAGAGATAAGGTAGATAGTCAACATCTTTTCCCAACGGTAGGCGAGTCTAAAACTAGAGGACAGAGGTTTAAGGTGAGAGGGGAGAGATACAAAAGGATCCAGGTGTGTGTCTGGGATGAGCTGCCAGAGGTGCTCTTCCTACCCTTTGCACTTCTGTCCCAGTCTATATTTGGATAAATAAAGTCCCCCATTGTATCTACTCTTTAATTCATGCGCCTCTCTGTAATTTTTATGAAAATCCTTCCCACTGGTTGGTGGCTTATAGATTACATCGAGCAATGGATTTGCATCTTCTTTTTGTTCCTTGGTTCGGACCAAACAGATTCTTGTCATTGACCCCTCTGAGGTACCCTTTTTCCAGCACTGCGATATTCTCCTTAATCGTGCATTGATAGAAAAGCACAGTAACCCTGATTTAGATATTGTTACTTTCCCCTTTACACGGAATCCACCTAATGCTTTACTATTTCCTACTTTAGTATTCTCTATCTTTCCCAATATTCTTTGCGCCTTGGTATGCCTCTCTACTATTACCTAATGGCTCCCACACCCCTGCCAAGTCAGTTTAAACCTTCCAATGGCACTAACAATTTGCACCTTAAGGAAATTAGTTCCAGCTCTGTTTCAGTGCAACCTGTCTGGTCTGTGCAGGCTCCACAGCCCCGAGAGCTGATCTCAATGTCCCAAGAATCTAAAGCCCCCACTTCTCCACCAACTCTCTGGCCAGGCATTCACCCGCTCTCTCGTCCCATTCTGCACTCACTTTCATGTGGGCCCAGGAGTAATTCGGGGGTTACTATTTTGAGATTCTGCTTGCGAATTTCTCAACCATCTCCCTAAATTCTGACTGCAGGACTACAACTCTCTTTCTGCTTTTGTCATTGGTGCTGACCTGGGCCATGAATCATGGTGACCTCTCTGTAGCCTTCCATGTGGTCAGCCACTCGGTCCCCACACAATGCATCTTTTCACCATTCCAGTTTAGTCAAGAGTATTTCTAGCGATTGTTTCTCTTCCCACTCTCGCATTGTCACCTCAGAAGTTGTTCTTAGTTGGTACGTTTTCTTGCTGTTAAACGCAGCTGCACTGCCCCCTCCTCCCCTCCGCCTCACCCCACCATCCCTGTCCCTGCAGCAACCATCCTCTCCAGATGTGAAGATACCTTCTACAGGTGTGATGATGGCCCCCAGTCTGTCCTCTCCACCTTGTCTCTGGACCTCATCATTGTTTCTGTGCTGTTTAAGCATCCTACCCACAGTCAGTGCTGGATAACATGTGACTTGTTCCAATTATATATTGGGAAGCCCAAAATCATCTTTTTCAACTGCTGCTGAAAATTCTATACTATATTAATAATAATCTTTATTATTGTCACAAGTAGGCTTACATCAACACTGCAATGAAGTTACTGTGAAAATCCCCGAGTCGCCACATTCCGGCGCCTGTTCGGGTACACAGAGGGAGAATTCAGAATGTCCAATTCACCTAACAAGATCGTCTTTCGGGCTTGTGGGAGGAAAAGCCGAGCACCTGGAGGAAACCCACGCAGACACGGGGAGAACGTGCAGACTCCGCACAGACAGTGACCCAAGCCGGGAATCAAACCTGGGACCCTGGCGCTGTGAAGCAACAGTGCTAATCACTGTGCTACTGTGCCGCCCAAGAGCCCTACCTGAGTTTGTGCTGTGCTCCCAAGCCCATATCCCTTGCCTCACCAAGACTGGATATTTCCAACGTCACAATATCATGTGTCCCCACCCATCTCCTGCCCAAAGTCCAATGTGTTCCTTTGTGGAGAGGAGAGATTCCACATTCCACCCCTGCCCCCAATCAATGTCGGCAGAATCTAAACCTATGGCATTAAGATGGAAGATCAGGGGCGGGATTCTCCGCAATCGGTGTGATGTCCGCCGACCGGCGCCAAAAACGACGCAAATCAGTCTGGCATCGCGCCACCCCAAAGGTGCGGAAGTCTCTGCATCTTGAGGGCCCGAGCCCTCACCTTGAGGGGCTAGGTCCGCGCCGGACTGATTTCCGCCCCGCCTGCTGACGGAAAGGCCTTTGGTGCCCCGCCAGCTGGCGCGAAACTGACTTTGCCGGGCGGCGCATGCGCGGGAGCGTCAGCGGCCACTCACGGCATCCCCGCGCATGCGCAGCGGAGGGGGTCTCTTCCGCCTCCGCCATGGTGGAGACCATGGCGAAGGCGGAAGGAAAAGAGTGCCCCCACGGCACAGGCCCGCCCGCGGATCGGTGGGCCCCGATCGCGGGCCAGGCCAGCGTGGGGGCACCCCCCGGGGCCAGATCGCCGCGCGCCCCCCCCCCCAGTACCCCGGAGCCTGCTCGCGCCGCCTTCTCCCGCCAGTAAGAGAGGTGGTTTGATTCTCGCCGGCGGGACAGGCATTCCAGCAGCGCGATTCCCGCCCCCGCCGAATATCCGGTGCCGGAGAATTCGGCTACCGGCAGGGGCGGGATTCACGCCAACCCCCGACGATTCTCCGACCCGGCGGGGGGTCGGAGAATCCCGCCCCAGAATCCTAACACGCTTTCTCACCTTCTCCCCATTGAAAATCTTCATATAAATTCCACTTCGATATCTAACTTTGACTATTCTCATATTTAGCGTTGTGTCCAGTACCTCTGTGGTATATTTCAATAAGTTGGTGATAAGTCTGGAATCAAAGTTGAAAATACTGCCAATTCCTAGATCTGCAACAACAGAAAAACAGAGAGATGGAGTAATGACCTGGGTATAGACACCTAGTTAGATCTTTGATAAATCTAGAGTTGATGCATTTGGTTTATTTTGGGTAGGGGTCAGCAGTATCAGTGTGAAGTATTCCACACACAGCAATGTTGTTGCGTGGTCTAAGTAGAAAGGCCTTGAATGGACAGGGCCCAATGTCTAAATGAATTTGTTATGCTGAAGTTCCTATTCAAGAGCTCTCTCGCTGTTTGGCCAAGAGTATGAAACAATGTTGACCTGAGATGCAGTGTATTGAGTGGCCAGGACATTCTGGTGGCCTTGCCACAACCTGCAGCATTGCTAATGTTATGGGCCAGGGTTTAGCGATCCCCAAAGTGTATCATGGAGTTCACCTGACCCACAACTTAGATTGTGGTATGGGGAGCACACGGCCCACTCTACAGGTGTGGTACAGCAGAAATGGAAAATTATTTTTTAAAGCAAAACAATGTTTATTCTAGAAATTCAAGTTAACCTTTTTAAAACATACAGTGAACATCTTAGCAACCATTAATTCAAATACAACCCTCAAAGAATACAACACTAAGTAATCCTTTAAGCTTTCCTTTTAACATCCATAAGACTTAAAACACCTTTTACCAGATGCACATCAGGTTAAAGTCACTATTGTTATTAGTTTTAAATCACCAGGATCGATTTACAGTCTTTAGATTACAGAGAGAGACTCTAATACACCTTCTGGCTGTGACTGCAGCTATCCAGCTCTGAAAACGAAACTAAAACACACCCTGCAGCAAACAGCCTAAAATGAAAGTAAAAAGCCGACAGATTGCCCAGCTCCATCCACTCTCTGACATCATTGTAGTAATAAACACCCATTTCCTAAAGGTACTCTCACTACAGATACTTATATATACACCCATTTATAAACACCCATTTCTTAAAGGTACTCTCACATGACACCTCCCCCCAAGAAATAAAAATAAACCATCAACTTCAAGATGGTTTCATTTTTCACCTTTTCACCATCCTTTAATAAATGCACACAGTAAACATACTTTTTCGTTTCAAAAAACAACACACGCAAACAGGTATAATAATATAGTCCATTTCTTTTTTTTTCCTCCAGCTGAAAACTTTCTCGATTGACAGTCTCTTTGAACAAGAAGGTCTCTGCACGATCCGTCCATTTCTCTACGCCTCGGCATTTCTCTTTAAAGTCAGATACTTTAGTTCAATCTGATCACAGAGTCCCTTGCAATTCTCCAACACGGGCATTGGTTATCACAGCTTTCAGGCAGTCAAATATCTGTTGACACTCCGCTGTCCACTGGAATTTGTTACGTTTCTTGAGCAAGTCCGTCAGCGGAGCGACCACACTGCTGAAATTTGGGACAAAATTCCGGTAAAATCCACCCATACCAAGAAATCGCATTATTTCCCGTCGTGTCGAGGGTATCGGAAACTCCCCAATAACTTTTGTTTTCACATCCCGTGTGACCATTCGACCCTGTCCAATTGTATGGTCAAGGAAAGTGACTTGGGCTTTTCAAAATTCACTTCAGCAGGGGCTGGTTTAACACACTGGGCTAAATAGCTGGCTTTTAAAGCAGACCAAGGCAGACCAGCAGCACGGTTCAATTCCCGTACCAGCCTCCCCAAACAGGCGGCGGAATGTGGCGGCTAGGGGCTGCACGGTAGCATTGTGGATAGCACAATTGCTTCACAGCTCCAGGGTCCCAGGTTCGATTCCGGCTTGGGTCACTGTCTGTGCGGAGTCTGCACATCCTCCCCGTGTGTGCGTGGGTTTCCTCCGGGTGCTCCGGTTTCCTCTCTCAGTCCAAAGATGCACAGGTTAGGTGGATTGGCCATGATAAATTGCCCTTGGAGTCCAAAATTGCCCTTAGTGTTGGGTGGGGTTACTGGGTTATGGGGATAGGGTGGATGTGTTGACCTTAGGTAGGGTGCTCTTTCCAAGAGCCGGTGCAGACCCGATGGGCCAAATGGCCTCCTTCTGCACTGTAAATTCTATGTAAATTCTATGTAATAAATTCACAGTAACTTCATTGAAGACTACTTGTGACAATAAGCGACTTTCATGTCATTTCATTTTTGGCTAGGTTTACCACCAAACCCGCCTCCTGAAGTCGATCGAATAACTCCATCGGATGTTTTAAATGTTCTTTCCATGTCTGGCTGGAAATTACTAGATCGTCGATGTATACCGCACAATTGGGTAATCCTGAAACGACTTTGTTAGTTAACCGTTGAAATATGGCTTGGGCGTTTTACATGCCAATGGCATAACTTTTAATTGGTATGTACCATCTGGAGTCACAAAAGCTGAAATCTTCGTCGCCCTTTCGGATAAAGGTACCTGCCAGTAACCTTTAAGTAAATCCAATTTAGAAATAAAAGCTGATTGTGCCACTTTCTCAATGCAATCCTCGAAACGTGGGATAGGATAAAAGTCCGTTCTTGTAGCTGCATTAACCTTTCTATAGTCCACACACAACCGTTGGGTACCGTCTGGTTTTGGTACCATCACTATGGGTGAACTCCATTGCCTGCAACCCACTTCAATTATGCCATTGTTAAGCATACTCTCAATCTCTTTGTTTACCTGTGCCAATTTTAACGGGTTAAGTCTATATGGCTGTTGTTTGATTGGAACACCATTTCCCACATCTACATCATATATTGCCATTTTACTACTTTCCAATTTATCTCTACAAACTTGCCCACATGATATCAATAACTCTTTCAGGTCAGTCCGTTTTTCCTCTGGAAGGTAACTCAACAATTTATCCCAATTTTTTAAAACATCCTCATTTTCCAATTTAATTTGAGGGATGTCAAATTCGCAGTCATCCACTTTGCGTTTCTGATAATTGCACTTCAACTTCATCTTCACTCTTTGATTTCTCCTCTTGTCTTAACCTGTGACTTTGTGACCTTGTTACTACACAATCCGGAAAAATCCCAGGTTATTCGTCCTTCAACACTTCAGTTGTCTGATTTTCCACTGGCTTATCAACCACAGTAGGCATCACTCCCACCTGCGATCCAGCTATATCATTACCCAAGATAAACTGCATTCCTGGACAAGATAGTTTCTCTACTACTCCTACTACCACTTCACCACTCTTCACTGGACTTTCCAACCTTACCCTATATAATTAAACATTACTCCTCTCACCCTGAGTTCCACATATTACCACCTTTTCTGGCAACATTCTTCCCAAACTACATAACTCCTCATCTCTTACCATTAAAGATTGACTAGCTCCCATATCTCTTAAAATTGTGACTTCTTCACCTGCTCCTCCTGATACACATAAGTAAACTTTACCCACGCAAGTAACTTCTTTAAAGAGATCTGGCACCTTCTTATCAATCACCTCTTGATCAGTCCGTACAATCTTTTGCACCTCCTTCGCTTCACTTGGGCTTTCCTTTACCACTTTAAAAAACCCCACTGTCTTATCCTGTTTTACCACATCAGCCTTCCCAATGCTTTTCTTCAACCACCAACACTGTGACTTTACATGGCCTAGTTTATTAGTGAAAACATTTGACATTTTTCAGTTCTTTTCCATCTCCTGGATTTCTTTTTTAATTTGAGGTACACTCTCTTTATTGTCTCCCATCAGATCACCTATACTTTTACCACTTGAGTATTTCTCTTTTCCCAAGTTTCTATCCCTCACAGGCTGAAACTGATGTTGGAAACCAAGCTTTGATTTATGAACTAATTCATAATCATCTTGCCATTTCTGCTGCTAATCTCGCAGTTTTAACCCTCTGCTCTTCCACATGAATTCTCACTACACCAGGAATTGAACTTTTAAACTCCTCCAAAAGTATAATTTCTCTGAGAGCTTCATACGTTTGATCTATTTTCAAAGCCCTTATCCACCTATCAAAATTACTCTGTTTGATCCTTTCAAACTCCATGTATGTTTGACCAAATTCTTTCCTTCTCGTCAAACCTTGGCAATGCTTGGACATATTTAAAACAGATTCCCACCAAGCCTTCAACTTTGACGCACTTTCTCACTATCCTCATCATTATCAACCAACTGTACGTTTCCCTATATGTCTGCCAATTTTAACTGACTGTCATGTTTCATGGCCATTTTCTGAAGTTCAAACACTCTCTCTTTATCCTTTTCCCTGATCTGTATCTCCCTTTCTCTTTCTTTTTGTTCTGCTAGGGCTATTCTTTTTGTTTTCCTTTCTCCTCTCTCTCTTTCTTTCTCTTTCTTTTTCCTCTCTTCTCTCTTTCGTATTCAAGCTGCTTTAATTCTTTCTCATGTTCCAGTTGTTTAACTTGTAACTGAAGTTTTGCCATTTCCAATGAGTCAAACTATATCTCAAGCAACTTTAAATGCTTAGCCATCGCCATTATTACGTCACCTTTTCGCATTTTGTCAGGTAATGTTAACTGCAATGTTTTTGCCAAATCTAACAGTTTGCTTTTAGTCTCTGTCTGTAAGGTACTGCGTGTGACCGTCTCCACCCCCCAAAACACACTCCCTACTTAAACTGAAATACCACACCTGAAAAGCAACCACAATATGCTCACCCCTCACTGTCTTTAAGTTCACTAAGCCAATCCAATATATAGACTTTTATCCCCCTCGAGCCCCCAATTTGTTATGGGCCAGGGTTTAGAGAACCCCAAAGTATATCATGGAGTTCACCTGACCCACAACTTTTAATAGATTGTGGTATGGGGAGCACACAGCCCACTCTACAGGTGTGGTACAGCAGAAATGGAAAAGTATTTTTTAAAGCAAAACAATGTTTATTCTATAAACTCAAGTTAAGGTTAACATCAGTGAACATCTTAGCAACCATTAATTCAAATACAACCCCCAAAGAATACAACACTAAGTAATCCTTTAAGCTTTCCTTTTAACATCCATAAGACTTAAAACACCTTTTACCAGATGCACATCAGGTTAAAGTCACTACTGTTATTAGTTTTAAATCATCAGGATCGATTTACAGTCTTTAGATTACAGAGAGAGACTCTAATACACCTTCTGGCTGTGACTGCAGCTATCCAACTCTGAAAACGAAACTAAAACACACCCTGCAGCAAACAGCCTAAAACAAAAGTAAAAAGCTGACAGACAGCCTAGCTCCACCCACTCTGACATCTGCAGTAATATACACCATTATCTTAAAGGTACTCTCACTACAGATACTTATATACACACCCATTTATAAACACCCATTTCTTAAAGGTACTCTCACATGACACTAAGAAGAGGCTTTTTAACTTCAGAGGATTACACACTTCTAAAATGTCCCCAGTTCACTCCACCAGATAGTATGCTCGGATCAGAGTTTTGCTCTGAAATTCTCCCAACATTTCATTGCTCCCAGCTAGTTCATTGGACTCTTGACATTTCACTTTCCAACCTCTGATGCGGACACATTTTGTAAGATCTGTTTCCGCTCCTTCCAGCCAGCAGACCTTTGTACTGGGCCCCCTTCTCATTCTGGAATGTCTTGGCTTAACACCCTTGAGTGGTAGCTGCTGGATTGTGAGGGCTGGTGATGTGGGCCTCACACTGACAGCCGAATTCGAGCTAATTAACTTTGAGCGATTTATCTGAAAGTGCAGGCATTGCAAACATCTGTAATCCTCTTCCGTGATTGTTGTACTGACTTGCCAGCTTTTTTTCACAAAGCCATGACTGATTGAAAAATTGTCCTGTCTGTCAAAAACTATGCAGGAGTAATTTCAAGGTTCTTACTCAGACTTGGAATTGAGTGCCTCAGTTGGATTTTGACCCTCATCGTTCAGCTGTGTGTTCACTCTACAGTGGATGCGGCCAAGCTGCCTTGGGCTAGATGGGAACAAAAACAAATTTGTGATTTAAATGAGAGGGACCAAGTGCATTTCAGTAGGACTCGGTGTGAGAGGCCAGTGCCCCAATTGCTTGTTTATTCTTACAGGTGCTCGGAGAGACATGGGGCCAGTTTCTCTGATTCTGAGGATGAGCACGGAGGATCTCTGGCGTTTTACGTGGAAAGAATCGGCACCGCCCCCTCACCGATCCTGCGACAGGTGAAGGGCTGGCAGCCGTGCCACGTAAAACCCCAGGCCTCCACAGAAAAAACGGCCGGAGAACGTCTGGGTCTGTGGTCACGCATGCGCACGGCGACGACCTGCAGCGGTCGCACCATAAATCATGGCTCCGGCTGTGCGTGGACCCGACCTGCCAGATAGTGCCAACCTGGCCACCCCCTCGCCACCCTCCACCATTCCCACCAGCCCTCGCAGAAACCCCCCAGGCCAGCAGCACAGTTCCCGCCTGACTGTGGCGGCGATGGACGCAGTCCGCAGCCTCCACACCGGGTTCCTGCACGGCAGAGACCACAAGTGAACTGCACTGTCGGGAACGCGACCCATTGGGGGCGGGCATCAGGGGAGGGCCTTCAGGTGGCGCGCTGAGGCCATCCCAGCGGCATGTGGCACGCGCTGTGATTATGCCATTTTGGAGGGGGTGTAGCATCTGAAACCTGTGTCAAACAGGCGTCGCCCCCGATTTCGGCGTCAAAAGGGATCCTCCGCCCAATCGCCGATTACAAAATCAGCGTCGGGGAACGGAGAATCACGCTCATGGGCAGTGCTTCCTCCCGCAGAAGTCTAAAACCATGACTGTCTGCTCGCAATTCTGTGGTGCACAGAAGATTGTCTGAAAGTGGATTATGCAGAAGTCTTGTGCAGAAGAATCTTGGAATTTTGTTTTGTAGCAGCGAGTCAGAATCTTTTGCCTCTGTATTTCTGTTATCAATGAGGTCCCCCATGGTGCAAGGGCAAGGTTTGGCTGACAGCCGCAATATTTCCCAAAACTGGAATTAGATTGGCCCGAGTTTGTTGGCTCGCTCCCCAACTCCAGTGAGGCAATGTTAATGTGTGTCCACGGAAATCATTTTGGAAATGGTCTCATAGTTCGGGATCCTCTTGGAAGGAGCGACCACAATATGGTGGAATTTAAAATATAGTTGGAGGATGACAAGGTAAAATCAAACACTAGTGTTCTGTGCTTAAACAAAGGCGATTACAATGGGATGAGAGAAGAACTAGCGTAAGGTAGACTGGGAGCAAAGACTTCATGGTGAAGCAGTTGAGGAACAGTGGAGAACCTTCCGAGCGATCTTTCACAGTGTTCAGAAAAGGTTCATAACGACAAAAAAGAAAGACGGTAGAAAGGGGAAAAATCGACCGTGGATATCTAAGGAGGTGAGGGAGCGTATCAAATTGAAGGAAAAAACATACAAAGTGACAAAAATTAGTGGGAGACTAGAGGACTGGGAAGTCTTTAGGGGACAACAGAAAGCTACTAAAAAAGCCATAAAGAAGAGTAAGGTAGACTATAAAAGTAAACTGGCTCAGAACATAAAAGCAGATAGTAAAAGCTTCTACAAATATATAAGACAAAAAAGAGTGGCTAAGGTAAATATTGGTCCTTTGGAAGATGAGAAGGGAGATTTAATAATAGGAGACGGGGAAATGGCTGAGGAGCTGAACAGGTTTTTTGGGTCAGTCTTCACAGTGGAGGACACAAATAACATGCCAGTGACTGATGGAAATAAAGATATGATAGGTGAGGACCTTGAGATGATTGTAATCACTAAGGAGGCAGTATTGGGCAAGCTAATGGGGCTAAAGGTAGACAAGTCTCCTGGCCCTGGTGGGATGCATCCCAGAGTGTTAAAAGAGATGGCTAGGGAAATTGTAAACGCACTAGTGATAATTTATCAAAATTCACTAGACTCTGGGGTGGTCCCAGAGGATTGGAAAGTAGCAAACGTGACACCACTGTTTAAAAAAGGAGGTCGGCAGAAAGCGGGTAACTATAGGCCGGTAAGCTTAACTTCGGTTGTAGGGAAAATGCTGGAATCTATCATTAAGGAGGAAATAGCGGGGCACCTGGAGGGAAATAGTCCCATTGGGCAGACGCAGCATGGGTTCACAAAGGGTAGGTCGTGTCTGACTAATTTGGTAGAGGTTTTTGAGGACGTTACCAGTGCAGTAGATAACGGGGAGCCAATGGATGTGGTATATCTAGATTTCCAGAAAGCTTTTGACAAGGTGCCACACAAAAGGTTGCTGCATAAACTAAAGATGCATGGCATTGAGGGTAAAGTGGTAGCATGGGTAGAGGATTGGTTAAGTAACAGAAAGCAGGGAGTGGGGATAAATGGGTGTTTCTCTGGTTGGCAACCTGTAACTAGTGGGGTCCCTCAAGGATCAGTGTTGGGCCCGCAGTTGTTCACAATTTACATAGACGATTTGGAGTTGGGGACCAAGTGCAATGTGGCAAAGTTTGCAGACGACACTAAGATGAGTGGTAAAGCAAAAAGTGCAGAGGATACCGGAAGTCTGCAGAAGGATTTGGATAGGTTGGGTGAATGGGCTAGGGTCTGTCAGATGGAATTCAATGTTGCCAAGTGTGAGGCTATCCATTTTGGGAGGAATAACAGCAGAATGGATTATTATTTAAACGGTAAGATGTTAAAACATGCTGCTGTGCAGAGGGACTTGGGTGTGCTGGTGCACGAGTCGCAAAAAGTTGGTGTGCAGGTGCAACAGGTGATTAAGAAAGCTAATCGAGTTTTGTCTTTCGTTGCTAGAGGGATGGAGTTCAAGACTAGGGAGGTTATGCTGCAATTGTATAGGGTGTTGGTGAGGCCGCATCTGGAGTATTGTGTTCAGTTTTGGTCTCCTTACCTGAGAAAGGACATATTGGCACTGGAGGGAGTGCAGAGGAGATTCACTAGGTTGATCCCAGAGTTGACGGGATTAGATTATGACGAGAGGTTGAGTAGACTGGGACTGTACTCATTGGGGTTTAGAAGGATGCGGGGGGATCTTATTGGAACATATAAAATTATGAAGGGAATAGATAGTATAGATGTGGGCAGGTTGTTTCCACTGGTTGGGGAAAGCAGAACGAGGGGGCATAGCCTCAAAATAAGGGGAGGTAGATTTAGGACGGAGTGTAGGAGGAACTTCTTCACCCAAAGGGTTGTGAATCTCTGGAATTCCTTGCCCAGTGAAGCAGTTGAGACTCCTTCTTTAAACGTCTTTAAGAAAAAGATAGATACCTTTCTAAAGAATAAAGGGATTCGAGGATATGGTGTACGAGCCGGAGAGTGGAGCTGAGTCCACAAAGATCAGCCATGATCTCATTAAATGGCGGAGCAGGCTCGAGGGGCCAGGTGGCCTACTCCTGTTCCTAGTTCTTATGTTCTTATGACTGTGAAGATGATTTCACACCTACCCAACTCTGCAAAATTTGCGGATATTCGGAACTCTGCCCATTCCTCCATCACCCCTGTCCTTGCTGACCCACAGTGGCTTCTGGTTCAACTCACTGATTGTCAAACCCCTGCTCCATGGCCTCGACCCTCCGTCCAATCCCATGTCCTTCAAGATATCTGTGCTCCTGTGGTTCTGGTTCTGCAATGCTGCACTGTTGGAGGTACTGTCCCTTTGGATCAGACACTCTGTCAAATGGATGCAGACAATCAAATGGCACTCTTTCCAAGAAGAGCAGGGAAGTTATCCCTGGTCTCCTGGACAATATTTATCACGTGACCAGTGACCTTTCACTCCACAATTGCCCGACTTTCAATCACTTTGTCAGTATAACAATTAAGAAAATAAATTCCTGTTTAAGTTAAACAGTTAAAAGACAGGATCTCTAGGGTTGTAATCTCGGGATTACTCCCTGTGCCATGTGCCAGTGAGGGTAGAAATAGGAAGATAGAGCAGCTAAACACGTGGCTAAACAGCTGGTGTAGGAGGGAAGGTTTCCGTTATCTGGACCACTGGGAGCTCTTCCGGGGCAGGTGTGACCTATATAAGAAGGACGGGTTGCATCTAAACTGGAGAGGCATAAATATCCTGGCCGCGAGGTTTGCTCGTGTCACACGGGAGGGTTTAAACTAGTATGGCAGGGGGGTGGGCACGGGAGCAATAGGTCAGAAGGTGAGAGCATTGAGGGAGAACTAGGGAATAGGGACAGTGTGGCTCTGAGGCAGAGCAGACAGGGAGAAGTTGCTGAACACAGCGGGTCTGGTGGCCTGAAGTGCATATGTTTTAATGCAAGAAGTATTACGGGTAAGGCAGATGAACTTAGAGCTTGGATTAGTACTTGGAACTATGATGTTGTTGCCATTACAGAGACCTGGTTGAGGGAAGGGCAGGATTGGCAGCTAAACGTTCCAGGATTTAGATGTTTCAGGCGGGATAGAGGGGGATGTAAAAGGGGAGGCGGAGTTGCGCTACTGGTTCGGGAGAATATCACAGCTGTACTGCGGGAGGACACCTCAGAGGGCAGTGAGGATATATGGGTAGAGATCAGGAATAAGAAGGGTGCAGTCACAATGTTGGGGGTTTACTACAGGCCTCCCAACAGCCAGCGGGAGATAGAGGAGCAGATAGGTAGACAGATTTTGGAAAAGAGTAAAAACAACAGGGTTGTGGTGATGGGAGACTTCAACTTCCCCAATATTGACTGGGACTCACTTAGTGCCAGGGGCTTAGACGGGGCAGAGTTTGTAAGGAGCATCCAGGAGGGCTTCTTAAAACAATATGTAGACAGTCCAACTAGGGAAGGGGCGGTACTGGACCTGGTATTGGGGAATGAGCCCGGCCAGGTGGTAGATGTTTCAGTAGGGGAGCATTTCGGTAACAGTGACCACAATTCAGTAAGTTTTAAAGTACTGGTGGACAAGGATAAGAGTGGTCCTAGGATGAATGTGCTAAATTGGGGGAAGGCTAATTATAACAATATTAGGCGGGAACTGAAGAACATAGATTGGGGGCGGATGTTTGAGGGCAAATCAACATCTGACATGTGGGAGGCTTTCAAGTGTCAGTTGAAAGGAATTCAGGACCGGCATGTTCCTGTGAGGAAGAAGGATAAATACGGCAATTTTCGGGAACCTTGGATAACGAGAGATATTGTAGGCCTCGTCAAAAAGAAAAAGGAGGCATTTGTCAGGGCTAAAAGGCTGGGAACAGACGAAGCCTGCGTGGAATACAAGGAAAGTAGGAAGGAACTTAAGCAAGGAGTCAGGAGGGCTAGAAGGGGTCACGAAAAGTTATTGGCAAAGAGGGTTAAGGAAAATACCAAGGCTTTTTACACGTACATAAAAAGCAAGAGGGTAGCCAGGGAAAGGGTTGGCCCACTGAAGGATAGGCAAGGGAATCTATGTGTGGAGCCAGAGGAAATGGGCGAGGTACTAAATGAATACTTTGCATCAGTATTCACCAAATAGAAGAAATTGGTAGATGTTGAGTCTGGAGAAGGGTGTGTAGATAGCCTGGGTCACATTGAGATCCAAAAAGATGAGGTGTTGGGTGTCTTAAAAAATATTAAGGTAGATAAGTCCCCAGGGCCTGATGGGATCTACCCCAGAATACTGAAGGAGGCTGGAGAGGAAATTGTTGAGGCCTTGACAGAAATCTTTGGATCCTCACTGTCTTCAGAGGATGTCCCGGAGGACTGGAGAATAGCCAATGTTGTTCCTCTGTTTAAGAAGGGTAGCAAGGATAATCTAGGGAACTACAGGCTGGTGAGCCTTACTTCAGTGGTAGGGAAATTACTGGAGAGAATTCTTCGAGACAGGATCTACTCCCATTTGGAAGCAAATGGACGTATTAGTGAGAGGCAGCATGGTTTTGTGAAGGGGAGGTCGTGTCTCACTAACTTGATAGAGTTTTTCGAGGAGGTCACTAAGATGATTGATGCAGGTAGGGCAGTGGATGTTGTCTATATGGACTTCAGTAAGGCCTTTGACAAGGTCCCTCATGGTAGACTAGTACAAAGGGTGAAGTCACATGGGATCAGGGGTGAGCTGGCAAGGTGGATACAGAACTGGCTAGGTCATAGAAGGCAGAGAGTAGCAATGGAAGGATGCTTTTCTAATTGGAGGGCTGTGACCAGTGGTGTTCCACAGGGATCAGTGCTGGGACCGTTGCTCTTTGTAGTATATATAAATGATTTGGAGGAAAATGTAACTGGTCTGGTTAGTAAGTTTGCAGACGACACAAAGATTGGTGGAATTGCGGATAGCGATGAGGACTGTCAGAGGATACAGCAGGATTTCGATTGTTTGGAGACTTGGGCGGAGAGATGGCAGATGGAGTTTAATCCGGACAAATGTGAGGTAATGCATTTTGGAAGGTCTAATGCAGGTAGGGAATATACAGTGAATGGTAGAACCCTCAAGAGTATTGAAAGTCAAAGAGATCTAGGAGTACAGGTCCACAGGTCATTGAAAGGGGCAACACAGGTGGAGAAGGTCGTCAAGAAGGCATACGGCATGCTTGCCTTCATTGGCCGGGGCATTGAGTATAAGAATTGGCAAGTCATGTTGCAGCTGTATAGAACCTTAGTTAGGCCACACTTGGAGTATAGTGTTCAATTCTGGTCGCCACACTACCAGAAGGATGTGGAGGCTTTAGAGAGGGTGCAGAAGAGATTTACCAGAATGTTGCCTGGTATGGAGGGCATTAGCTATGAGGAGCGGTTGAATAAACTTGGTTTTTTCTCACTGGAACGAAGGAAGTTGAGGGGAGACCTGATAGAGGTCTACAAAATTATGAGGGGCATAGACAGAGTGGATAGTCAGAGGCTTTTCCCCAGGGTAGAGGGGTCAATTACTAGGGGGCATAGGTTTAAGGTGAGAGGGGCAAGGTTTAGAGTAGATGTACGAGGCAAGTTTTTTACGCAGAGGGTAGTGGGTGCCTGGAACTCACTACCGGAGGAGGTGGTGGAAGCAGGGACGATAGTGACATTTAAGGGGCATCTTGACAAATACATGAATAGGATGGGAATAGAGGGATACGGACCCAGGAAGTGTAGAAGATTGTAGTTTAGTCGGGCAGCATGGTCGACACGGGCTTGGAGGGCCGAAGGGCCTGTTCCTGTGCTGTACATTTCTTTGTTCTTTGTTCTTTTGTTCTTTGTTTCTCTCAGATATTATTGAATGGAAACAGGACCAAATTGTAGTGAGAACTGCGCAATAAGAGTCATGTTTCCTGAATTTATAATCAAGTTGTGCTCGATAATCTCAATCAGAGCTGTCAGACCAGGTGGTGGGTGTTGGAACCACTACTTGCCCCTCTGTGTAACAGTTATTGTTCTTTCTTTTCTCACGATCCACCCCGTATCCTCAGACTGTGCCCCCTGGTTCTGGACTCACCCACCATCGGGAACATCCTTCCTGCGTCTGTTAGAATTTTATAGGTTTCTACGAGATTCCCCCTCATTCTTCTTAACTCCAGTGGATATAATCCTAACCGATTCAATCTCTCCTCATTGCCAGTCCCGCCATCTGAGGAATCAGTCTGGTAAACCTTTGTTGCACTCCCTCTCGAACAAGAGCATCCTTCCTCAGATAAGGAGACCAGAATTGCACACAATATTCCAGGTGTGGCCTCACCAAGGCCTTGTATAATTGCAGCAAGACATCCCTGCTTCTGTACTCGAACCCCCTCGCATTGAAGGCCAGCGTACCATTTGCCTTTTTTACCACCTACTGTATTTGCGCGATTACTTTCAGCGACTGGTGTACGAGGGCACCCAGGGCTCCTTGCACATTCCCTGCCCCTAATATATGGCCATGTGGTGAGAAAAGCAGGAAAAAGCACAGGAAGAAGGAAGCAGCCCAGGTGATAAACACAGCTTTAACCTTGTT
Organism: Scyliorhinus torazame; assembly: GCF_047496885.1. Taxonomy (NCBI): domain Eukaryota; kingdom Metazoa; phylum Chordata; class Chondrichthyes; order Carcharhiniformes; family Scyliorhinidae; genus Scyliorhinus; species Scyliorhinus torazame. Next base: position 41,971,240 of record NC_092707.1, read on the forward strand.
TAGGATGCACTTGGACAGTGGGTGCATATAACCAGCAATTGACAATCCTGCTCCTCCGAGGTTGTCTGATTTAATCAGCTCTGGGAGTCACCACCAGACACTGATCCTGACGAGGAGTCCAGTTAACATCAGACAAATTTCAAATATCAAATATGGAATCCGTGCAGGTAATCTTTTTCTTTTGCATCAGTTAGTCACCATTGCGTTTATTTTGCAGTAAGGTTGCTATGGAAACTGATGCCATTTACTATCTAATGGACACCATCAGATATCTGACTCAGAGCAGTAATTAACCTGTCATTGGATTTGGATTCCACTTATATCTGACATATCTCCATTATAACCGTATAACATGTAAACACACAGCGCACACTCTGATAAATCCAGAGTGATAAAAAGGAATGCATTTGTCCCATGTTCTCTCCTGTCTCCAATTCCCCCTTGGGTGTGTGGACATGCTGGCGTCAGGCTGTTGTTGTGCAGCTCTGCATCTGGCTACTGGGATATGGATGGGGAAGAAGAGAAAAGGCCCTCTTCCCCCTGTCTCTCCATCAGTCCCCTCACTCCAACCTCCCGCTCTCTGCCTGTCTAAAGGCTCCTGGCTTCCTTTGGTCAGCTCTCAGTTCAGTCGGAGAGATCAGTGACTTTCCTGGTGGAGAGTTGTGGTTGGGGAGACTGCACCCTGCTCCATGGAATCTCCAGTGCGCTGCCCATGCCGCTGCATTTGGGTCAGTTAACACTGATTTGCTTCTTGTGTCATTGGAGTATTGCATTGGTGCTCGCCCTGTGCCGCATTGGTGCTGGTCGGGCTGCATTTGTGCTTGGCCATGCTGCATTGGTGCTGGGCCGTGCTGCATAGGCGCTCACCCACACTGCATTTGGCAGTTCTTCCACCTGTTCCTGCAATGTGAGCTTTGTTAACCTGTGTTGCAGGGCCCTCTGCTGTTGGGTTTGAGAATGACCCATTATTTCCAGCATACCTGCTGATGCATCATTTCAGTTTGGTTTGTTATGTTTAAGATTCACGGGGACGAGATCGGGCTACATTTAACTGGACAGAGAAAACCACTGCAGATTCTGATACCCTTTAAAACCCCAGTAAAATCCTAGCAAAATGAATCCAATAAATGCAGATAAAAGAAAATAACCGAATCCAACATAACACCTGGAAACGCACAGCAGACTAATCAATACAATAAAGTGCGGACGTTAGTGTTTCAGAGTAGTCCATTCATCAGAACAGTTAACTAACTGGTCTTAACCTAAATTGAGATCAATAAACCAGGCAGAATCATCAATATAGATGCTCCAACTGCTTAACAATGCTCACCACTGCTACTGACTATGAGATCTGTTGGTAGGATTAGTGTGCTGAATGCTCCCAGTGAAGATTGTTTGGCTTATGTAACTGGTGGGAGAGAGGATATCAGAATTATTTATGAGATAAAGGAGCCCTGTCTGATTTCCCAGTGTTTTGTGAAAATCTGCTAGTCGTCACACTGCGGCCTGTTCAAGTCCGCAGAGAGAGAATGTACTGTTCACCAAACTTAGTCACTGCCCAGCCTAACACCCAACACTGCACCGTGTTCAATCAGAGCTCTCACTAATTCAGTCTCGCTTTCTGGTGACTGGCTTCCTTGCAATGTAAGAACATGAGAGATTGGACCATTCAGCCCTTCAAACCTGTCCCACCATTCAATAAGATCTGACTGTGCCTCTAGCTCCACTATCTTGACTACCCTCCCTGATCTTTGACTCCTTTGTAGATCAAAAATCTGCCCTGCTCAGCCTTGAATATACTCGATGGTCCCGTCCCCACTGCTCTCTAGGTTATAGAATTCCAAAGGCCAACAACCCTCTGGAGAAGAAAATCCTCCTTATCGCGTCATAAATGGGCGAGCCCTTATTTTGGAACTGTATCCACGTTTAGTTCTAGACTCCCCCATGAGGAGAAACATTCCCTCAGCATCTACTCTGACAAGCTTCCTCATAAATGTCCGAGAGAGGGGACCCTGTCCATATTAGATGCAGATCAGCTGTTAAGTGGGGCAAACAGGCTCGAGGAGCTGAATGGTCAACTCTTGACTTTTCGTTATTAATTACAGGGATGTAGGCATCACTGGCTGCACCAGCATTTATTGCCCTTCCCTAATTGCCCTTGAGAAGGTGGTGCACAGCTGCCTTCTCAAACCATTGCAGTCTATGTGGTGTAGGTACACCCACAAGGCTGTTAGGGAGAGAATTCCAGGATTTTGACCCAGCGACAGTAAAGAATGGCGGTATATTTCCAAATCAGGATGGTGAGTGTCTTGGACGGGAACTTGCATGTATCTGCTCCTCTTGTCCTTCTAGATGGTGGCGGCCAAGAGTTTGGAAATTGCTGCCTAAGAAGCCTTGGTTCCTGCAGTGCAACTTGCAGAACTACTACCACCGTTTGTCGGTGGTGGAGGGAATGAGTTTGTGAAAGGGTTCCAATCAAACTGGCTTTTTTGTCCTGGATAGTGTTGCACTTCTGACGTGTTGTTGGAGCTGCACTCAAGGCAAGTGGGGAGTATCCCATTAAATTCCTGACATTTTTGCCTTGAAGGCAGTGGACAGGCTTTGGTGGGTCAGGAGGTGAGTTACTTGCCGCAGGATTCCAAGCCTCTGTCCTGCTGTTGGGTGGCTGTCTGTGTGGAGTCTGCACGTTCTCCCCGTGTCTGCGTGGGTTTCCTCCCACAAGTCCCGAAAGACATGCTGTTAGGTGAATTGGACATTCGGATTTCGCCCTCTGTTTACCCAAACAGGCACCGGAATGTGGCGACTGGGGGATTTCCACAGTAACTTCACTGCAGTGTTAATGTAAACCTACTTGTGACAATAAAGATTATTATTATTGTAGCCACAGTATTAATATGGCTAGGCCAGTACAGTTTCTGATCAATGGTAACCCCCAGGATGTTGATAGTGGGGGATTCAGCTATGGTAATGCCATTGAATGTCGTGGGGCGGTGGTTAGAGTCTCTCTTGAGATGGTCATTGCCTGGCACTTGTGTGGCGCGAATGTAATTTGCCACTTGTCAGCCGAAGCCTGGATATTGCCCAGATCTTGCTGCTTTTGGACATGGACTGCTTCAGTAACTAAGGAGTCACGAATAGTGTTGAACATTGTGCAGTCATCTGTAAACATCCCCATTTCTGATATTATGATGGAAGGGGGTCATTGATGAAACAGCTGAAGATGGTTGGGCCTAGGACACTACCCTGAGGAACTCCTGTGGTGATGTCCCGGGAGTGAGATGATTGATCTCCAACAACCACAACCATCTTCCCTTGTGCCAGGTATGACTCCAACTTGTTTCCACCCGATTTCCGTTGTGTCCAGTTTTGCCAGAGCAATGCTGGTGCATGGCAAGATTCTGGTCCAGATGCAGATTAACTCTTGGTTTATTGTAGAAGGAGCTGTGACTAAAGAATAAAACCCCTGACCTGTGATGTCTGCCACAAAGTTTTCAAGAATGTTCTTTTCCTGTCATGTTTATATTATGTAAATTAACAGGCGGCCAAACTGATACAAAACACTGGCAAGTACCTTGTTAGAGAAAAAGTAGCATTTGGCCAGCTTAGCTAAGTAAAAGAAAGCTGAGCTGTTGGATTGATTTTAACTATAGATAGACACCAGGATAGTTAGTCACCGTGTTAATCACGCAGTGTAATATGCCTCCCTCTAGTTGGCGACTGCTGCTTTTTCTCCCTCTTTAACAGCAGAGGGAGCCAGAGTCCACTCATTTTCCCAGTTAGCTTGTACATTCTGAATTTCTGTGGGGTTGATTCTTCTTTTTTTTTAAATAATATTTTATTGAAAATTTTTGGTCAACCAACACAGTACATTGTGCATCCTTTACACAACATTATAACAATACAGATAATAATGACCTTTTTTATTTAAACAAGAACAAAAGAAAACAACAACAAATAAATAAATATTAAATAACAAAAAAAAAAAAAAAAAAACTAGCCCTAATTGGCAACTGCCTTGTCTCAGGCCACCCCCCCCCCCCCCCCCCCACCCCCCACCCCCCAAGTTCTGGGCTGCTGCTGCTGCCTTCTTTGTTCTCCCCTATCTATCTTTCCGCAAGATATTCGACGAACGGTTGCCACCGCCTTGTAAACCCTTGAGCCGACCCCCTTAGGACGAACTTAATCCGCTCTAACTTTATGAACCCCGCCATATCATTTATCCAGGTCTCCACCCCCGGGGGCTTGGCTTCTTTCCACATTAGCAATATTCTGCGCCGGGCTACTAGGGACGCAAAGGCCAAAACATCGGCCTCTTTCGCCTCCTGCACTCCCGGCTCTTGTGCAACCCCAAATATAGCCAACCCCCAGCTTGGTTCGACCCGGACTCCTACTACTTTCGAAAGCACCTTTGTCACCCCCATCCAAAACCCCTGTAGTGCCGGGCATGACCAAAACATATGGGTATGATTCGCTGGGCTTCTCGAGCACCTCGCACACCTATCCTCCACCCCAAAAAATTTACTGAGCCGTGTTCCAGTCATATGTGCCCTGTGTAATACCTTAAACTGAATCAGGCTTAGCCTGGCGCACGAGGACGACGAGTTTACCCTGTTTAGGGCATCTGCCCACATCCCCTCCTCAATCTCCTCCCCTAGCTCTTCTTCCCATTTCCCTTTTAGTTCGTCCATCATAGTCTCCCCTTCGTCTCTCATTTCCCTATATATATCCGACACCTTACCGTCCCCCACCCATTTCTTTGAGATGACTCTGTCCTGCACCTCTTGTGTCGGGAGCTGCGGGAATTCCCTCACCTGCTGCCTCGCAAAAGCCCTCAATTGCATGTACCTGAATGCATTCCCTTGGGGCAACCCATATTTCTCGGTCAGCGCTCCCAGACTCGCAAACTTCCCATCCACAAATAGATCTTTCAATTGCGTTATACCTGCTCTTTGCCACATTCCATATCCCCCATCCATTCCCCCCGGGGCAAACCTATGGTTGTTTCTTATCGGGGACCCCCCCAGTGCTCCGGTCTTTCCCCTATGTCGTCTCCACTGTCCCCAAATCTTCAGTGTAGCTACCACCACCGGACTCGTGGTATAGTTCCTTGGTGAGAACGGCAATGGGGCTGTCACCATAGCCTGCAGGCTGGTCCCCCTACAGGACGCCCTCTCTAATCTCTTCCACGCCGCTCCTTCCTCCTCTCCCATCCACTTACTCACCATTGAAATATTAGCGGCCCAATAATACTCACTCAGGCTCGGTAGTGCCAGCCCCCCCCTATCCCTACTACGCTGTAAGAATCCCTTCCTCACTCTCGGAGTCTTCCCGGCCCAAACAATACTCTTTTCTATCCTTTTGAAAAAAGCCTTCGTGATCACCACCGGGAGACACTGAAACACAAAAAGGAATCTCGGGAGGACCACCATCTTAACTGCCTGCACCCTCCCTGCCATTGACAATGCTACCATGTCCCATCTCTTGAAATCTTCCTCCATCTGTTCCACCAACCGCGTCAAATTTAGCCTGTGCAATGTGCCCCAATTCTTAGCTATCTGGATCCCCAGGTAACGAAAGTCTCTTGTTACCTTCCTCAACGGTAGGTCTTCTATTTCTCTACTCTGCTCCCCTGGATGCACCACAAACAGCTTACTCTTTCCCATGTTCAATTTATACCCTGAAAAATCCCCAAACTCCCCAAGTATCCGCATTATTTCTGGCATCCCCTCCGCTGGATCCGCCACATATAGTAGCAGATCATCCGCATATAAAGATACCCGGTGTTCTTCTCCTCCCCTAAGTATTCCCCTCCATCCCTTGGAACCTCTCAGCGCTATCGCCAGGGGCTCAATCGCCAGTGCAAACAGTAATGGGGACAGAGGACATCCCTGCCTTGTCCCTCTGTGGAGCCGAAAATATGCCGATCCCCGTCCATTCGTGACCACACTCGCCACTGGGGCCCTATACAACAGCTGCACCCATCTAACATACCCCTCTCCGAACCCAAATCTCCTCAACACCTCCCACAGATAATCCCACTCCACTCTATCAAATGCTTTCTCGGCATCCATCGCCACTACTATCTCCGTTTCACCCTCTGGTGGGGCCATCATCATTACGCCTAACAACCTCCGTATGTTCGTGTTCAGCTGTCTCCCCTTCACAAACCCAGTTTGGTCCTCATGAACCACCCCCGGGACACATTCCTCTATTCTCATTGCCATTACCTTGGCCAAGACCTTGGCATCTACATTGAGGAGGGAGATTGGTCTGTAGGACCCGCATTGTAGCGGATCCTTTTCCTTCTTTAAAAGAAGCGATATCGTTGCTTCTGACATAGTCGGGGGCAGTTGTCCCCTTTCCTTTGCCTCGTTGAAGGTCCTCGTCAGTAGCGGGGCGAGCAAGTCCAAATATTTTCTGTAAAATTCAACTGGGAATCCGTCCGGTCCCGGGGCCTTTCCCGTCTGCATGTTCCTAATTCCTTTCACCACTTCTTCTACCGTGATCTGTGCTCCCATTCCCATCCTTTCCTGCTCTTCCACCTTGGGAATTTCCAGCCGATCCAAAAACTCCATCATTCTCTCCCTCCCATCCGGGGGTTGAGCTTCATACAATTTTTTATAAAATGTCTTGAACACTTCATTCACTCTCTCCGCTCCCCGCTCCGTCTCTCCATCTTCGTCTCTCACCCCCCCTATTTCCCTCGCTGCTCCCCTTTTCCTCAATTGGTGTGCCAGCAATCTGCTCGCCTTCTCTCCATATTCATACTGTACACCCTGCGCCTTCCTCCATTGTGCCTCTGCTGTGCCTGTGGTCAGCAAGTCAAATTCCACATGCAGCCTTTGCCTTTCCCTATACAGTCCCTCCTCCGGTGCTTCCGCATACTGTCTGTCCACCCTCAAAAGTTCTTGCAACAACCGCTCCCGTTCCTTACTCTCCTGCTTCCCTTTATGTGCCCTTATTGATATCAGCTCCCCCCTAACCACCGCCTTCAACGCCTCCCAGACCACTCCCACCTGAACCTCCCCATTGTCATTGAGTTCCAAGTACTTTTCAATGCATCCCCTCACCCTTAAGCACACCCCCTCATCCGCCATTAGTCCCATATCCATTCTCCAGGGTGGACGCCCTCTTGTTTCCTCCCCTATCTCCAAGTCTACCCAGTGTGGGGCATGATCCGAAATGGCTATAGCCGTATATTCCGTTCCCCTCACCCTCGGGATCAATGCCCTACCCAACACAAAAAAGTCTATGCGTGAATAGACTTTATGGACATAGGAGAAAAACGAGAACTCCTTACTCCTAGGTCTACTGAATCTCCACGGGTCCACCCCTCCCATCTGCTCCATAAAATCCTTAAGCACCTTGGCTGCTGCCGGCCTCCTACCAGTCCTGGACTTCGACCTATCCAGCCTTGGTTCCAACACCGTGTTAAAGTCTCCCCCCATTATCAGCTTTCCGGTCTCTAGGTCTGGGATGCGTCCTAGCATTCGCCTCATAAAATTGGCATCGTCCCAATTCGGGGCATACACGTTTACCAACACCACCATCTCTCCCTGTAATTTGCCACTCACCATCACGTATCTGCCCCCGTTATCCGCCACTATAGTCTTTGCCTCGAACATTACCCGCTTCCCCACTAATATAGCCACCCCCCTGTTTTTCGCATCCAGCCCCGAATGGAACACCTGCCCTACCCATCCTTTGCGCAACCTAACCTGATCTATCAGTTTCAGGTGCGTTTCCTGTAACATGACCACATCTGCTTTAAGTTTCTTAAGGTGTGCGAGTACTCGTGCCCTCTTTATCGGCCCGTTAAGCCCCCTCACGTTCCACGTGATCAGCCGAGTTGGGGGGCTTCCCACCCCCCCCCTTGCCGGTTAGCCATCATCTTTTTCCAGCTTCTCGCCCAGTTCCCACGCGGCTGTATTTCTCCCAGACGGTGCCCCCCCGCCCATCCTTTCCCGCACCCACTCCCCCCTTTCCCCAGCAGCAGCAACCCAGTAATTCCCCCCTCCCCCCCCCCCGCTAGACCCCCCGCTAGCGTAATTACTCCCCCCATGTTGCTCCCAGAAGTCAGCAAACTCTGGCTGACCTCGGCTTCCCCCCGTGATCACGGCTCGCCCCGTGCGGTGCCCCCTCCTTCCTGCTTCTCTATTCCCGCCATAATTATCATAGCGCGGGAACCAAGCCCGCGCCTCTCCCTCGGCCCCGCCTCCCATGGCCAACGCCCCATCTCCTCTCCCTCCCCACCTCCCCCCATCACCACCTGTGGGAGAAAGAAAAGTTACCATACCGCAGGATTAATCATACAATCCCTCTTCGCCCCCCCCCCCCCCCCCCCACTCGTCCCACCACTTTGTCCAAACGTTCATTTTCGTAGTCCAATCATTCCAATTTTTCTTCTACAATAAAAGTCCACGCTTCATCCGCCGTCTCAAAGTAGTGGTGCCTCCCTTGATATGTGACCCACAGTCTTGCCGGTTGCAGTATTCCAAACTTTATCTTTTTTTTGTGAAGTACCGCTTTGGCCCGATTAAAGCTCGCCCTCCTTCTCGCCACCTCCGCACTCCAATCTTGATAGACGCGGATCACCGCGTTCTCCCATTTACTACACCGAGTTTTCTTCGCCCATCTAAGGACCATTTCTCTATCCTTAAAACGGAGAAATCTCACCACTATGGCTCTGGGAGCTTCTCCTGCTCTCGGTCCTCGCACCATAACTCGGTATGCTCCCTCCACCTCCAACGGACCCGTCGGGGCCTCCACTCCCATTAACGAGTGCAGCATCGTGCTCACATATGCCCCGACGTCCGCCCCCTCCACACCTTCAGGAAGGCCAAGAATCCTCAAGTTGTTCCTCCTTGCGTTATTTTCCAGTGCCTCCAACCTCTCCACAGATCGTTTCTGGTGTGCCTCCTGTATCTCCGACTTCACCACCAGGCCCTGTATGTCGTTTTCATTCTCTGCTGCTTTCGCCTTCACGACCCGAAGCTCCTGCTCCTGGGTCTTTTGTTCCTCTTTCAGCCCTTCAATCGCCTGTAATATCGGGGCCAACAACTCTTTCTTCATTTCCTTTTTTATCTCCTCCACGCAGCGTTTCAAGAACTCTTGTTGTTCAGGGCCCCATATGAAACTGCCACCTTCCGACGCCATCTTGGTTTCTGCTTGCCTTCCTTGCCGTTGTTCCAAAGGATCCGCTGCAATCCGGCCACTTTCCTCTCCTTTTTCCATCCGTGTCCAGGGGGAACACCCTTCTGGTTTACCGCACGGTGTTTTCAGCCGTTAAAATTGCCGTTGGGGCTCCTATCAAGAGCCCAAAAGTCCGTTTCACAGGGAGCTGCCGAAACGTGCGACTCAGCTGGTCATCGCCGCACCCGGAAGTCTCGGGTTGATTCTTTTTTTAACCATAAGTGGGATTTGTGTTGGCGAGTGGAAACAGATCCCACTCTCGTAAGCCCCTTCTGTCATTTTGTTAGAGCTTCAGTGCTCTAACAAAAATACCTGAATTCACTGGGAAAGGAATGAAAAGAGCGGTTGTGGCTGGGAGCGACTATCAGACCGTATAGAGATAGAGGCAGAGAGGGAGAGTAGCCGGACGGGAATAGGGGAAGAGAAGTAGAGAGGAGAAGAGGAAGAGGTATGGAGGTTGGCTGGGATAGGCGAAGTGAAACAGGGAGCAAGAGAGTGAAGAGTGTTCAAGAAAATACAGAATATGTGTGGCTCTGACCAGGGTAGCACGGTAGCACAGTGGTTAGCACTGTCACTTCACAGCTCCAGGGTCCCAGGTTCGATTCCCCGCTGGGTCACTGTCTGTATAGAGCCTGCACGTTCCCCCCATGTCTGCGTGGGTTTTCTCCGGGTGCTCCGGTTTCCTCCCACAAGTCCCCAAAGACGTGCTGTTAGGTAATTTGGACATTCTGAATTCTCCCTCTGTGTACCCGAACAGGCGCTGGAATGTGGTGACTCGGGGCTTTTCACAGTAACCTCATTGCAGTGTTAATGTAAGCCGACTTGTGACAATAAAGATTATTATTATTAATTCCTGGTTTAGATTTCTGGATGCTTTTCTCATATTAGCTTGCTGCAGTTATTGTGAGTCTGAGGGAAATACGTTGATATTTATGCTGGGGAAGTATAGTTCTGTAAATATTTCTTCACTGAAAATAGAAATGATCTATTGTGCCTCTTCCCACTTATTTGATTTCCCTTCTTCCCAGATACTCATTTAATTTTGACACAGGACCAACAATCATTTCGACTCTGTCCGAGTTTACTCTGTTTCCAGGTGCCCTTTCTTCTGCTGGAAGTGCAAAGTAAGGCAGGGAGAGCCACCTTGTCGGTCATACATTAAAGCAGCTGCCAGTTGGAGGGTGGGAAAGGGAGTAAGAGACACGATGCCAAACTCACAGCTCCGATGTTGGGTGACGATGAAGCAAAAGGCTTGACCACCTTGGAGGAAAGGAAAAGGAGAAAAGTGCTCAGCGGAGTCCTCTGCCATTGGATTGGATTGGATTTGTTTATTGTCACGAGTATCGAGGTACAGTGAAAAGTATGTTTCTGCGAGCAGCTCAACAGATCATTAAGTACATGGGAAGAAAAGGGAAGAAAAGAAAATACAAAATAGGGCAACACAAGGTACACAATGTACACAATGAACACATAAGCACCGGCATCGGATGAAGCACACAGGGTGTAGTGTTGATGAGGTCAGTCCATAAGAGGGTCGTTTAGGAGTCTGGTAACAGCGGGGAAGAAGCTGTTTTTGAGTCTGTTGGTGCGTGTTCTCAGACTTCTGTATCTCCTGCCCGATGGAAGAAGTTGGAAGAGTGAGTAAGCCGGGTGGGAGGGGTCTTTGATTATGCTACCCGCTTTCCCCAGGCAGCGGGAGGTGTAGACAGAGTCAATGGATGGGAGGCAGGTGCATGTGATGGACTGGGCTGTGTTCACGCCTCTGAAGTTTCTTGCGGTCCTAGGCCGAGCAGTTGCCATACCAGGCTGTGATGTAGCCAGATAGGATGCTTTCTATGGTGCATCTGTAAAAGTTGGTAAGAGTTAATGTGGACATGCCGAATTTCCTTAGTTTCCTGAGGAAGTATAGGCGCTGTTGTGCTTTCTTGGTGGTAGCGTCGACGTGGGTGGACCAGGACAGATTTTTGGAGATGTGCACCCCTAGGAATTTGAAACTGCTAACCACCTCCACCTCGGCCCCGTTGATGCTGACAGGGGTGTGTACAGTACTTTGCTTCCTGAAGTTAATGACCAGCTCTTTAGTTTTGCTGGCATTGAGGGAGAGATTGTTGTCGCTGCACCACTCCACTAGGTTCTCTATCTCCCTCCTGTATTCGGACTCATCGTTATTCGAGATCTGGCCCACTATGGTCGTATCGTCAGCAAACTTGTAGATAGAGTTAGAACCAAGTTTTGCCACGCAGTCGTGTGTGTACAGAGAGTAGAGTAGGGGGCTAAGGACGCAGCCTTGCGGGGCCCCGGTATTGAGGAATATTGTGGAGGAGGTGTTGTTCATTCTTACTGATTGTGGTCTGTTGGTCAGCAAATCGAGGATCCAGTTGCAGAGTGGGGAGTCAAGTCCTAGGTTTTGGAGCTTTGATATGAGCTTGGCTGGGATTATGGTGTTGAAGGCAGAGCTGTAGTCAATAAATAGGAGTCTGATATAGGAGTCCTTGTTGTCGAGATGCTCTAGGGATGGGTGTAGGGCCAGGGAAATGGCATCTGATGTGGACCGGTTGCAGCGGTATGTGAATTGCAGTGGATCAAGGCGTTCTGGGAGTATGGAGGTGATGCGCTTCATGATCAACCTCTCGAAGCACTTCATTACGACTGAAGTCAGGGCCACCGGACGGTAGTCATTGAGGCACATTTCCTGGTTCTTCTTTGTATGATGGTGGTCTTCTTGAAGCAGGTGGGGACCTCGGAGTGGAGTAGGGACAGGTTAAAGATGTCCGCGAGCACCTCTGCCAGCTGGTCCGCGCAGGCTCTGAGTGCACGACCAGGGATCCCGTCCGGGCCCGTCGCCTTCCGAGGGTTCACTTTCAGGAAGGCCGATCTGACTTCGGAAGCTATGATGGTGGGTATGGGTGAGCGATGGGCTGCTGGGACACTCGACAGTGGATTGTTGGTTACCTGCTCGAACCGAGCATAGAATGCATTGAGTTCATCGGGGAGGGGTGCGCTGCTGCCGGAGATACTGCTCGGCTTCGCTTTGTAGCCCGTTATGTTGTTTAGTCCTTGCCACAACCGCCGAGAGTCTGTCTGTGACTCTAGCTTGGTTTGATATTCTCTCTTGGCATCTCGGATGGCTTTGCGGAAGTCGTACCTGGATTTCTTGTGTAGGTCAGGGTCGCCTGACTTGAACGCCTCAGATCTGTCCTTCAGTAGGAAGTCAATCTCACGATTGAGCCATGGTTTCCGGTTGGGGAACGCACGTACTGCTTTCTTTGGCACACAGTCGTCCACACATTTGCTGATGAAGTCTGTGTCGGTGGTGGCATACACATTTAAGTTGGCCGCTGAGTTTTTAAATATGGACCAGTCCACTGTCTCTCAGCAGTCACGTAAGAGCTCTTCTGTCTCCTCGCACCAGCACTGCACGACCTTCTTAGCTGGATTCTCCCGCTTGAGTTTCTGCTTGTATGCCGGGAGAAGGAGCACCGTCTTATGGTCTGATTTCCCAAAGTGCGGGCGGGGGATGGAACGGTAGGCGTCCTTGATTTTTGAATAGCAGTGGTCAAGAGTGTTGTCGCCCCTGGTGGGACAGGAAATGTGCTGGTGTAATTTTGGCAGTCCACTCTTGAGCTTGGCCTTGTTGAAGTCTCCGGCCACGATGACAAAGCCTCACGGTGTTCTGTTTCGTAGTTGTTTATAACTGTGTACAGTTCGTCCAGCGCCTTCCTCACTTCTGCCTGGGGTGGGATGTAGATCGCTGTGATAATGGCTGAAGTGAACTCACATCGAAGATAGTATGGGTGGCACTTCCCGGTCAGGTATTCCAGGTCTGGGGAGCAGTAGGTCGCCAGGGTCGCCACATCCAAGCACCAGGAGGAGTTGATGAGGAGGCAAACCCCTCCACCCTTCACTTTGCCTGATGACGCCGTGCGCTCCGTCTGGTGAATTGAGAAGCCTTCAGGTTGTATGGCACAATCCGGTGAGGCGGGGGTGAGCCATGTCTCTGTGAAACAGAGCACACTGCAGTCTCTTACTTCCCTCTGAGACATAATGAGACATTTCTGAGCACCAGCCACCAGTGCTGTCAGGTATTCTTTTTGACACTCAGTGCCTGGACTCCAGCTAAAGGCCGTTTAGCCCACTAATTGTAAAAGTAAGTGACATCGCCACAGTCCCAGATGGCCATAGGCTGAGGGGGAGAGCTGACTGGTGGCGATTTAACCTGAGGATCACCACACCTCAGGCAAGGGGCAATGTTAAGAAGGTGGGGCCTTCAGGAATAACCGTAATTGTACCCAGACCAGAAGCAGCACGTTCAGGATGCAAGTGAACAGAAATTTCAAAGTGGTTGTGTGTGTGAGGGAGGAGACTGCAAAGGATCAGGAGCAGGCCAGCGAAAGTGGAGAGGAGCAGGAGGAGAAAGTGGGAGTGTGGCTATATAGGAGGGAGAATAGCAGTATCTGAATATGGAGGCAAAACAAAGGGTGCGTATATGGAAGGAGAGAGAGAACACGGGGTGTATTTAAAAAATATATATTTTTATTCTCCTTCCAATTTGCACCCATCAACAATAAACAATAAGTAGTAACGAATGCAATGTCAATCCCCATATCAACAACAACAATCCCATCCTCCCACTAACACTTTTCCCCAGGGTAGAGGGGTCAATTACTAGGGGGCATAGGTTTAAGGTGAGAGGGGCAAGGTTTAGAGTAGATGTACAAGGCAAGTTTTTTACGCAGAGGGTAGTGGGTGCCTGGAACTCACTACCGGAGGAGGTGGTGGAAGCAGGGACGATAGTGACATTTAAGGGGCATCTTGACAAATACATGAATAGGATGGGAATAGAGGGATACGGACCCAGGAAGTGTAGAAGATTGTAGTTTAGTCGGGCAGCATGGTCGGCACGGGCTTGGAGGGCCGAAGGGCCTGTTCCTGTGCTGTACATTTCTTTGTTCTTTGTTCTTTTGTTCTTTGTTTCTCTCAGATATTATTGAATGGAAACAGGACCAAATTGTAGTGAGAACTGCGCAATAAGAGTCATGTTTCCTGAATTTATAATCAAGTTGTGCTCGATAATCTCAATCAGAGCTGTCAGACCAGGTGGTGGGTGTTGGAACCACTACTTGCCCCTCTGTGTAACAGTTATTGTTCTTTCTTTTCTCACGATCCACCCCGTATCCTCAGACTGTGCCCCCTGGTTCTGGACTATGAGGAGCGGTTGAATAAACTTGTTTTTTTCTCACTGGAACGAAGGAGGTTGAGGGGAGACCTGATAGAGGTCTACAAAATTATGAGGGGCATAGACAGAGTGGATAGTCAGAGGCTTTTCCCCAGGGTAGAGGGGTCAATTACTAGGGGGCATAGGTTTAAGGTGAGAGGGGCAAGGTTTAGAGTAGATGTACGAGGCAAGTTTTTTACGCAGAGGGTAGTGGGTGCCTGGAACTCACTACCGGAGGAGGTAGTGGAAGCAGGGACGATAGGGACATTTAAGGGGCATCTTGACAAATATATGAATAGGATGGGAATAGAAGGATACGGACCCAGGAAGTGTAGAAGATTGTAGTTTAGTCGGGCAGTATGGTCGGCACGGGCTTGGAGGGCCGAAGGGCCTGTTCCTGTGCTGTACATTTCTTTGTTCTTTGTTCTTTGTAACACCCAAACAACTGCCCGCATGTTAACATAATCAAATAACAAAAAGGAATCAGGAATCACCCATAGTCACTATTTAGGGCAGTACAGTAGCATAGTGGTTAGCACAGTTGCTTCATAGCTCCAGGGTCCCAGGTTCGATTCCCGGCTTGGGTCACTGTCTGTGCGGAGTCTGCACGTTCTCCCCGTGTGTGCGTGGGTTTCCTCCGGGTGCTCTGGTTTCCTCCCACAGTCCAAAGCTGAGCAGGTTAGGTGGATTGGCCATGCTAAATTGCCCTGAGGCAAAAAGGTTAGGTGGGATTACGGGGATAAAGGGGGATAGGGTGGAGGCGTGGGGCTTAAGTAGGGTGCTCTTTCTAAGGGCCGGTGCAGACCCGATGGGCTGATTGACCTCCCTCTGCACTGTAAATTCTGTGGTAATTCTATGGTAATTAACACATTCAGTCCCAATCCACCCAACCCCCCCCCCCCCCCCCCCACCCCCACTAATGTCTGATGTTATCCAATTCTTGAAAGTGCAGAATGAATAACGCCCATGAATTGTAGAACCCCACCATGCTTCCCCTCAGTTCAAACTTAACCTTCTCAAGAGTCAAGAATTCCAACAGGTCCCCCCGCCACGCCAGGGCACAGGGTGGAGGGGTTGATCTCCACCCTAACAGGATCCGCCTTCGGGCGACACTGGGGGGAAGGCTACAACATCTGCCTCCACACCCGTTCCAACCCCGGCTGGTCCGACACCCCGAATGTGGCCTCCCGAGGGCCCGGGCCCAGTTTCACGTGCACCACTTTAGAGACTATCCTAAAAACCTCCTTCCAGTAATCCTCCAGCTTTGGACAGGACCAAAACACATGAACGTGGTTTGCGGGGCCCTCCCCGTAACGTTCACACACATCTTCTACCCCCTCAAAGAGCCGGCTCATCCTCACCCTTGTGAGGTGTGCTCTATACACCACCTTCAGCTGTTTCAGCCCCAACCTCGCACACGAGGTGGAGGTGTTCACCCTCCAGAGCACCTCACAGCAGAACCCCTCCTCCATATCCTCTCCCAATTCTTCCTCCCACTTTGCTTTGATCCCTTCCAGTGTTGCCTTCTCCTCTTCCAAAATAGTCCTGTAAACCGCCGACACTACCCCCTTCTCCAGTCCCCCTGTGAGCAACACCTCCTCCAGCAATGTGGAGGCCGGCTCCACCGGGAAGCTCTGTATCTCCTTCCTGGCAAAATCTTGAACCTGCATGTATCTAAACATTTCCCCCTGCACCAGCCCATTCTTTGCTCCCAGCTCCTAGAATCCTGCAAACCGACCCCCAAGAAACAAATCTTTTAGTGTCTTAATCCCAATCTCCTCTCATTTCCGAAAATGGAACACGGGGTGTATGAAGGGAGGCTGGAGTCCAGGTTTTTAAAAAATGTCCTTCCTCCCCAAACCTATTTTATGTCTGCAGACTGTGAGCGATGGAGAATTTTATGGATGTTTGATACCTGCCTCCTTTTAAAATTATTCTTTCTGCTTATCTCTTAACCTACCCCTTGGTCAGAATTTGCTTTTTCTTGTAGATTAAGACTTGTGTTAGATGGTGTTGTTGAGGGATTTACACTGTTAATGGCACTGGTGCTGATGGAGCTTTCAACCTTTCTCCCACAATGTGCTCAGAGTGCTAATTGCATCAAGACAGACTTTCACCTTCCTTACCCTTGCCATTTGCACCAAATGCTTCCCACGTTAGACAGTGGCTACACTCCGGTAGTGCTTCATCGGCTATAAAGGTCTTTGAAATGAAATGAAAATCGCTTATTGTCACAAGTAGGCTTCAAATGAAGTTACTGTGAAAAGCCCCTAGTCGCCACATTCTGGCGCCTGTTCGGGGAGGCTGGTATGGGTTTGGGATAGCCTTGTTAATAATGTCTTGTTAATGTTAAGAGAAACTGTTGATGGGTATTAATCGTCTTTGAGCACACATAAATAAGATTCCAATGCCCCGCCAGTGGCTGTCACCTCCGATCCCCTGGGTTGTGGTTCGTGCGATGGAAGGTCTCAGCACCGCTGTCTGTTGTGATTGCTTTAATTCAGTGCTAACTGCAGCGAGTCAGGGGCCTGTTTTTCACTTCATGCTTAGGGCATACTACATCATACACTTCATGCTTAGGTCGTACTGGGTCATACACTTCATGCTTAGGTCACACAGAAACTGAACTGGACTAGCCATATTTATACTGTGGCTACCAGGACATGCCAAAGGCGAGGAATCCTATAGCAAGTAACTCACCTCCTGACCACCCAAAGTCTGTCCACCACCTACAAGGCACAAGTCAGGAGTGTAATGGAACACTCTCCACTTGCCTAGATGAGTGCAGATCCAAAAACACTCAAGAAGCTCAACACCATCCAGGACAAAGCAGCCCGCTTGATTTCTCCCCCTTCCACAAACATTCAAACCCTCCACCACCGATGAACAGTGGCAGCCGTGTGCACCATCTACAAGATGCACTGCAGTAACTCACCAAAGTTCCTTAGACAGCACCTTCCAAACCCACAACCACTACCATCTAGAAGGACAAGAGCAGCAGATACCTGGGAACTCCACCACCTTGGAGGTTCCCCTCCATGTCAGTCACCACCCTGACCGTCCCTGAGGCAATATCCCTCCCTAACAGCACAATGGGTGTACCTACACCTGAAGGACTGCAGCGATTCAAGAAGGTAACTCACCACCACATTCTGAGGGGCAACTAGGGCTGGGCAATAAATGCGGGCCTAACCAGCGACGCCCACATCCCATAAATGAATTTTAAAAATACTTCGAATCGCTTAAATTGTGGAGCTCCTGCATTTCTGCCGTGCTGTTCAGTAATGCAAGTCGGACAAGTCGTTCATCCCAAGGAAATGATGGCTTCAATAGGGGAACTGCAACTCAAAGGAAGTAGTTTTGGCAGCGGGTCCATGTGAAAAGTCAAAAGTTCAGTAAAGAGCCGCTTGACAAGTCTGTTGGGATTGGAAGATGGGCATTCAACAACGACAGTCAAACTTTTTTTTTAATAAACATTTAATTGAGGTATTTTTGGTATTACAACAACAACTAAATAAACAATGTACATGAATCTATATAGATAGTGCAAAAGCCGTCTCCCTCCCTGAAAGGTCCCACCTTTATTAACTCCCTACACTAAGTTAAACTAACCCCCACTCCCCCTTCTACTGACAATTAATTTTCCTCAAAGAAGTCGACGAACAGTTGCCACCTCCGGGTGAACCCTAACATTGATCCACTCATGGCGAACCTGAACAGAGAAAGCTAGCCATGTCCGAAAGCCAGGGGCGTCATTCTCCGACCCCCCGCCGGGTCGGAGAATGGCCGTTGGCCGCCGTGAATCCCGCCCCCGTCCCCGCCGAAGTCTCCGGTACCGGAGATTGGGCGGGGGCGGGAATCGGGCCGCGCCGGTTGGCGGGACCCCCCGCTGGATTCTCCGGCCCGAATGGGCCGAAGTCCCGCCCAGAAATTGCCTGTCCCACCGGCGTAAATCAAACCTGGTGTTTACCGGCGGGACCAGGCGGCGTGGGCGGGCTCCGGGGTCCTGGGGGGGGGGGGCACGGGGCGATCTGACCCCGGGGGGTGTCCCCACGGTGGCCTGGCCCGCGATCGGGGCCCACCGATCCGCGGGCGGGCCTGTGCCGTGGGGGCACTCTTTCCCTTCCGCCTCCGCCACGTTCTCCACCATGGCGGAGGCGGAAGAAACTCTCCCCACTGCGCATGCGTGGGAAACTGACAGCGGCCGCTGACGCTCCCCCGCATGCGCCAGGAAACTGACAGCGGCCGCTGACGCTCCCGCGCATGCGCCGCATTTCCGCGCCAGCTGGCGGGGCAACAAACGCCATTTCCGCCAGTTGGCGGGGCGGAAATCCCTCTGGCGTCGGCCTAGCCCCTCAATGTTGGGGCTAGGCCGCCAAAGATGCGGAGCATTCCGCACCTTTGGGCCGGCGCGATGCCTGTCTGATTGGCGCCGTCTTTGGCGCCAGTCGGCGGACATCCCGCATTTGGGGGAGAATTTCGCCCCAGGTCTCCGACTTCGGGGGCTTTGAGTCCCTCCATGCTAATAGTATCCGTCTCCGGGCTACCAGGGAAGCAAAGGCCAGACGTCTGCCTCTTTCTCCTCCTGGATTCCCGGATGTTCCGACACCCCGAAAATTGCCACCTCTGGACTCAGTGCCATCCTTGTTTTTAACACCGTGGACATGACATCTGCAAACCACTGCCAAAATCCCCTAAGCTTCGGACATGCCCAGAACATATGGACATGGTTCGCTGGTCCTCCCGCACATTTTGTGCACCTGTCTTCCACCCCAAAGAATCTGCTCATCCGGGCCACTGTCATGTGAGCCCGATGAACGACCTTAAATTGTATCAGGCTGAGCCTGGCACATGTTGTGGATGCGTTGACTCTACTCAATGTGTCCGCCCACAGGCCATCCTCTATCTCTCCTCCCAACCCCTCTTCCCACTTGCGCTTCAGCTCCTCGGTCTGCATCTCCTCTGACCCCATACGTTCCTTATACATGTCAGAGACGCTCCCCTCTCCAATCCACTCTCTGGAAACTACACTGTCCTGTATCCCCCTTGGTGGCAGGAGTGGGAAGGTTGACACCTGTTTACGTAGGAAGTCCCGCACCTGCAGGTTACTGAATTTGTTTCCCCTCGCCAACCCAAACTTTTCCTCCAGCGCCCTCATACTCGGAAAGCTCCCTTCTATAAACAAATCCCCCATCCTCTCAATCCCTGCTCTCCGCCATATCCGGAACCCCCCATCCATACTTCCCGAAGAAAACCGGAGATTATTACAGATTGGGGACCAGACCGATACTCCCTCTGCTCCCACATGTCTCCTCCATTGCCCCCAGACTCTCAGGGTCGCCACCACCACGGGGCTGGTGGAGTACCGTGCCGATGGGAACGGCAGAGGCGCAATTACCAACGCCCCTAGACTGGTGCCCTTGCATGAAGCCGCCTCCATACGCTCCCATGCCGACCCTCCCCCCACCACCCACTTTCTGATCATGGCTATATTCGCCGCCCAGTAATAGTTACTAAAATTTGGTAGCGCCCACCCGCCCTCTCCCCGGCTCCGCTCAAGCATCACCTTCCTTACCCGCGGGGTCTTGCCCACCCAAACAAAGCCAGAGATTACTTTGTTGACCCATTTAAAAAAGGACTGCGGAATAAAAATGGGGAGACACTGAAATACAAACAGGAATCTCGGGAGGACTGTCATCTTCACCGTCTGCACCCTCCCAGCTAATGACAACGGGAGCGCGTCCCAAATCTGAAAAGCGTCCTTCATTTGGTCCACGAGCTGGGCCAGATTTAATTTATGGCAGCCGGTCCCATTCCCGCACCATTTGGATGCCTAGATACCTAAAGCTTCCCCCTACAAATCTAAACAGCAGCTCCCCCAATCGCCTCTCCTGGACCGCGAACATCTCACTTTTCCCCATATTTAACTTATACCCCCAAAAACGGCCAAATTCCCCTAGAATCCTCATGATTTGTTCCATCCCCTCTATTGGGTCCGATACATATAGAAGCCTCGTCGATACATATAGAAGATCATCTGCAT
Source organism: Scyliorhinus torazame (assembly GCF_047496885.1). Lineage (NCBI taxonomy): Eukaryota > Metazoa > Chordata > Chondrichthyes > Carcharhiniformes > Scyliorhinidae > Scyliorhinus > Scyliorhinus torazame. The sequence goes on from NC_092707.1 coordinate 41,991,690, forward strand.
AAAGCGAGACTCTGACCCAGTCACTAAAGCCCCGCCCAAATCGGAACCGTCCCAGTACCTCCCACAGATATTCCCATTCTACTCGATCAAAAGCCTTCTCTGTGTCCATTGCGATCACTACCTCCACCTCCCTACCTTCCGGGGGCATCATGATCATGTTTAATAGCCTTCTTATATTGGCCACCAACCGCCTACCCTTAACAAACCCCGTCTGGTCCTCCCCAATGACATCCGGGACACAATCCTCAATCCTGGAGGACAAACTTTTGGCCAGCAGTTTGGGGTCCACATTCAACAAGGAAATCGGCCTGTGGGACCTACACAGCTCCAGGTTCTTGTCCCGCTTCAGGATCAGCGAAATCGTGGCCTGTGACATCGTCGGGGGCAGCACCCCTCTCTCCCTTGGCTCATTGAACATTCTCATCAACAACGGCCCCAATATCCCAGAGAAACTTTTCTCGAACTCCACTGGGTACACGTCCGGCCCCGGGGCTTTACCCGACTGCATGGCCTTCAGACCCTCAACTACCTCTTCCAACCCGATCGGGGCCCCCACCCTTCTACCAGCTCCCTGTCCACCTTTGGGAAATTCAGTCCCCCTAAGAAGTGCTCATCCCCTCCGGCCCCGTAGGGGGTTCCGACCTATACAGTCTACAGTAGAAATCCCTAAACGCCTTATTCACCCCTATTGAATCTCCAACCAGGTTCCCATCTCCGTCCTTTACTTTCCCTATCTCCCTGGCTGCCTCCCTCTTTCTAAGCTGCTGTGCAAGCATTCTGCTGGCCTTCTCTCCATGCTCATCGCCCCCCCTCGCTTTTCTCAGCTGCTCCACTGTCCTCCCTGTGGTTAACAAGCCGAACTCCGCCTGTAGCCTCCACCATTCCCTTAAAAGCCCTGCCTCTGGGGTCTCCGCATACCTCCTATCGATCTGTAGTATCTCCTTAACCAGTCGGTCCGTCTCTGCCCCGTCCACCTTCTCCCTATGGGCCCGTATCGAGATCAGCTCCCCTCTGACCACCGCCTTCAGTGCTTCCCAGACCATCGCTGCTGAAATTTCCCCCGTGTCGTTGACCTGCAGGTAGCTCTGAATACATTTCCTCAGCCGCTCGCACACCCCTTCATCCGCCAAAAGTCCCACATCTAACCTCCAGTGCGGGCGTTGGTCACTGTCTTTACTAACCTGCAGGTCAACCCAATGCGGAGCATGGTCTGAGATTGTGATCGCCGAGTACCCCATGTCCACCACCCCTGCCAGTAAGGCCCTGCTCAAAATAAAGAAATCAATCCGGGAGTAAACGTTATGCACGTGTGAGTAGAAGGAGAACTCCTTCACCCTCGGCTGCCCAAATCCCCATGGATCCACCCCCCCGCCATCTGCTCCATGAACCCTTTTAGTTCCTTTGCCATTGATGGCACCCTGCCCGTTTCCGAGCTTGACCGGCCCAAGCCAGGATCAATAACTATGTTGAAGTCCCCTCCCATGACCAACCTGTGCGAGTCCAGGTCCAGTATCTTCCCCAGCATCCTCTTTATAAACTCCACATCATCCCAATTTGGCGCATACACATTTATTAATACCTCCTGCACCCCTTCCAGCTTCCCACTGACCATAATGTACCGACCTCCCACGTCCGAGACTATTCTACCCACCTCAAACACCACCCGCTTCTTGATCAGGATCGCGACCCCTCTAGTCTTTGAATCTAGTCCTGAGTGAAAGACCTGACTGACCCAGCCTTTCTTCAATATAACCTGATCAGTTACTCTAAGGTGCATCTCCTGCAACATTACCACGTCTGCCTTCAGTCCCCTCAGATGCACGAACATGCGTGCCCTCTTGACCGGCCCTTAAGCCCTCGTAAATTCCATGTGATCAGCCTAGTTGGGGGACTCATTGCCCCCCCCTTCGCCGATCAGCCATCCCCTTTTATGGGCCAGCCTCCAGCCCGTGCTCCGCGCCTCCACCAGCCCGCCTCCAGGCAGCCTCCGCCCCCAACCTCCTCTCTGTCCCTTAGCACAAGTCCCTCCCTCGTCAGCAGAACACTTTTCCCCCCGAGTAACAACACAATATAACTCAACCCCTTTGTTAAACCCAACATATGCACACCCCCCACTACACTTCCGTGAGCTAGCCCGCCCAGCTAGCTTGATGGCCCCCACCCCGGCGCCGAAACGTCTCCCACCTATTGTTCCCTCCCTCCCGCTCATCCATATATATTCCAATGACAAACAATCCCAACACAATTGTCCAACAGAAAATACAGGAAGAAAAAAAAATGTGAACAAAGATCAAGTAAGAGATCCAAAATCTAAACACGCACACCTCCATCCCCCAACAGTGCAGATGTGAACTTTAACTCACTCAGCTCTGCCACTGATCCCAAATCAATACAGAAGGCCTTACAGACAGCTTCCTTACAGACAAAACGAAAAACGAGAAACTTTAAAAAAAACATGAACATTGCAGCAAAGTTCAAAAGTTCTCAGTCCTTTCCTTTTCGCGAAGTCCAGCGCATCCTCAGGCGACTCAAAATAAAAGTGCTGTTCCTCGTACGTGACCCAGAGATGGGCCGGATACAACAGTGCGAACTTAACCTTTTTTAAAAAAATAATATTAATTTTTATTAAAGGTTTTCATAAAATATCAATAACAAACTGAAAAAGGAACGCAACAGGGTTAAGTACAAAACACAGTTCAGAAAAGCAACCCTCCTTACCCCCCCCTCCCCCCTGTATATAAATAATAAATTAACATTAACACCCCGACTTAATACAACAAGTATTAAGACCCTCCAGTGTAAATAACAAAAACAAAAAATCAAGTAACCCCCCCCCCCACAAGTTGCTGCTGCCATTGACCAATGTCTACCGTTCTGCCAGGAAGTATAAGAACAGTTGCCACCGCCTAAATAACCCTTGTACCGACTCTCAAGGCGAATTTCACCCTCTCCAACTTAATAAACCCCCCCCCCCCATATCATTGATCCAGGATTCCACGCTTGGGGGCCTCGCATCCTTCCACTGAAGAAGAATCCTTCGCCGGGCTACCAGGGACGCAAAGGCCAGAATACCAGCCTCTTTCGCCTCCTGCACTCCCAGCTCCTCTGCCACCACAAATATTGCAAGCCCCCAGCCCGGTTTGACCCTGGATCCTACCACCCTCGACACCGTCCTCACTACGCCCTTCCAAAATTCCTCCAGCGCTGGGCATGCCCAGAACACATGGGTGTGATTTGCTGGGCTCCCTGAGCACCTAACACACCGGTCCTCACCCCCAAAGAACCGGCTCATCCTTATCCCGGTCATGTGTGCCCTGTGCAGCACCTTAAACTGTATGAGGCTGAGCCTCGCGCACGATGAGGAAGAGTTAACTCTCCCTAGGGCATCTGCCCACCTCCCTTCTTATAATTTCCTCTCCCAACTCCTCCTCCCACTTCCCTTTTACCTCCACCACCGAAGCCTCCTCCTCCTCCTGCATCACCTGGTAAGTTTCCAGGTTCTTCCCCACTCCCACCCACCCCCCCGAGAGCACCCTGTCCTGTACTGTGTGTGGCCGTAGCCGCGGGAATTCCACCACCTGCCGTCTGGCAAATGCCCTTACCTGTAAGTACCTGAAGGTGTTCCCCGGGGGGGAGCCCGTACTTCTCCTCCAGCTCACCCAGGCTCGCGAACTACCCGTCCACAAACAGGTCCCCCAACTTTTGTATCCCTGCCCTGTGCCACCCCGAAAACCCTCCACCTGTTCTTCCTGGGGCGAACCGGTGGTTCCCCCGTAATGGGGTCCACGCTGAGGCCCCAAATTCCCCTCTGTGCCGCCTCCAGTGCCCCCAAAGTTTGAGGGCAGCCACCACCACCGGGCTCATGGTATACCTCCTTGGAGTGAGCGGCAGCGGCGCCGTTGCCAGCGCCCCCAGACTCGTACCCACACAAGACGCCGTCTCCAGCCTCTTCCATGCAGCCCCCTCCCCCCTCCATCACCCACTTGCGCACCATCGTCGCATTGGCGGCCCAGTAGTACCCACAGAGGTTGGGCAGCGCCAGTCCCCCCCCATCTCTACTCCGCTCCAGGAACACCCTTCTCACCCTCGGAGTCCCTCGCGCCCACACAAACCCCATTATACTCCTGTTAACCCGCCTAAAAAAGCCTTCGGGATAAACACGGGGAGGCACTGGAACAGGAACAAAAACCTTGGGATCACCGTCATTTTGATTGACTGCATGCTACCCACCAAGGACAGCGGCAATGCGTCCCACCTCTTGAACTCCTCCTCTATTTGCTCCACCAACCTTGTAAAATTAAGCCTATGCAGGGCTCCCCAGCTCCTGGCCACCTGGACTCCCAAATACCTGAAGCTCCTCTCCGCCTTTTTTAGTGGGAGCTCGCGAATCCCCCTCTCCTGGTCCCTTGGGTGAACTACAAACAGCTCGCTCTTCCCCATGTTGAGCTTGTACCCCGAAAAGTCCCCGAATTCCCTAAGAATCCTCATTACCTCCGGCATTCCTCCCACCGGGTCCACCACATACAACAGCAGGTCATCCGCATAAAGTGACACCCTCTGCTCCTCCCCACCCCGCACCAACCCCCTCCAGTTCCTTGACTCCCTCAGTGCCATAGCCAGGGGTTCCATCGCCAGTTCAAAGAGCAGGGGGGGGACAAGGGACACCCCTGTCTCGTCCTTCGGTGCAACTGAAAGCACTCGGACCTCCTCCTGTTTGTGGCCACACTCGCCATCGGGACCTCATACAACAGCCTAACCCACCTGACAAACCCCTCCCCAAACCCGAACCTCTTCAGCACCTCCCACAGGTACCCCCACTCTACCCTATCGAAGGCTTTCTCAGCGTCCATCGCCACCACTATCTCCGCCTCCCCTCCCTCGCTGGCATCATGATAACGTTTAAAAGCCTCCGCACATTCGCATTCAACTGTCTCCCCTTCACAAACCCCGTCTGGTCTTCATGGATGATCTGCGGCACACAGTCCTCAATCCTCGTGGCTAAGACCTTCGCCAGCACCTTGGCATCTACATTTAGCAAGGAAATCGGTCTGTAAGACCCACATTGCAGGAGATCCTTGTCCCGCTTCAGGATCAAGGAGATCAGTGCCCGGGACATCGTCGAGGGCAAAGCCCCCCCCTCCCTTGCCTCATTAAAGGTCCTAACTAACAGCGGGCCCAACAGGTCCATATATTTGTTATAGAATTCGACCGGGAAACCGTCCGGCCCCGGTGCCTTCCCCGCCTGCATGCTTCCTATCCCTTTGATCAGCTCTTCCAGCCCAATCGGGGCCCCCAATTCCGCCACCAGTCCCTCTTCCACCTTTGGAAACCTCAATTGGCCCAGGAAGCGGCCCATCCCTCCCTCCTCCCGTGGGAGCTCGGATCGGTACAATTCCTCGTAAAAGTCCCTGAAGACCCCATTAATGCCAACCCCACTCTGCACCACACTCCCCTGTCCTTAGCTCCCCCGATCTCCCTAGCTGCGTCCAGTTTCCAAAGCTGATGCGCCAGCATAAGAACATAAGAACTAGGAGCAGGAGTAGGCCATCTGGCCCCTCGAGCCTGCTCCACCATCCAATGAGATCATGGCTGATCTTTTGTGGACTCAGCTCCACTTTCCGGCCTGAACACCATAACCCTTAATCCCTTTATTCTTCAAAAAACTATCTATCTTTATCTTAAAAACATTTAATGAAGGAGCCTCTACTGCTTCACTGGGCAAGGAATTCCATAGATTCACAACCCTTTGGGTGAAGAAGTTCCTCCTAAACTCAGTTAGCAACATGGCGGGGCTTCTCAGACTTTAATTCGCCTTGAGAGGTTCGTTGTTGGGGTTTGCTCGGAGGTGGCAGCCATTCATCGACTTTTTGAGAAAAATTAACTGTCCGCGGGGGCGGGGAGGAGGCATGGGAGAGACGAGTAAGGACAGGAGAACCAACAGAGGGGTGGCTGGGATAGGTGGCACAGTTTGTGTAAGCCATGTTGGCTGGGGTTTGTGCTTGGGGGGGGTGTGTTGGTTATATTGGGAGAGATTCTCCGCCCCCCCCCCCCCCCGGCCGGGTCGGAGAATCGCCGGGGGCTGGCGTGAATCCCGCCCCCGCCGGTTGCCGAATTCTCCGGTACCGGATATTCGGCGGGGGGGGGTGCCCGCCAACCGGATGGGCCGAAGTCCCGCTGCTAGAATGCCTGTCCCGCCGGCGTGGATTGAACCACCTACCGCGCGGGCGGGGCGATCTGGCCCCGGGGGGTGCCCCCACGGTGGCCTGGCCCGCGATCACTCTCCGTGTGAATAAATATCTCATCTCAGTGCTAAATGGTCTACCCCACATCCTCAGACTGTGTGACTCCTGGGACGGGATTCTCCGACCCCCCTCCGGAGAATCGCGGGGCTGGCGTGAATCCTGCCCCCGCCGGCCGCCGAATTCTCCGGCACCGGAGAATCGGCGGGCGGGAATCGGCCTCGCCGGTTGGCGGCCCCCCCCTGGCGATTCTCCGGCCTGCGATGGGTCGAAGTCCCGCTGCCTCTATGCCAGTCCCGGCAACGTAAATTTAACCAGGTCCCTTACCGGTGGGACCTGGCGGCGCGGGCGGGCTCCGGGGTCCTGGGGGGGGGGGGGGGGCGCGGGGCGATCTGGCCCCGCGGGGTGCCCCCACGGTGGCCTGGCCCGCGATCGGGGCCCACCGTACCGTGGGCGGGCCTGTGCCGCGGGGGCACTCTTTTCCTACGCGCTGACCATCAGCCTCCGCCATGGCCGACGCGTAGGTGAACCCCCCCCTGCGCATGCGTGGGGATGACGTCAGCAGCCGCTGACGCTCCCGCACATGCGCGGACTCGCGCTGGCCGCTGGAGTCCCTTCGGCACCGGCTGGCGTGGCGCCAAAGGCCTTTCACGCCAGCCGGCGGGGCGCCAACCACTCCAGGGCGGGCCTAGCCCCTAAAGGTGCGGAGGATTCTGCACCTTTGGGGTGGCCCGACGCTGGAGTGGGCCCCGCTGTGAAGGGGAGAATCCCGCCCCTGGTTCTGGACACCCCCGCCATTGAGAACATCCTTCTTGCATTTACCTTGTCTAGTCCTGTTGGGATGTTATAGGCTTGTATAAGATCCCTCCTCATTCTTCTGAACTCCAGCGAATACAATCCTAACCGATTCAATCGCTCCTCATACATCAGTCCTGCCATCCTAGAAATCACTCTGGTAAACCATCGGAGCTGCACTCCCTCGAGAGCAAGAACATCCTTCCTCAGATAGGAAACCAAAACTGCACGAAATATTCCAGGTGTGGTCTCACCAAGGCCCTATGTAATTGCAGCAAGACATCCCTGCTCCTGTACTTGAACCCTCTCGCTATGAAGGCTAACATGCCATTTGGCTTCTTTACCGTCTGTTGTACCTGCATGCTGACTTTCAGTAACTGGTGCATGAGGACACCCAGGTGTCGTGACACATTCCCCTTTCTTGATTTATAGTCATTCAGATAATCTGCCTTCCCATTTTTGCGACCAAAGTCGATAACTTCACATTTACCCGAGAGATATTGGGACTGATAAGCAAAATCCTGGTCATAAATGTAGGTTTTAAGGAGTACTTTAAAAGAACAGAGAGAGGTATAAAGGCAGGGAAGTTTAGGGGGGAATTCCTGGGTGCAGGGCCTCTAACTGAAAACACAGCCGTCCGTGGTGGAGAGATTAAAATTGGGGATGCACAAGAGATCAGGGGCGAGATTCTCCGTTATCGGCGCAAAGTCCGCCGATCGGCGCAAAAAACGGCGCAAATCCGACTTGCCTCACGCCGGAAAAATGGGTCAAAAGTCTCCGGCCCGAAATGGGCTAGCAGCGACGTAACGGGATCCGTGCTTGCGCACGTGGTTCACGCCGTGCAGCGTAATACGCGCCGCACGGCGTGACGGCTCATAAGGCCACGCTGCTCCCCCCCCCACCCGACCGGAACACCCGACCGCAACACCCGACTGGATGGCTGGCCGCCGCTCAGCCCCGAGGTTCGAGTCACGGGATGTGGAGGCACTCCTGGACGCGGTGGAGCAGAGGAGGGACGCCCTGTATCCCGGGCACGGCCGCAGAGTTGCCCCACGCCACAGCCGGCGTCTGTGGAGGGAGGTGGCAGAGGCCGTCACCGCTGTGGCCCTGACACCACGGACAGGCACCCAGTGCCACAAGAAGGTGAACGACCTCGTCAGAGCAGGCAGGGTGAGCCTCCCCATATCCCCCCTCCCCATATCCCCCCTCCCCATATCCCCCCTCCCCCATATCCCCCCTCCCCCATATCCCCCCTCCCCCATATCCCCCCTCCCCCATATCCCCCCCTCCCCCATATCCCCCCTCCCCCATATCCCCCCTCCCCCATATCCCCCATAGCCCCCTCCCCCATAGCCCCCTCCCCCATAGCCCCCTCCCCCATAGCCCCCCTCCCCATAGCCCCCATATCCCCCCTCCCCCATAGCCCCCATATCCCCCCTCCCCCATATCCCCCATATCGCCCTCCCCCATATCCCCCCTCCCCCATATCCCCCATATCGCCCTCCCCCATATCGCCCTCCCCCATATCCCCCCTCCCCCATATCCCCCCTCCCCCATATCCCCCCTCCCCCATATCCCCCCTCCCCCATATCCCCCCTCCCCCATATCCCCCTCCCCATATCCCCCCCCTCCCCCATATCCCCCCCTCCCCCATATCCCCCCTCCCCCATATCCCCCCTCCCCCATATCCCCCCCTCCCTCATATCCCCCATCCCCCATAACCCCCATCCCCCATAGCCCCCCTCCCCCATAGCCCCCTCCCCCATAGCCCCCTCCCCCATAGCCCCCTCCCCCATAGCCCCCTCCCCCATAGCCCCCTCCCCCATAGCCCCCCTCCCCCATAGCCCCCATATCCCCCCTCCCCCATATCCCCCAGATCGCCCTCCCCCATATCCCCCCTCCCCCATATCCCCCCATATCCCCCCTCCCCCATATCCCCCATATCTCCAAGTGAATCCAGCCCTAACAGCCTCTGCAATGCATGCGCAACCGATGGCGTGCATTCATATACCTGCCTAACACTGTTGCCTTTCACCCCTGCCGCCCAGATGGATCCCGGGTTCCTGGAGTTTCCACACCCACACATAGATCCGATGCAACCACCGACCCAGAGACGAGCGAAGAGGGTGACGGCCGGCTTGCGGCGGCTGCAGTCGCAGGTGCAGGAGTCCACCCGCGTCCAGGAGCTGGAAGTGGTGCCGGTCATGCGTGCCACCCAGGCCGACACCGCACGGGTGGCGTCCGCGGTGGAGGCAATGGGTGCGACGGTGTCAGACATGGGGAACGGTTTGCGAGGCCTGGGGCTTTCCGTGCAGGCGGCGTCTGTGGCCCAGGACACGGCTGCCCTCTCACAGGAGGCCATGAGCCAGTGCCAGCACCAGATGGCAGAGACGCTCAACACCATAGCCCAGTCTCTGCAGGCCATGGCCCAGCCTCTGCAGTTCATGGCCCAGTCTCAGCAGGCCATCGCTGAGGGCATTGGCGCCAGTGGCCATGTGCGAGCCGGCGTCGCACTGTCACAGACAGGGTTTGCCAACCCCCTGGGCTCCATGGCTGCAAACCTGCAGATCCCTGTCAATACCAGCACGGGCCTCCAGGACTGGCAGCGCCAGATGTCGGGGGGGGGGGGGGGGCGTCGGATGGCCAGTCCGTTCGCATCCCCCACCCATGTAGAGGCCTGGGGGCCATCGGGCACCCCGAGGGAGGAGGAGGTGGTGTGGTCCGTCCCGGCTCCCTCTGTAGGGGAGGTCCCGGAACACCGCAACACCTCGGACTCCCCCCCCCCCCCCCCCCCTTCTGTCCCAGGTGCATCGGGTGGGCAACGGGCAGGACAGGCTGGCAGCTCGCCATCCCAGTCGCCCGGGCCGCAGCCTGGCCCATCTAGGCCAGGACGCCCCAGGAAACGGGGATTTCAAAGGGATCCCGTGTCAGAGGGCAGGAATCACAGGAGTCCACCTTCAGTCCTGCTGTACCGTCTGGGGAACCACGTAGACGTAGTCAAAGGGCCCATAAGGCCAAACAATTAGACACTGAGTAAGTTGGCACGGGTGCAGGGCACAGATGAGTTTTAGGGGCTAGGGCACGTGCATGAACATGCATTAAAGTCAATGTTACACCTACAGAAGCTGCCTTTGTGCTCTGTCCAAAACGTGCGGGGGTGTCATGGACGTTGAGCGCAAGTGTGTGTGTGAGGGGTGGTCTTACCTCAGCCCCAGGTGAGTCTGCCCCCTTCCTCCTGGGCCGCCATCAACATCCCCCCGGGCAGAGGACGGGACCGTGCGCTGCAGTGTCACAGCCGCATGCAGGGATGGTCCGGGTGGATGGTGGTACTGTGGCCATGGGTCAGACATAGTCCAACGATGTGGAGCCAGGAGCTCACCGCAGGGTGGGTTGTCATCATCCTCCATGGCCTGCAATAGACACGCGTCCACCCGCAACTGTGTGAGCCCGGCCCGTTGTGCCGCAGGTGGATCGGCAATGGGGGGTGGGGGGGGTGGTGTGCATGTGGGTGGGGTTGGGGAGGGGGGTGAGGGTGCTGGGTGGGTGGATGGGTGGGGGGTGTGGGTGGTCGGCTGTTGCCATGGTGTGCGGTCTGGGCCCATACTACCCGATTCCCACGCCCATCTAGTCAGTGAAGCGGGCGGCTATCAGTCTGTCCCGTGCCAGCTGGGCCAGCCGGTAACGGTGGGCAGCCACCCGCCTGTGTCTACCCCGTCTGCCCTGACCATTACCCCCATCCCCCTCATCTGGGGAGGACTGCGCCTCTTCCTGCTGCTCCTCCACTCCGCCCTCCTCTGCCTGCGGCACATCGCCCCTCTGCTGGGCTATATTGTGCAGGACGCAGCACACCACAATGATGCGGCCGACCCTATCTGACCGATACTGGAGGGCGCCCCCAGAGAGGTCCAGGCACCTGAAACGCATCTTCAGCACGCCAAAACACCTCTCTATCACTCCCCTTGTCGCTACATGGGCATCATTGTAGCGGTTCTCCGCCTCATTGCGTGGCCTCCGTATAGGCGTCATCAGCCACGATCGCAATGGGTAGCCCCTGTCGCCCAGCAAACAGCCCCTCAGCCGGGGATGGCGTCCCTCGTACATGCTGTGGATGGATGACCGCGACAACATGTATGAGTCATGTACACTGCCTGGGTAACGGGCGCAGACTTGCAGGATCATCATGCGGTGGTCGTAGACCACCTGTATGTTCATCGAATAGGTCCCCTTCCTATTGGTGAACACGGCCCTGTTATCTGCAGGTGGCCGCACGGCGACGTGCATCCCATCGATCGCGCCCTGGACCATGGGGAACCCAGCCACGGCAAAGAGGCCCACGGCCCGGGCATCTTGGCTGGCCCGGTCCACAGGGAAGCGGATGTAGCGGTGTGCCATGGCATATAGGGCATCTGTCACTGCCCGGATACACCGATGCACCGATGTCTGCGATATGCCGGACAGGTCCCCACTCGGTGCCTGGAATGACCCCGTTGCATAAAAGTTCAGGGCCACCGTAACCTTGACGGACACGGGGAGAGGGTGTCCCCCGCCAGTGCCACGCGGTGACAGGTGTGCCAGCAGGTGGCAGATGTGTGCCACGGTTTCCCGCCTCATCCGGAGTCTCCCCCTGCATTCCCGGTCCGTGAGGTCCTGGTATGACTGCCGGGGCCGGTACACACGGGGCGCCCTCGGGTGCCTCCGTTGCCGTGGGGCCGCGATGTCCTCCTCCCCCTCCTCGTCCTGTCGGTCAGGTGTCCCTCCAGCCTGGGCGGCTGCCGCCTGCCCCTCTGCGGCAGCCTGCGCCGCCTCTCTGGCACGCTCCTCCTCCTCCAGGGCAACATGGACATTGGCGGCTGCCGCCACGGCGGCCAACATCGCTGGATGATCGGAAAACATGACGGCCTGGTGGGGGGGAGGGGAACGACGACATGTCATCATTGCCCATATCCCCTCCTTTCCCCCAGCCAGGTGGCATGGACCGCATGGGTCCAACTGTTGGAGGCTGGCACCTGGCCAGGTGGACCAACTCACTTGCCCTCGCACCCCCCCTCCCCGGCACGGACCCCCCCCATCCCCCTCCCCGGCACGGACCCCAACCTCCTCCCCGGCACGGACCCCCCCCATCCTCCTCCCCGGCACGGACCCCTCATCCCCCTCACCGGCACGGACCCCCCATCCTCCTCCCCGGCACGGACCCCCCACCCCCCTCCCCGGCACGGATCCCCCATCCCCCTCCCTGGCACGGACCGCCCCATCCTCCTCCCCGGCACGGAATCCCCATCCCCCTCCCCGGCACGGACCCCCCCCCCCCCCATCCTCCTCCCCGGCACGGACCCCCCATCCCCCTCCCCGGCACGGACCCCAACCTCCTCCCCGGCACGGACCCCCCAATCCCCCTCCCCGGCACGGACCCCCCCCCCCATCCCCCTCCCCGGCACTGACCCCCCCTCCCATCCCCCTCCCCGACACGGACCCCCCCATCCCTCTCCCCGGCACGGACCCTCTCCCCGGCACGGCCCTCCCATCCCCCTCCCCGACACTGACCCCCCCATCCCCCTCCCCGGCACGGACCCCCCCATCCCCCTCCCCGGCACGGACCCCCCCATCCCTCTCCCCGGCACGGACCCTCTCCCCGGCACGGCCCCCCCCCCCCCCCATCCCCCTCCCCGGCAGGGACTCCCCCATCCTCCTCCCCGGCACGGACCCCCCCATCGCCCTCCCTGGCACGGACCCCATCCCCATCCCCCTCCCCGGCACGGACCCCCCCATCCTCCTCCCCGGCGCGGACCCCTCCAATCCTCCTCCCCGGCACGGACCCCCCCATCCCCCTCCCTGGCACGGACCCCCCCCCCCCCATCCTCCTCCCCGGCACGGAACCCCCCCCCCCCCATCCTCCTCCCCGGCACGGACCCCCCCATCCTCCTCCCCGGCACGGATCCCCCTCCCCGGCACGGACCCCAGCCTCCTCCCCGGCACGGACACCCCCCCCATCCTCCTCCCCGGCACGGACCCCCCCATCCCCCTCCCCGGCACGGACCCCAACCTCCTCCCCGGCACGGACCCCCCCCCCATCCTCCTCCCCGGCACGGAACCCCCCCCCCATCCTCCTCCCCGGCACGGACCCCCCCATTCCCCTCCCCGGCACGGACCCCAACCTCCTCCCCGGCACGGACCCCCCCCCATCCTCCTCCCCGGCATGGACCCCAACCTCCTCCCCGGCACGGACCCCCCCTCCCCATCCTCCTCCCCGGCACGGACCCCAACCTCCTCCCCGGCACGGACCCCCCCTCCCCATCCTCCTCCCCGCCACGGACCCCAACCTCCTCCCCGGCACGGACCCCCCCCCCCGCCCCCCCATCCTCCTCCCCGGCACGGACCCCCCTCCCGGCACTCCCCCGGAGCCCAGCCCACTCTAACCACCCCCCCCCCCCCCCCCGCCGCACACACACACACACACAACCCGAGACACACCTCTCCCCACACATTCAGACTGCGGCCACGCCATCGCCTGCCCAGCGGCCAACCCCCCAGGCCGTCGCTCACCTCCACGCTGGTCGGCGTGAACCTGGAGCACAGGTTCCCGCCGATGAAAAGGAGGTTTAATTTACGTCGACGTGAACGGTCATCATGTCGACGGGACTTCGGCCCATCCGGACGGGAGAATATCGGCAGGCCGAAAATTGGCTGCCTTGCGCAGACCCGTGCCATTCTCTGACGGCAGCGGCGCCATTAACGCCCCGCCGACTTTTCTCCCTTCGGAGACTTCGGCAACCGGCGGGGGCGGAATTCACGGCGGCCAACGGCCATTCTCCAACCCGCTGGGGGGGTCGGAGAATGACGCCCCAGAATTGTGAGGAGTGCAGAGATCCCGGAGAGTTTGTAGCAGGGACGGGATTACAGCGACAAGAAAGGATGAGGGGCCATGGACGGATTTGAAAACAAATATGAGAATTTTGAAATCGAGGCAAGACCTTTCAGGAGTCAAATTAGGAAACACCTCTTCATACACCTGCAAATGGCAATTGATGCTAGATCAGTTGTCACTTATAAGTCTGCTTTTGATAGAATTTGGTTTTTAGGGGGGGGTATGAGACAAAGGCAGGTATCTGGAGTTTGGTCACAACTCAGCCATGCGATCTCATTGAAAGGTGGAGCAGGCTCGAGGGGCTCACTGGCCTACTCCTGTTCCTATGCTACATGCAGATTCTCTGCACTGTGTGAAAGTTTACTTTAAATTAAATAGGGGTCCAACCACCATTGATAATCCCTGCAGATCAGCCTCCGATCTGGGTCCTACATTTCCAAAGCGTTTGAAATGCTCAGCTGATCCAAAGTGCTTCTCCTGCACACTTTTGCTGAATTTCTCCTTCCTTTGGCAGTGAGGCGACAGCTGTGTTACACACTGACATAGTCATTACAATAGGCTGCTTTTCAACCACCTCCCAAATGTGCCGTTTTATTATTTTCTTTATTTGGTTCCAGGCTGATTGTATTCACTTATTCCAGGTTCAGCTTTGTAGGTTCCAACCAAGTTCATTGCTGATGCTTGATGTTTGTAGAGAATAAGGCCGCAATCTTAATAGGGGCTGTTATTATAATTACGAACTTGATAAGATTGTTAGGTTTTGGGACTGTCTCTTTTTTTTTAAGGTGAAACGGCGGCACGAATGGAGTCATGTCTCCCGCTCTGAATTCTGCCCGACAACAAGCCACTGTGGTTTGGTTGTTAAGGGTTAAAGCGGAGGACGGTGCAAGGGCACCTGTGCTGACCGTGGGTGCCAGGTGGGGAGCGCAGAGCGGGAGAATTTCTGGCTCTGTGAATCCGACTCCTGGAAAACAGCCCGGGATCGTCCTATTTTCGTTTCGGGGGATGAAGTGCAATGGGAGTCATTCCAGCTGAGCCCTGGAAACAGTTCGGGGCAATGTGGGCTGGCAGGTGCAGAGTCGGGCTGGGCAAAAGGCTGGTCTTGGTGACTCGGCACCTGGTTCCAAAAATAAAGCTGTCACCTTCTCACACACATTATGAAGGGCATGGACAGAGTGGATAGTCAGAAGCTTTTTCCCAGGGCAGAAGAGTCAATTACTAGAGGCCTTGGTTTAAGGCATAAGGGGCAAAGTTTAGAGAAGATGTGCAAAGGACATTTTTTTTACACAGAGGGTAGCGGGTGCCTGGAACCCGCTGCCGGGGGAGGTAGTGGGAGCAGGTACGATAGAGCATTTAAGTGGCGTCTTGACAAATACTTGAATAGGATGGGAATAGAGGAATACGAGCCCTGGAAGTATAAAAGGTTTTAGGTTAGACAGCATGGTCAGCGCAGACTTGGAGGGCCGAAAGGCCTTTTCCTGTGCTGTACTTTTCTTTTTTCTTCACAACTTCACCTCCATCCGTGCCAACCCACACTACCCCACGGCCCCTCATACTCTCCATTTTAATCCACCCCTATCCATTTTTAGCCCTTATGTCAACTTAATGGCAACTCAAGCCAACTAGGGTTCTCCACCCACTACCCTTTGACCTTACACTTCCATGCCAACTCACCCAGCATCCATCATGGGCAGAGCTCAGGACCCATCTATTGGTGACTTCACTATTCTAAAAACACACAGGGATTGAAAACGCATTCACTACAGTTACATTCCTTAAAGAACTTAATTCCTTACAACAAGCATTTGTATTCATAGTTCCACTTCAAAGACTTGATAAACACTTTGAGCTGTCAATCAAATTGCGATCTGCCAGGTACCCCACTGTGATAATGATAGATTGTGAAATTAGCCATGCAGCACTAATCTTATTTTAACCCTCAAATTTATGTCAACAGATAGAGTGAGATAGCAATCAGTAACACTACAGACAGTTTTTCAAATATTTAAAGGGCAAGAAAGTTAAATGCACTGAAAGCTTCACATCTCCCATGACAACTCCCTTAACAGTTCTAATAAATGTGACTGTTCCAATAAGTTTATTTACTTTTTACGCATATTTATGTCTACTTTTAATAAACACAGAGGGCAGTTGATCTCTCCCAAAGGGCACCTTGCCTCCCCCAAAGGTGTCCCAGGACCATATACCAAAGAGTACCTTACTTCTTTAAAAGTGTACCCAAATTCTCTAAATAAATCCTCTAACATTAGTCCTCCTCGTAAGTTTAAGGTGTACAGCTGATGTCGTGGACATCCCACAAGAAGCTGCCTTCATATGCAGTTGCCTCCATGAACCATGAATGTTCAAAGTGCAACCCCCCCGGCCCTCCATGAAAATGGTGGGGGCCTGGTTTCGGGGCAGGATTTCTGGATTTGGGCCTTTGGCCTAAGTCTACAAGTCTTAGGGAGCTGTGAAGAATGTCAGGTTTTATGACCTGTTGTATTTTAAACTGATCTGATCAAGACCTTGGATCCAGATCTTCAGAGCACCCTACGTGCTTTCATCCCACGTACTCCCCGCATTGGAGATCTCTACTGCCTCCCGAAAATACATAAGGCCAACACACCAGGCCGCCCTATCGTTTCAGGCAATGGGACCCTGTGTGAGAACCTCTCTGGCTACATCGAGGGCATCTTGAAACCCATCGTACAAGGTACACCCAGCTTCTGTCGCGACACGACGGACTTCCTACAGAAACTCAGCACCCATGGACCAGTTGAACCAGGAACATTCCTCGTCACAATGGACGTCTCGGCACTCTACACCAGCATCCCCCATGACGACGGCATTGCTGCAACAGCCTCAGTATTCAACACCGACAACTGCCAATCTCCAGACGCAATTCTGCAACTCATCCGCTTCATTCTGGATCACAACGTCTTCACCTTCGACAACAAGTTCTTCGTCCAGACGCACGGAACAGCCATGGGGACCAAATTCGCACCCCAATACGCCAACATCTTCATGCACAAGTTTGAACAGGACCTACTCACCGCACAGGACCTTCAACCGATGTTATACACCAGATACATCGATGACATTTTTTTCCTTTGGACCCACGGCGAAGAATCACTGAAACGACTACACGATGACATTAATAAGTTCCATCCAACCATCAGACTCACCATGGACTACTCTCCAAAATCAGTTGCATTCTTGGACACACTCGTCTCCATCAAGGACGGTCACCTCAGCACTTCGCTTTACCGCAAACCTACGGATAACCTCATGATGCTCCACTTCTCCAGCTTCCACCCGAAACACATTAAAGAAGCCATCCCCTATGGACAAGCGCTCTGTATACACAGGATCTGCTCAGACGAGGAGGAGCGTAACAGACATCTACAGACGTTGAATGATGCCCTCGTACGAACGGGATATGGCACTCGACTCATCGATCGACAGTTCCAACGCGCCACAGCGAAAAACTGGACCGACCTCCTCAGAAGACAAACATGGGACATAACCGACAGAATACCCTTCGTCGTCCAGTACTTCCCCGGAGTGGAGAAACTACGTCATCTTCTTCACAGCCTTCAACACGTCATTGATGACGATGAACATCTTGCCAAGGTCATCCCCACACCCCCACTACTTGCCTTCAAACAACCGCGCAACCTCAAACGAACCATTGTTTGCAGCAAACTACCCAGTCTTCAGAACAGTGACCACGACACCACACAACCCTGTCATGGCAATCTCTGCAAGACGTGCCAGATCATCGACATGGATACCACTATTACACGTGAGAACACCACCCACCAGGTACGCGGTACATACTCGTGCGACTCGGCCAACGTTGTCTACCTCATACGCTGCAGGAAAGGATGTCCCGAAGCGTGGTACATTGGCGAGACCATGCAGACGCTGCGACAACGAATGAACGGACATCGCGCAACAATCACCAGGCAGGAATGTTCCCTTCCAGTCGGGGAACACTTCAGCAGTCAAGGGCATTCAGCCTCTGATCTCCGGGTAAGCGTTCTCCAAGGCGGCCTTCAGGACCCGCGACAACGCAGAATCGCCGAGCAGAAACTTATAGCCAAGTTCCGCACACATGAGTGCGGCCTCAACCGGGACCTGGGATTCATGTCGCATTACATTCATCCCCCACCATCTGGCCTGCGAAATCCTACCAACTGTCCTGGCTTGGTACAATTCACACCTCTTTAACCTGGGGTTACCCCACCTCTGGATCTGTAAAGATTTAATCACCTGCTAATGCTCGCATTCCAAGCATTGTTTGGCATCTTTGAATTTGTCTATATATGTGTTTCTGGAACAGACCTCTTCATTCACCTGAGGAAGGAGCAGCGCTCCGAAAGCTAGTGACATCGAAACAAACCTGTTGGACTTTAACCTGGTGTTGTAAGACTTCGTACTGTATTTTAAACGGCCTGTTTTATTGCAAGATAGAATTGAGTTGGGGGATCTGGAAAATAGCTAATTAGCATTTCTACCCGGATACAAAATGCATGCGATTCACGTTATCATGGAAAGAGGCTATGAGAGGGGAAGTGTCCATAGAAAGTCATTGTAGTATCAGGCTACAGGGGTTCCTAAGTTATCATTGAGCCTCACTGATCCAAGGGTGTCTTCAAGAATCTGAGAGAGAGAAAGAGATAGAGGCAGCTAGTTCTGCACCTGAAGTAAAGAAAATGTGGACCTTAGTGTTCGCCAAGTGGCAGGCAGATGGGAGCTCGCGCTCAGGTTGAAAGGAGCAAGTTTGTGAAGCGCTAAAGGAGAGTAGAAGATTTTCTTAACTTGGGCTAAAGACAAGGAATCTCCAGTGTAACTCTGATAATGAAAGTCAGTTCTGCATTTAGAAGTTACTCATCTGGGAAAGGAAAAGAAAGCAGGCCATTGGGAGCAGAGAATTGCTTTGGATTGGTTCTGGGTGTGCTCTTAAGTGACAGTAAAGTATAACCATTATGGTGGATTTCCTGTTGTTTTAAAAGTTAAATGATGAAGCTTTTCTGTAGTTTAGGGTAGAGGTTGCATACTCAAATAGTGTTCCATCATTGCTGCTTATAGTTTGTTTGTTACAGTAAAAGTCTTGAAATTTGAGCTTTTGCCATGTGATGTTTCCAGTCAGTAATTAGAATGTAAATATCTTTAAAAAGGTTATCAAACTCCATGGAGATGGTAATAATGTGCAGATTCGCATCTCTTTCCCTTGCCACCTTACCTTCTCCCACCCCTGGTACTGCTTAAACAAGATTTTTCAAGTGGTACTCCTGCTGCGCTGGAATCAAGCAGAATGTGTTGGGTTTAATGACAGGCCTGTCATGAAGTTGGCCGAGATTCTCCAATGCCATACTCATCCTGGGCCAAGGAGAGAGAAATCCAGAGTTCCTCCTCCCGAGCATTATGCTGCACAATTTGCAAAGTGAATTTTCGAAGAGAACAGAGTTTGGCTTAGACCTGATGCCCGCAACCTCTTCATCTGCCTTTTAGCACCTCCGTGCACACGTGAAAAATGGTGCTTGAACGATAGCACAATAGAGTCACTCAATAATTTTCTCCCCCCCCCCCCCCCCCTTATATATTTGAGAAACTGCCCCACAGCAAGGAGCGAAGGGATGGGAATGACGTGGGAGTTGGAATTATGTATCTGAGTGTTTTTGCTTTCCCACTTTTTATTGGGAAGGGGTGTCCTCGTGGCTTAGAGGGAGGAAATCAATGCACAGGTACTGGGCCAGATCCTGTGTGATAAGCCAGCGCGATTGAGGCTGATTGTGTGCCTTGTGCTGGCTGCGCTATCGCTGCGCTATCGCTGTGCTATCGCTGTATCCTTTAAAATCCCTTTCACCAGCTCCAGCTGGAAAAACACTATCAGAACAATCACAGTGTTCCTGTTTGCACAGGAAAGAAAAACAAGCCAAGACGGACGGCTGCCATTGGTGTTCATGTTCTCTTCCCTTCCCTGAATAATTCATCTCGGGAAGCATTGTGCGTCTCTGCTGGCGCACATGCCAGGTTTGAAAATTCCCAAACTTCCTCTGCCAATAAAGGTCAGACTGGAGACTTCCTGACAGAATAATGAGGAGTGAAGTCTGAAGGTTAAACAGGAGGCCCTGCTCAAATGTACTCGAGTGAGTGGTTTACACCCCCCTCCCCAACCCCTGCACGAATTGACTTCCTGTCAGATAAGAGGTCACATCCTGACTGCTCTGGCATGGCATGCAAGCTGTGAAAATTGAGGTTTCCACAAAGCTGACATGAAAACCTGAACAATTGCCTGGAGCAATGGACACAGGGACCGTAACCCCCTTTACTGTGTTGAGAAATAAAGAGCCAGTATGTGGATACCTGAATCTCTGGAGGCTGAAATCTGCATTTCTTACACCAACTGACTTCGCCCCTCATTAGATGAAGCAAAGGTTGCATCAAAATACCGTGAATGCTGAAATAAAAAATGGAAAATGGTGGAATGACTCAGCAGGTCAGGCAGCATGGGCGTCATTCTCCGCCGGCGGGAGTCTACGTTCTGCTGGCGCCCGGGGGTTTCCCGACGGCGTGGGGCTTCCCCACAATGGGAAACCCCATTGACCGGCCGGTGTTACGGAGACTCCCGCCGGCCGGTCGGCGCAGAAATGTGGCGGGGCGGGTAGGAGAATTTCGCCCCATGTGTGGAGAGAGAAACAGAGAGAAAGTTGCAGGTCCATGAACGCATAAACTTGGCTATGGACAAAGTGCTGGCAAGTGGGATTAGATGGGCTGGTCATGGCCTTTCATGTGTTGGTGCAGACTCGATGTACTGTAGTATTCTGTGATTCTGTGAAAAATAATAGAAATGTTCTCGGGCTAGGTTCACCCAGAGTTGCAAAGTCCTGAAATTTCCAGGTTGAATGTACAGGCCTGACAACAGGAGGGAAATCAGTTTGGATGCCATATGCACTATCCTTTTGCATAAACATTAATGTGCCGTGTCTTTTGAATGACTAAACTGTAACCAGCTCCGCTCTCTTATTTCATGGGATATGGGCATCGCTGGCTGGGCCAGCATTTATTACCCCAACCTTTGTAATAATTGCCTTTGTAGGGGCACTTAAGAATCAACCACATGGCAGATAGCTTTCCCAAAACCTATGGGTTTTTACAACTATCGACAATGGTTCAATGGTCATCATTAGGTTTTTAGGACTTCTGGTAGCTTAATGTAGAGGGGAAGACTCACACGAGGGGGCTCCCGCTGGAGTGCTGTATTTTTTGCCCCTTTTTTTTAGCACCACGGAGTGTTTACTCTCAAAAACCGGAATCGGAATAAAGATATTGTATGACTGAAATTCCCAGAAGTGTCAAAGAAAAGAAGGTTGAGAGCAGAAGCTCGCCGAAGGAGTCTGAGGCAGGTAAAAGTCTGAGGCAGAGTCAGTTTCAGGAACTCCATTCATTCAACTATCAGCCGAGGTGCTTTAGAGTACCTTGGCGAAGGAATTTGAAAAGCATGTTTCTCTCGCCACAAATGCTGCCTGACCTGCTGTGTCATTCCACCATTTTCTATGAATTGTGTCAAAGGACCTCAGGAAATCGATCAAAGAGGCCTTGGCCTCCATTCGAGGGGCTCTGGGGAAAACCAATCAGAATGTGGAAACCCAGGGATCAAAGATATGGAAGTGGCCCTGTCAGGCCACAGCAATTGGATTGACGCTCTGGAATCGGAGATGTCTTCCAGGGTCGAATCATAGAATTTACAGTGCAGAAGGAGGCCAGTTTGAAAGGTTGACAGTGGTTCCCTACCCTATTTTGTATTCTTGTTGAACCTAAAGTAGTGAAAAAGAAAAGGCCATTCAGCCCATCCACAGACTATGAGTGGTACTCACTTTATTTAATCCTTTTTAATGTAATACGTCATAATGTGCCAAGGGAGACTAGTGGACACTGGGGGCAGATGTGGGGAGGAATGAAGGGACTTGACTGAATGCAAGGAGATAATTGTGGAGGAGCTTTTCCTGAAGACAGAGAGAATACAAGGCAGTGATTGTGGAGTGCGAATAGTGTCTGAACTAAATCACCTGCCAGTTAAGGTGAGGAGAATGAGGCCAAAATATTCTGTATGAATGAAGAGCATGAGTGGGACATAAACTGGAGCAGATCACTGAGGAAGGAAGGGGTAAGCTCAATTTACTCCATACATTTAATCTTCTGAGGGAAAGATCCATAGGAATATTCCATTCTTCCCGAGAAATCCACTATTTATTGCTGCACTCAAAAGACTCCCTTGTTACCAGAATAGGCACCATCATCCCTTGTGCACGTGTTCGATCTTTTCCACCTCACTGACCTCCAGTCCTATTCCCAACCAAATGTTAGTCCAAAGACATGGGACTGGATTCTTCACTGGCAGGATTCTCCGTTGCGCCGGCAGCGCACCCACGCCGGGGTATTTCCCGACGGCGTGGGGCTGCCCACAATGGGATACTCCATTTGCTGGCTTGCCGGACGGAGAATCCCACTGCTGGCAGGGGAGTGCTGCACTAGAAAACTGGTGTGATGGGATGGAGAATCCCAGCCATGATTTTTTTTCCTTCTTTCTTGAATTGACCCATGTTAGGATACTGGAGCAGACTCCACTTCATGTTTGGATACTGGACCAGGCCCCAATTCATGTTAGGATACCGGATGAGAAACCCTAACAATGTTTCAATTTTTAATACTGTGAGGAAAGGATACTTCACTCCAGGAGTGATGACTCTGATCAATAGGTTTCTTTTATGTTGAAGTAAACTTGAATTTAAACACAGAATTAACCACATTAACATCAAAGAAATAGCTTTACAATTAAGAGTTAAACAGTTCTTAAACAAATGGATAAACTTTAACTTATTATCTACCCTTGCCACTAATTCCAATTAAGCAACCCAATACAGCTCAAATGCCACTTATGAATAAAGTTAACAAAACAGTTTACTTGCTTATCTGTGCAGACCTTTGGAGAGAGAGAGACCCTTTCAGGAACAACCTAAAAATCCTTCTGTCTTGTCAGACTCTTCTCAACCTAACAGCAAAACTACAAACGACAGACAGACCTGGTTCCTCCAATTAACTACATCACCTGTATCCCATTAAGATGTCCCACCAGCTGCTTAAATAGGACTAAATGCAGTCCCTCATAAATTATCTACCTTCCAGGGGATGTCCAGCAATTAACACAATATTCCATTAGCCATTTCTCTGTAGACAAGTAACTGGTTGAAATCGATCACTACCTCACCTTTTATGACTCCTTAGTTACAGCTTCAGTAGACACCCTGCCTGCATGAATTTTAAACCAGGGATTTGAATACGTTACTGCCACAAATATGAAATATGACAATTTCTACTTTCATCACACCTATCATCAACTACTCTCGTAGTGGATCTATTGCAAGCAGTCACTCTTGCAAAGGGAAATGAGGGTTATTGGAGGGCTGACAGTAAAGTGGAATTGAGGCAATGGTGAGGCCATGATCTTATTGAATGGCGGAGCAGGCTCGAAGGGCTGAATGGTCTGACCCTGCTCCTAATTTTCGTGTTTCCAATGAAAACACAGTTTATCTCTGTAACCTATTGTATTGCAATTCTGTCTCAATGCCTAAAATCATCCTTGCTGATCTTCTCTGAACCTGTGAAGAGAGCAGCTTTTGTAAAGGTAAGGAGCGGGATTCTCTGTCCTGCCAGCCCCGTTTTCCGGCATGTGCCCCCACCAGCAGCAAGATTTTCCGTTCCCGCAGCCGGCCAATAAGATTTCCCATTGTGGGCCACCCCACTCCGTCGGGAAATGCACGGATGTGGGTGTGCTGCTGGTAGGGCAGAGGATCCTGCCAATGGAGAATCCCGTAGAAGGTATCCAAGTTGGCACTGAGAATTCCCAGTGTATTTTCACCAGTATTCTGTAGAGGCCTGCAATTACTGTTGAAACCGTGATGAGCACTTGTCTTGTACTCAATGTGTGCGTTGGCAACAACACCTTGCATTTATATAGTGCCTTTAGCAGAGCAAAATGTCCTGAACCCTTTCACAGGAGTGTTGTTAAACAGAATTTGACACACCCACTGAAGGAGATATTAGGATATCAGGAGAGGCAGTGGCATAGCGGTATTGTCGCTGGACTAGTAATCCAGAGAGCCAGAGTGATGCTCTGGGGACCTGGATTCGAATCCCAGGCGGGATTCTCCGACCCCCCGCCGGGTCGGAGAATCGCTGGTGGCTGCCGTGAATCCCGCCCCCGCCGGTTGCCGAAGTCTCCGGCACCGGATATTCGGCGGGGGCGGGAATCGCGCCGCACCGGTTGGCGCCCCCCCGCGCGATTCTCCGGCCCGTATGGGCCGAAGTCCCGCCGCTAAAATGCCTGTCCCGCCGGCGTAGATTAAACCACCTACCTTACCGGCGGGACAAGGCGGCGCGGGCAGGCTCCGGGGTCCTGGGGGAGGGGGGGCGCGGGGCGATCTGGCCCCGGGGGGTGCCCCCACGGTGGCCTGGCCCGCGATCGGGGCCCACCGATCCGCGGGCGGGCCTGTGCTGTGGGGGCACTCTTTCCCTTCCGCCTCCGCCACGGTCTCCACCATGGCGGAGGCAGAAGAGACTCCCTACAATGCGCATGCGCGGGAATGCCGTCAGCGGCCGCTAACGCTCCCGCGCATGCGTCGCCCGCTGGCGGGGCACAGAAGGCCTTTTCCGCCAGCTGGCGGGGCGGAAATTCGTCCGGCGCCGACCTAGCCCCTTAAGGTTGGGGCTCGGCCCGCGGATTTTGGGCGCCAGTCGGCGGACATCGCGCCGTTTCCAGAGAATTTCGCCCCCCATCCGGGCTAATGGTGGAATTTTAATTCAATTTAAAAAGAAATCTGAATTAAAAGTCTAATGATGACCATGAAGCAATTATCGATTGTTGTAAAAACCCATCAGGTTCACTAATGTCCTTTAAGAAAGGAAATCTGCCATCCCTACCTGGTCTGGCCTACATGTGACTCCAGACTCACAGCAATGTGGTTGACTCTGAAGTGCCCTCAGGGATGGACAACAAATATTGTCCCGGCCACATCCCATGAACAAATAAAGAAAACAAAGGACAGGTGACGAAAATAATGCCTCTTTCTTGTAAGAGGAAAGAAAGGTTGAGAGGGCAGAGATTACGGAGGGAATTCCTGGGTGACGAGCACCTAGTTTATATCAGAACCTGGTTTAAGCTGACAGTAATGTGTGGTATTCAGTGACCACTGGCGGGTATTGATGTTTTATTTTATTTATTCACTCAAGAATGTGGGTGTCACCGGCTAGGCCAGCGTTTATTCCCATTCCTATTTGCCCCTGAACTGAGTGACTAGTGAGGCCATTTCAGAGGGTAGTTAGGAGTCAACCACATTGCTGTGGTTCTGGAGTCACATGTAGGCTAGTGTAGGCAGCAGATAGCCTCCTTACAGGAGCATTTGTGATCCAGAGGAGCCTTTTACAACAATGAGTACAATAGTAGTGTTGCAAATTGCGTTGAATATTTTGTTGCCTGAGTATGGGAATGCGACAAGTTCAACGGGACCCAGGTTGGAATGCTTCAGTGTATTGTATAACAGATTGGGAGGGGGTTGCAATCTAACCAAATTTATTCGATTTGCCTGATTTTCTTTTATCGAGATCAGCATGTGCCTTTTATAGGACTTCTACTAACCAGGATCAATACATGACTTGTGTTGCAGCAAGGGTGAGGATATCTTAATTAGTTCCCAGTGCTGTGAGTTTACACACTAACGCTCAGAGCCATTGGTGATGGTTTATGTTGGGTGTAGCCTCCTGGTCAAATTAAAAAGCACACCGACGTTGTTTAATGGAAATAATTACAAAAAAATACTTTTCACAACGAAACCTGCAGAAGGAGCTGTGCTGCTGTAATGAGTATGTATTGAATGGAGATGACAAAATTGTTCTGTGTCCCCCGGGTCAGTGAACCCCACATTGGATTGATAATCATGTCATCTGAACTGAGCCTGGGGGTGGGGGAAACCAGCAGAAAACAGCTGACAGTCAACATAGCGGCTGCCGATTTAGAGAGTATGTTTGTGCCTGTGCGCATCGTGTGCCCGCGTACCTGACACAGATCGCGGAGGGTGAATACCTGAGAGAGATGAGTGTCAGAGAAATATGGGGACCTACACTCAAACCTCTCTCAGAAATATGCGGGAGACTGGGATGAGGGGGAGATATCAGGGTACATGTGAAAACTGAACGTGTGTCAGAGAGCAAGGCACATACATGTCAGAGAGTCCCAGACACACATGCTGGAGAGCATAATGGGTGTGAATTTCAGCGTAACTTTTGTGTGTGTGTCAGAGTACTTGTGATGTGTGTGTAAGAGGGACCTCCAAGTATCAGTCAAAGAAAGAAAGCACAAGTATGTATCATTCATGCTGAATGTATGTGTATGAGAGAAATGTTTGCCCATCAGTGTCATGAGCGATTGCGTCGGGAGTGAGTGCAATGTGTGCATATCTGAGCGAAACATGCATGAGTCAAAAGTGGCATGTGCACGTAAGTGTGTCCATACATGTATGAATATGTATGTCAGTGTACCTGAGTTTTGGAGACCACAAATGAGTTAGTAAAAAGAAAACTATGTTTATTGCAAAGCGATTATATTTACAAATACCTCAGATTCCAGCCGGTCTACTCTGTCGGTTGCAAACCTGGCTGACTTCATACAGACCGTAATCATGAATGTCTTCGGGATCCCCGCCCTCTTAATGGGGGGCTCGTTTTCAGGAGACTGATTCCTCCAATCCCATAGGTCTCGTGTGGGTTATAACACTGAGGGAGAACCCGTGTGGGTTATAACACTGAGGGAGAACCCGTGTGGGTCATAACACTGAGAGAGAACCCGTGTGGGTTATAACACTGAGGGAGAACCCGTGTGGGTTATAACACTGAGGGAGAACCCGTGTGGGTTATAACGCTGACGGAGAACCCGTGTGGGTTTTAACACTGATAGAGAACCCGTGTGGGTTATAACGCTGACGGAGAACCCGTGTGGGTTATAACGCTGAGGGAGAACCCGTGTGAGTTATAACACTGAGAGAACCCGTGTGGGTTATAACACTGAGGGAGAACCCGTGTGGGTTATCACACTGAGGGAGAACCCGTGTGGGTTATCACACTGAGGGAGAAGCCGTGTGGGTTATCACACTGAGGGAGAACCCGTGTGGGTTATCACACTGAGGGAGAACCCGTGTGGGTTATAACACTGAGGGAGAACCCGTGTGGGTTATAACACTGAGAGAGAACCCGTGTGGGTTATAACACTGAGAGAGAACCCGTGTGGGTTATAACACTGAGGGAGAAGCCGTGTGGGTTATAACACTGAGGGAGAACCCGTGTGGGTTATCACACTGAGGGAGAACCCGTGTGGGTTATCACACTGAGGGAGAACCCGTGTGGGTTATCACACTGAGGGAGAACCCGTGTGGGTTATAACACTGAGGGAGAACCCGTGCGGGTTATAACACTGAGAGAGAACCCGTGCGGGTTATAACACTGAGAGAGAACCCGTGCGGGTTATAACACTGAGGGAGAAGCCGTGCGGGTTATAACACTGAGGGAGAACCCGTGCGGGTTATAACACTGAGGGAGAACCCGTGTGGGTTATAACACTGAGGGAGAACCCGTGTGGGTTATAACACTGAGGGAGAACCCGTGTGGGTTATAACACTGAGGGAGAACCTATCAGAAATAGATGTCAAACGGAGAGACCAATGAAAAGACTTGTGCATGACTGAGTAAAGTATTAACTGTGGAGCTGCTGCTAACATATGTGCTCCTGATGCTTTTCAAGATTGTACCAGAGACTTAAGGGCCCCGCGCCCAGTGGTTAAAAACAAGTTGGGGTGTGCTTGCCCCTGCTCTGGTGGATTGCATCACAGGCATTTAATGGCCAGCAGGCTCTTAATTTGTTTAAGATGGTACTTCCTCCCCCCATCTGAGCAGCCAGTCGTGCCTCCGAGAGCTTCTGGTTTATCCAATGGCCGACAGTTCTCTGGTTGCCGTACCACCACCAAGTGCAGTGGCTGCTGCCGGGACTGCGACAGGCTCCATTGCCAAGGACCTGGAGTTCAGGTTGGTTGGGTATCGCTGGGGAGCAGGCTTGGAAGGCTTTGGTGAGAGATGCGAGTGGGGTGGGTGATAAGTTGTGGGTCAATGGGGGGCCAGATCGAACCCGGGTCCTCGGCGCGTGAGGCAGAAGTACTCAGATTTGACTACTTTTGAGTAGAACCCGGTGTGCTTGGGCACCCATATTATTGTGAGGAATATTAGAGGATATCACAGCAGGGTGAGTCTCATTCATGGGAGTGTTATGATGAGAGGCTTATGTGGTACAGTGTTACAGTATGGGTGTATCAATGCTATAGTGAATGGTGTGGGGTATTTCGGAAGGTGTTATATATGCTCTAGGACTGGTTGATGCCTGGAGAAGAGTTGAGGATTATTCAAGTGTGTGTGGGTGTCTGGATTAGCTATGCACAGTTGATCAAATGGAACCACACAAGGCCTGTCTTGATGCTGTAAACCGGCAACTCTGTCGCAGTTTCTGCACAAAATTGCAGTCTTCAAAATCCAACTTCAGCTCCAGGATGATGAGGTTTGCCAGCTGTAATTCATACTTGGTTTCGTAATTTACATAACCTATGATTTTGGCTTTCAATTGCAGTAAAGATGGTGTATTTGTTTCCAGGAAGGCTGTGCTCTGTGAAAATTATTGTGGTTGCAGTCGTTCATAGTTCGCAGAGCTGCCGCGACAGAGAACCTGAGGATTGTAACATCGCGGCACTTTGAAAGAATGTGCCTCTGGACTGCAGGGAGGAAAGAGTGAGAAGAGAGTGATAGTGCGCGCTGTGTTGATACAGTACACCACTGCTAGCAGGAGGCTCTGCGATCCATTGTTTGTGAGCATTGAATATCTGCTTGGTGCCCTGGCTCCCTGAAATTCCAGTCACTTTTACGTCAAAACAGGAAATGTTGGAAATGCAACAACTGGCAAGTCGGCACCGGAAGAGAGAGAGAGGGAATAGGTTGGAATTTTGGGGAAACTCATGAGGGATTTCACCAATGCTTGAGAGCCAGCATTTTATTTCAGATGTGTTCTTTTCCTATTATCGCCATAATTTATGATTTGCCTAGTATGTGGTCGGCACAATCGAGTTACCCCTGGACTCCTGCCCAATATTCAGCCCTCTGTTAACATCCCCAAAAAACATATTGGGCGAAATTCTTCCCCAACGGCGCGATGTCCGCCGACTGGCGCCAAAGACGGCGCCAATCAGACGGGCATCGCGCCGGCCCAAAGGTGCGGAATGCTCCGCATCTTTGGCGGCCTAGTCCCAACATTGAGGGGCTAGGCCGACGCCGGAGGGATTTCCGCCCCGCCAGCTGGCGGAAATGGCGTTTGTTGCCCCGCCAGCTGGCGCGGAAATGCGGCAGGGGAGCGTCAGCGGCCGCTGTCAGTTTCCCGGCGCATGCGCGGGAGCGTCAGCGGCCGCTGTCAGTTTCCCGCGCATGCGCAGTGGGGAGAGTCTCTTCCGCCTCCGCCATGGTGGAGGCCGTGGCGGAGGCGGAAGGGAAAGAGTGCCCCCACGGCACAGGCCCGCCCGCGGATCGGTGGGCCCCGATCGCGGGCCAGGCCACCGTGGGGGCACCCCCCGGGGTCAGATCGCCCCGCGCCCCCTCCCAGGACCATTTCTGTGCGGGACTTCGGCCCATCCGGGCAGGAGAATCCAGCGGGAGGTCCCTCCAACCGGCGTGATCCGATTCCCGCCCCCGCCCAATATCCGGTACCGAAGACTTCGGCGGGGGCGGGGGTGGGATTCACGGCGGCCAACGGCCATTCTCCGACCCGGCGGGGGGTCGGAGAATGACGCCCATTGTCTGCTCAATGTTATGGGCGCGATCGAACGGCCTCGTCGGGTCCGACTCGGTGACGCGACGAGACCGTTAAGTCTCGCAAGAGGCCACTCGCAAGATTTGCGATATTTGGAATGCCTCACGAGATCTAACATTAACAGGCGAGACGTCGCAATTTGGATCTCGGCCTTGCTGGGCCCATTTAAATATGTCGCCGCTGATTCTCCCGAGGCACGGGAACGAACGCGTGGGGGACCTCACCATGACGCTGTTTAGCACTGGGCCGCTCAAATATGGACAAGGCAGAACAGCACCTGAGGGGATCTCCCAGACCATTGGAGATCCTCAGGTGGCCGGTCTCTGGGCAGGGTGGTATCCCGTTGCCACCTGGGCACCCTGACAATGCCATCGGGCATCATGACGGTGCCCAGGTGGCACTGAGAGGCTGTCGACTGCTGGCAGTGCAAAGGTGCCAGGTTGCCTGTGCAAGGGATTGGGCCGGGGCTGCCCTGCACTTAAGAGGTGGAGTGAGGGGGCCTCGGGGATCCTCTAAGAGTTAATTTGTGGCATGGGAGGGGCAGGGTCCGGAGGCCGCGGAGGGGGGAATCTGATGAGGGTCAAGAGTGAGGGAAGTGTGGCCTCGGTGGGAGTCCAGAAAACAGAGTCCCATTTGATAGTGGGGGTCATTCTCGACACTGCAGCCGTCGAGAAACACCCCGCTATTGGCTCTCAAAACAGACTCTGTTTCCTGGGTGTTAAGTTGCACCCATGGGTTTTTGGGAAGCCCACTGTGCACAAATTGGCTGTTGTGTTTCCTGCATTACATCACTACAACACTTCAATAGTGCTTCATTGTCTGTAAAGCGTGTTGAGGCGGCAGGTGGTCATGAAATAAACTATAGGGCGGGATTCTCCGTAAACCGGCGGGGTGGGCCACTCCGGCGCCGAGGAGTGGCGTAAACACTCCGGCGTCAGGGCCGCCCAGAAGGTGCGGAATCCTCTGCACCTTCATGGGCTAGGCCGGCGCCAGAGTGTTTGGCGCCACGCCAGCCGGTGCGGAAGGGCTTGGCACCACGCCAACCGGCGCCAAAGCGCCTCCGCCAGCCGGCGCGAGTTGGCGCTTGCGCGGGAGCGCCAGCGTGTGCTGGCGTCATCCCAGCGCACGCACAGGGGAGTTCTTCTCCGCACCGGCCATGGCGGAGCTCTACAGAGGCCGGTGCGGAGGGAAAGAGTGCCCCCACGGCACAGGCCCGCCCACGGATCGGTGGGCCCCGATCGCGGGCCAGGCCACCGTGGGGCACCCCTGGGACCAGATTTCCCCCCCCCCCCCCCCCGAGGACTCTGCAGGCCGTCCGTGGAGCCAGGACCCGCCGGTAAGGACCAGTTGTGATTTACGCCGGCGGGACCCGCCAAAAACAGGTGGCCACTCGGCCCATCGCGGGGAGTCGGAGAATCCCGCCCAATAAGTACAGTTGTTTTGTTTTGCTTTGTAGGTAGAACATTTGACCATGGCTGGGGGTGGTGTTTTTTGGAGAGGGGGGGTGGGGGTTGGGAGAAAGACAGGAGTAGAATCATAGAATCCCTACAGTGCAAAAGGAGCCCATTCTGCCCATTGAGTCTGCACCAGGGTCCCACAAGTTCCCAAGGATGTGCTGTTAGATAATTTGGACATTCTGAATTCTCCCTCTGTGTACCTAAGCAGGCGCCGGTGAGTGGCGACTAGGGGATTGTCACAGTAACTTCATTGCAGTATTAATGTAAATCTACTTGTGACAATAAAGATTATTTGAAAAGAAAAACACGCCTCCACCATATCCGTAACCCAGTAATCCCATCTAACCTTTTTGGATACTAAGGGGCAATTTATCATGGCCAATCCACCTAACCTGCACATCTTTGGACTGTGGGAGGAAACTGGAGCACCCGGAGGAAACCCACGCAGACATGGTGAGAACATGCAGACTCCGCACAGACAGTGACCCAAACCGGGAATCGTTCCTGGGACCCTGGCGCTGTGAAGCAACAGTGCTAATCACACGCAGACATGGGGGGCGCGATTCTCCGCTCCCGTGACTAAGTGCCCATGCCGTCATGAACGCCGTAGAGTTTCACGACGCCACGAAATGGCCCCGATCGCGATCGATTCAAGGCCCAAAAATGGGCTAGGAGAGGGGCCGCGAGGAACTCGGGGAGCGTGTTGCGAAAGCAGCGTCGTCAGCGCGCGCCAGGCATTGGCGCCGCCTTAAAGCCAGCACCGTGTAACTGGTGTCACTCGCGCATGCCGGGTTGGCCGGCGCCAACCCGCGCATGCGTGGTTGCCGTCCTCCCCGAGGCCGACCCGCAAGAAGATGTCGGATGGATCTTGTGGGGCGTGGAGGGAAGGAGGTCCTCCTTCAGAGAGGCCGGCTTGCCGATCGGTGTGCACCGACCACGGGCCAGACCCCATTTGAGGCCCCCCCCCGGTGCAGGAACCCCCTTCCCCCCCCACAGGCCGTCCCCCCAGCGTTCCCGCGCTGTTCCCGCCGGCAGCGTCCAGCTGTGGACGGGGCCGGTGGGAACTTGTCGTATTGGGCAGGCACATCCGGGCCGGAGAATAGCGGGGACAGCGGAGAATTGCCATTTTGGGTGTCTCGGGCGATTCTCCGGCCTGCGCCGTGCAGAACTCGATAGTGCCGATCTCGCCACTTGGGTGAATCGCGGAGGGCGTCGGACCAGCGTCGTGTGAAAAAATGGTGCCCCAGGCGATTCTCCCAAACGGCGCGGCATCGGAGAATCGCGCCCGGGGAGAATGTGCAAACCCCTCAGACTGTCACCCGAGGCTGGGATTGAACCCGGGACCCTGGAGCTGTGAGGCAGCAGTGCTAACCACTGTACCACTCTGCCGCCCAGCGGTGGTCTTTTATGATCCTGTAGGTTTCCTTGAAATGTACTGAAACAAGCAAGAATTGTTTGGCTCTCCAGTAGCGTGAAGACTACAAAAATACGTCAACAAGCGGTAAATCTATAAATAGGCTTGCATCTCTTTGCTGCAGAATGTCCTCCTTAATGTGGCACTGAGTCAATGAGAAACACATGAAGCAGATGGAGTTCATCAGTGCTGAGGAAAAGTAAAATGCCAAGAGCCCACCATAAAGGATCAGAAAGAATAGCATCAGCTAAGATAAAGAAAACATGCACCGAGATTCCCTACCTCCCTGTCTTGCCCCACAATCTCCTACCCACTACCTCCACCAGAGCGTTCGGCAGCGTGGTCTTACATTGTGACCACATGCCTTGCCATGCACAGTGCAGTGTGTGTGGGCTTTTGGATGAAGCCAGATT
Organism: Scyliorhinus torazame; assembly: GCF_047496885.1. Taxonomy (NCBI): domain Eukaryota; kingdom Metazoa; phylum Chordata; class Chondrichthyes; order Carcharhiniformes; family Scyliorhinidae; genus Scyliorhinus; species Scyliorhinus torazame. The sequence goes on from NC_092707.1 coordinate 42,024,825, forward strand.
ACCTCTGGGAAGATTTGGAGAGGAGGGTAAGGAGGGCGAGTCACTCCAAAATGGGATACCAGAATGTTGCATCAGCTGTTCCAGTTGCATCAGGGAAAGGTTTTCACAGACAGAATTGAGGAGTTTCCTGAGTAACTTTCACGCTGAGTTGTCCTCTGCTCCCATACTTCTGCGCCAGGCCCATTCAACTCCCTTCTCCAACCCCCTACTGACCCCCAATCGGCCTTGGCCCCTTGTTCAATGCGTCCCTATTGTGGTAACTCTGAGATCATTAAATTTACATTCTTGGGGGTTATAGGAACTGGATTATAGGAACCATTGGTTGTCTCCTATGCTCCGAAATGCATCCATATTTATCAAGGCAGTAAGATTACAACATACACCTAATAGGTTTTGCCTGCTTGTATTTTATTTGTTTTCCAATTTTAATTATTTGTTCATCATCTGGCTTTACAAGGTCACACCCACACCTAGCACCATCCTCTGCCAAAAGGGAGGGCGATCACAGAAGCTGCTGGCACATCTCTGCTTATATTATTCTCTAATTAATCGCGAAGGAGATCAGTAAGCAGGGAGAAGGGACTTTTAAATTTGCTCCAACTCCATGTCTGCCACTGTAGCTTTTGAGGCATTGAGGCCAAGTTTGTGATTGCTGGACTTTGAGCTGTTAACTACATGCGCCTGGGTTAGCTGCTGGAACCTACTCTGTGCCTGTTGGAGTCTGAAGGACTTTCCTTTATACCCAACGGATGCTTATTCACACAAAAAATATGGCCACTTGGCCACAGTAATGGAGAGTTGATTCAATACTTTGATCCGTCCGCCAGTACCTTCAGGATTGGTGTGCACGAAAGACAGGCTCTGATAGATCTTGGTAACGAGGCTCAAAGTTTCAGTGGAAGAAGGCAGAACTTGATGACATGGTCCGAACCCAATCCTGGGACTATTACTTCTGGTTAAGAAGTGTTGCTTTTATTGTTTGCACCTTGTTCCCTCCAATTCTTGATGTTTCATTACAGCCCCTCCTCTTTCCTCACTAACTCCTCCCCACTTGATCCGTAAATTAAACGCTAATTGTCTATTAGGATTACATTCTTACGGCAGCTCGGTGGCGCAGTGGTTAGCACTGCTGCCTCACGGTGCTGAGGTCCCAGGTTCGATCCCGGCTCTGGGTCACTGTCCATGTGGAGTTTGGACATTCTCCCCGTGTTTGTGTGGGTCGCACCCCCACAACCCAAAGATGTGCAGGGTAGGTGGATTGGACGCGCTAAATTGCCCCTTAATTGGAAAAAATGAATTGGGTACTCTAAATTTAAAAAAAAAGGATTACATTTTTCAGGTAAAATCCCAGATAAATGCCTTACTTTTGAAATGGGGTTGGTAGAGAAAAACGGTGGGCAGTTTGAACAGTCGCACAAAAAGCATTATGGGCTGGAATTCTCCAGTAATTGGGATTCTATGATCCTGCCGGCTGCGCACCACAACCTACGCGTTTCCCGGCAGCGTGAGGGGGCTTCAACGGGAAATCCCATTGACAGGTGGCAGGAGTAGAGGATCCCGCTGCCAGCGAACGACGCACCGCCGAGAAGCACACGGCTGGGGGACCGGGGAATCCTGAGCATGGTGGAGATCAGTTAGCCTGTATCGGTGATGGTGCTTAAAGAGTGAACGATGGCTCGGAACAGCAGAAGGACTGCTATTGCTCTTTGATATAGAGTTCCATGGGATCATTTACTTTTATCTGTATGTGTTAATACTAACAGACACCTCTGTATTCTGCCACTTCTTGGGAGTGAGCCGTGTAAAGGTGAGTTTGGTGAAAGCCTGGTAAGGTTTGGGTGCACAGGGTAGGTGACTGGAAACAGGGGAGGAGTGTAAGAAGATCAAATGGGGGAAGGGGGCAGAAACAGTCAATATGGCATCAGGGGTGAAATTCTCCGGTATCGGCGCGATGTCCGCCAACCGGCGCCCAAAACGGCGCAAATCAGTCGGGCCTCGCGACGCCCCAAAGGTGCGGAATCCTCCGCATCTTGGGGGGCCGAGCCCCAACCTTAAGGGGCTAGGCCCGCGCCGGACTAATATCTGCCCCGCCAGCAGGCAGAAAAGGCCTTTGGTGCCCCGCCAGCTGGCTCGAAAATGACATCTCCGGGCGGCGCATGCGCGGGAGCGTTAGCGGTCGCTCACGGCATTCCCGCGCATGCGCTGTGGAGGGAGTCTCTTCCGCCTCCGCCATGGTGGAGACCGTGGCGAAGGTGGAAGGAAAAGAGTGCCCCCACGGCACAGGCCCGCCCACGGATCAGTGAGCACCGATCGCAGGCCAGGCCACCGTGGGGACACCCCCCGCGCCCCCCCCCCCCCCCAGGACCCCGGAGCCCGCCCGCGCCGCCTTGTCCCGCCGGTAAGGTAGGTGGTTTAATCTCCGCCGGCGGGACAGGCATTCTAGCAGCGGGACTTCGGCCCATTCGGGCCAGAGAATCGCGGGGGGGGGGGGGGGTACCAACAGGCGCGGCGTGATTCCCGCCCCCGCCGAATATCCGGTGCCGGAGAATTCGGCAACCGGCGGGGGTGGGATTCACGCCAGCCCCCGGCGATTCTCCGACCCGGCGGCGGGTCGGAGAATCTCGCCCCTGGTATCTGTACTGAAAAGGTGTGGCACCACGAAGTCCAATTGAAAAGTGGACAATTCACTGGGGAAATTACACCAATTATTCTTTTGATTGAATGATCATAACTGCTGAAATCCAATGAGGTTCTGCCTCACCAGTGATTGATTAATTAATTAATCGTTTAACCTCCGCTCCTGGGAGCACTGTGATTTCTGAAGCCAATATTAAACTGCACACGTAATCAATTATTTTTACTTGAATCGCGGCTGCTAATTAACCCTGACAAAAGCGATCCACCTTGTTCGGCAGTCACTGTATCAAAATCTTCTTTTCTCCCCTTCTTTGTTGCAAATGCTGACGTGGGTACCAGTTGCTTCCCTGGGCACTGGGCTGCAATACCTCGGTTTGGAGGTTATTTTCCATGTGTGATGCTCGGCAGTGAAGTGTAGATTTTCCAATCCGTGTCGGGGTTACCAGTGGCGATTAAAGTAACAACGTTTGGGGCAATCCAGCTACTAAATTGTTACGGGCAATAATAGCATCCAATTCTGTTCTCATCCATTGTGCACTTTCTGGCGGTGATCGAGAACAGGAACCCAGTCTGCGCTTTCAAAATCTTTTTTCCTTTTCCTTCCCACCTCCCCTCCTGCCTGGGGCACGAAAGCTAATTGCAATCCTCCTACTGTTGCTCCGATCTCAGATCAGTTGACTCAGCACAAACTAGTAATCAAGCCAGAGATCTTCCTGCATTTTATAGTTCAGGCTGTCAGCTCTTTTTCCAATGTGTTTCTTGGCACATTCACCAGTCTTGGCTGCTCACGGCCTGGTTGGAGAGGCATACTCGGATAATAATTTAAATAAAACAGGAGGAAGAGGTCAGGAAAAGTCTGAGGCCGGTTGTCTTCTCCGCCTGCCAGTAGTGTTTCTATTTGGCCAGTAGTTTTCTTCAGCACTGCGTTGCTCGTGAGTTTGTGTAGGAGAATTCAACACTGTTTTGAAATGCCAGACAGGTTCATTAAGCTGCACACAGACAGATTTCATTACAGTGCTCTGTTAAACCTGCAGTGCCCCATCAGTGTGAAATTTAAAACAGGGAAAATGTTCAAAGTACTTAGCCTGATATGTCGCACAAGCAGCGGAGCATGTCTCCATCAAACCTTTCAAAGAACAAAAGGAGATTAAAATTGTGATCCACTGAAACTTTCATTTTAGAAAAGCTTTTATTTTATTTTGTTTGAATAGATTCATTCAGATAACCTCTGACCTCTCTCCGGTTTTGATTTTGTATATTAAGGCTGTTACAGACCCTCATGAACGCCCCTCTCTTGTTCCTCTTGCATTCTAAATAAGGAGTCACATACTTCTTCTCCTCTCTACTTCTTCATTATCTTCAAATCTAGACTCTCCCATTCCAACCAAAATGGTGGAATGATGAAACCCCTCCCTCCTGTGACCTTCCATTCTGCTCTAAACTTTAGGCTTTGGAAAATAGCACCAATGATCTCTATTTTCTTATTTACCTCGCCTTCTGACCTCCTCTTTTTAACCTTGATGATGTCTTTCGTGAAGACCACACATCTAAATTTCCCAATCCAACATTGAACAACTCAACTGCAGTGACCGATCGTAAAAGGCTGCAGAGGGATCATGGAGCATTATCGACTTGTTTTAGAGCCACCTTACTGTTGTGCGAAACGCATGAATCCAGTCAGAGAGGTTTACAACAGTGAGTTGCAAGAGAGATGGACACAGATTTGTGAGCCATGAAGACATTCAAGGGCGTTGGAGTTGGGACAGTTTGGAAGAAGAAACTTACGTGGGCTTTTTGAGGGGACGATGACAGCAATTCTGAAAGACTGGGTACAGTAACAGACAAAGGGAGTAGCATTTACAATGCCGGGTAACATGGGGGCCAGGAAAGGAATTTGGGTGGCCAGGAGTTTGATGGAAATTGGGTCCCGGGCAGTGATGGGCAACCTAGGCCAGTGAGAGGGCCGCATGAGCGGGTCTCCCTCAACGCAATGGGCCGCAAGATTAAAATCAAGCCATGGCCATGACCCCATGAATAAGATTAAATAGATTCAATACATGCCAAATATCTCATGACAATTTATAGAAAATGCTTCATCATATATACATTAATAGAACTTTATCAACTATCAATGCTACCGTGGGCAGCACAGTAGCATTGTGGATAGCACAATTGCTTCACAGCCCCAGGGTCCCAGGTTCGATTCCGGCTTGGGTCACTGTCTGTGCGGAGTCTGCACATCCTCCCCGTGTGTGCGTGGGTTTCCTCCAGGTGCTCCGGTTTCCTCCCACAGTCCAAAGATGTGCAGGTTAGGTGGATTGGCCATGATAAACTGCCCTTAGTGTCCAAAATTGCCCTTAGTGTTGGGTGGGGTTACGGGGATAGGGTGGAGTTGTGGACCTTTGGTAGGGTGCTCTTCCCAAGAGCCAGTGCAGACTCGATGGGCCGAATGGCCTCCTTCTGCACTGTAAATTCTATGATTCTATGATGTGGTAAAAACAAAATTAATATTTATACTTTGGACGTAGAGGGAGTGCGCGGCTCTCACAGTCAATCTGTGAGCAATCAGCACACACCTCACTTTCCCTTGCTTTCCGTGCATGTCATACTGGTGGGAAAAAACTCCGCAGATTTCCGTGCATATCATACTGGTGGGAAAAAAACTCCGCAGATGGAAATTAGGGGAATGTGGCCGTGGGCAACGGTTAACAAAATGTCTACTGGGCTGTACTCAGAACCCAGAAATGAAAATGAAAATGGCTTAGTGTCACGAGTAGGCTTCAATGAAAGCCACATTCCGAATGGGCCACATGTAGCCCCCCGGCTGGAGGTTGCCCTCTCCCCCCACTGGTCTAGGTTGCAGGAGGAGCGAGTTGAAGCTGAGAAAGTGGTTGATATAAGAGATACTGGACAGAGTTGGCAGACTATGGATCGGGTGGGGGCAAGTTTGGCATTGTTAGCGAGGGGAAAGAGATGATGCAGCAAAAGCAACTGAAGATGCTCTTTTTGCCAGGAAGTCCATCACTAATTGCCCTTGAGGGGGCAGTTAAGAGTCACTCACAATGTTGTGGATCTGGAGACACATGTAGGCCAGACTAGGTAAGGACGGCAGATTTCCTTCCCTAAAGGACATGAGTGAACCAGATGGGTTTTTAGGACAATGGTTTCATGGGTCATCATGAGACTAAAAATTTCAGATTTATATTGAAGTCAAATTTCACCATCTGCAGTGGCCAGTGATGTTTCATCCTGGGTTCCCAGAGCATTACTCTGGGTCTCTGATTTACTAGTCCAGTTAAAATACCACTCTGTCACCACCTCCCCGTATGTCAGATACACTCAAATATGCTATTCTTAGGCTTGGGCTTAGGCTGAAGATAACCATTCCAGGGGAAAGATCTGTGGCTGGATTCTCTGGTCCTGCGACTAAGCGTTGACACCAAGGCAGGATTAGTGGAGTTCTACTACAGCAAAACTGGCGCCGACCTGAACTGATTCAGCAACTGTTAAGGGGCTATCACTGGCGCCATGTTGAACACAATCGATTCCATTGAGAAACGGTACAGGATTCTCCAGATTTGTGATTGACACTCAGGAGCTGTCAAGCTGCTGCCGCAGACAAACGCTTCGCTCCCCACACACACCGTCCCAGCCAACAAGATGGCACTGATTGCGCTGGAGCGCGCCCATATGGCTAATTGGTCAGCTGGGGCCAGAGGACTTGGGGCAGTGTCCTGGGGGAGACACCCATATGACCCCTGGCCCATAGTACACAGCGGGCAGTCAGCAGCGTATGCAGCTGTGTGGCTGCCTTGCTGACTGTGGCAATGGTGTTCTATGCCTGTCTATCCCGACCCCACAGCCCTCCTACTGGCCACCCCCTACTACTCCCCCAGGCCCTGGCAGAAGTCCCCCAGCCAGCGGCATAACTGTCAGCAAACTATGGCGATGTTGGGCACTTTCTGTACCCCATCTCTTTCCTTCAACAGCTTCGGCACCTGATTCGGCCCATTGGTGGCGGAGAATCGGCGGAGGCCCCGGAGAATACCAGACCGGGCCCGCTAATGCTATGTATACGGCATTTACTGTACGTGCATTCTGGAACGCACTGACACTGCTGACAGAGAATTGAGATTTGACATGAAATTGGCGCCCGCCGCGATTCTCCGCCCAATCGCGTCGGCCGACAGAGATTCCCGCCCCTTGATTGGGAAATAGTGACAGATTAGCTGGGGTAAAGGGTATCAAAATTAGGGGTGATTGAGAAAACTGAGGGCTGCAGAGGGACCATGGTGCAGTCATTTTCAAATTCGGGGTTGCGAACCGCGGGTGGGTCGCGGGCAGGTATTGGGAAGGTCGAGGAGCCATCTGTCGTGTCTTTCTCTGTTGCGGGAATTAATGCGCAACGGCCGCAGCATCTGGCTATTAAAAATGCCGGCTGCGATCAGCTTTACAAATGACAGGGGCAGCATGCGGCGCAGTGGTTAGCACTGGGACTGCGGCGCTGAGGACCTGGGTTCGAATCCCGGCCCTGGGTCACTGTCCATGTGGAGTTTGCACATTCTCCCCATGTCTGCGTGGGTTTCGCCCCCACAACCCAAAGATGTGCGGGTTAGGTGGATTGGCCACGCTAAATTGCCCCTTAATTGGAAAAAAAATAATTGGATACTCTAAATTTATTTTTTTTAAATGCAGCTGCGACCGGCTTTCAGAATGCAGGCGCGCTGCGTATGCGTGCCTGCTCATCAGTGCGCATGCCCGGAGCCCAGCGAGAAACACCGTCTCCTCCTGGCGTCAGCACGCTGACTCAGGAGAAGATTTTTTTTCAAATTCAATGCAGTCTTCCTGTCTGAATTGAGGGCAGAGAGCAGGTCATGCGCCCCGAACGCTGACATGTGCTCTGGGCGCCATTGTGATTCCTCCATTTTGTCAGCAGCAAACAAGCAACAGGACTGTAATATTAAAAATGGATCAATTAATGGATCAATAAGGATAGGTATGGCTCTATTAATTGTGCCAAAGCAAATCAGGGCGCAAAGCCCATGTGTGTTATATGCACGGAAGTACTGGCAGATGAAAGTTTAAAAGCCTCAAAACTTCAAAGGCATTTGAAGATTATGCACGGCGAGTTCGAGGACAAACTTCTTGATTTCTTTTCAAAGGATGCGACGTAAACTTAAATCATCTGCTGTAGTCCTCAGCAGAAATGTTACATTGAACGACAAAGTACAATTAGCCTCTTACATGCTGGCTTACCGTGTAGCTAAAGAGAAAATGACCCACACTGTAGCAGAGAGATTAATTCTCCCTGCAGCAAATTTGTACGGTCCTAGATGAGATGCGAGTTAAAAAAAGTGAAACGCATCCCACTTAATGATAACACAGTGGCTCGCCGAATTTGTGATATTGTTGAGAATTTAGAAGCCCAGCTTATTTCTCATCTCAAATCAGCACAGGAGTTCTCAATATAACTGGAAGAAAATCCAGACGTTTCAGATTGTGCAACCTTGCTGGTTTACATTAGAAATGTTTGGCACAATGAATTTGTTGAGGATTTGCTGTGCCATCTGGCTTTACCAACCCACACGACTGGTGCAGAGATTTTTGAAGCATTGAATAGTTTGTGGTTGTAAAGTGCAGGCTCGACTGGGTTTGTTGCAGAGGAATCACAAATGATGGAGCAACCAACATGACTGGGAAAAACAGCGGAGTTATAATAAGGATTAAGGAGGCAGCTGGTCAGGACATTGTTTGGAATCATTGTTTTATTCACCGTGTGGCACTGGCATTGAAAGAAATTCCATCCAATCTTGAATTGGTGTTGAAAGGAATTGTGAAAGTTGTGAGTTTCATTGAACACAGCGCACTCAATACCAGACTTTTTGAGGCTCTGTTCTGATATGGGGGCCGAGCACACACATTTATTGTTCCACACAGAAGTACGTTGCCCATCAAGGGGTCGGGTGCTTGGCAGAGTTTACGAACTGTGGTATCAAATCCATGCTTTCCTCCTCGACAAATCGTCCCCTCTGGCTGATTTGTTTGGTGATGAAACTTGGATGCTAGCAATGTCTCACCTTGCAGACATCTTTTCAATTTTAAATGAACTGAGCCTCCAATTGCAAGGGAAGGATAATGATTTATTTTGGCACTGTGAAGAAATCGAAGCTTTCCAAAAGTCATTGAAAGTTTGGCAATTGCAAGTGCAAAGCCAAAATTACTACATGTTCCCCACACTGCTACGACACATCAAAGAAACCAGCATTAGTAAGGAAACTGTAAATGGACTGGCAAGCCTTATTCATTGCATCTGGCTGCGCTGATCAACGGTTTTGGTCGCTACTTTCCAGAGGAAGAGGGAGGTGAAAAATGCCTTTGAGTTTGAGACCCCAGAATCAGTTACTAACTAATCATGCAGTTGACCCCAAATGAAGAAACTGAACTTCTGCGCCTCAGCTGTGACAGCACATTAAAAACACGGCACAAGTCAATGAGGATGTCAGCATTCTGGAGTAGCGTCTCCGAGGAGTATCCAGAGCTGAGTAAAACAAGCATTTTGCTGCTTTTATCCTTCACAACGACCTACATGTGTGAGGTTGGATTTTCCGTCCTCACAAAGATGAAGACGGCACAAAGGAACCGGCTGAATCCTCCACCCGATATGCGCATAGCCCTCTCCTCCTGTGAACCTGATTGGAGTGAGATCGTGAGGACAAAGCACTCTCACCTCTCGCATTGAAGGTAAGAGAAGATGATGGGTCGCGAAGGTCGGCCGGCGTGGGTCACGAAGGTCAGCCGGCATGGGCCATGAAGTTCGGCCGGTGGTGGGTCCTGAAGGATGGCCGGTTGGTAAAAATGGGTCCCTGGCGAAAAGGTTTAACACTGCCGTAGTGAGTAGATGGCCAATGGATAGGTAGTGTGAGGGTTTGAAGTGTGAGGGGTCGAAGCCAAGGGTGATGGGTCTGGAGAATGTGTTTGGTGAAGGTACAGGGAATTGATCAGAAATTATCTTGTCTGTCGTTGAGGTCACCAAATCTGAGGTTGCTGGTGATGACTAGGTGAAGAGGGTGGCCATGAATCTTAGCAAGACCAGCTTGATAGTGATTTGGATTTGTTTTATTGTCACATGTACCGAGGTACAGTGAAAAATATTGTTCTGCGTACAGTCCATTCCATACATGAAAAAAAGCATAAGTCATACATAAATAATCAATATAAATACATAGACACAGGCAACACGTGAGCATATGGTGTGCGGTACTACTCAGTAGAGAAGATGTGTGAAGAGTTCAGTTCAGTCCATAAGAGGGTCATTCAGGAGTCTGGTAACAGTGGGGCAGAAGCTGTTTTTGAATCTTCAATATCCTTTCCCCTCTCCTCCTCATCCTCGGTGACTAACTCCATTTCAGCCCTGTCCCCACTGAACCTAGTGGCGTGGTGTAATGACAGCAATCTTTCCCGCAATGTCAGCAAAACTAAAGAGCTTGTCATTGACTTGAAGAAGCAAAGTATCGTTCACACCCCTGTCTCCATCAATGGTGCAGAGGTGAAGATGCTTGACAGCTTCAAATTCCTAGAAGTGCACATCACCAACAATCTGTTGTGGTCCACCCACGTCCACGCTTCAACCAAGAAACAACAATGCCGATACTTCCTGGGGAAACAAAGGAAATTCAGCACTAACACATTGACTCTTACCAATTTTTACAGATGCACATAGAAAGTATCCTACCTTCACAGAATTTACAGTGCAGAAAGAGGCTATTTGGCCCATCAAATCTACACTGGCCCTTAAAAGAGCACCTTACTTAAGCCCACACCTCCACCCTATCCCCGTAACCCTGTTAAACCCAACTAACCTTTGGACACTAAGGGCAATTTAGCATGGCCAGTCCACCTAACACATCTTTGGACTGTGGGAGGAAACCAGAGTACCCGGAGGAAACCCACGCACACACGGGGAGAACGTGCAGACCTCCGCACAGACAGTGACCCAAGTCGGAATCGAACCTGGGTCCCAGCCGCTGTGAAGCAACAGTGCTAACCACTGTGTGACTGTGCTATCTGGCTGCATCACTGCCTGGTATGACTGCTCAGCCCAAGATGTAAGAAACTTCAGAGAGTCGTGGACATAGCCCAGACCATCACGTGAACCCGCCTCCCATTCATTGACTCTATCTACACCTCCCACTGCCTTGGGAAAGCAGGCAGCATAATCAAAGATCCCTCCCACCCAGGTTATTCTCTCGATCAACCTCTCGCATTGGGCAGGAGATACAAAAGTCTCAGAAAAACATATTCCAAAACAGTTTCTTCACCACTGTTACCAGACTCCTGAATGACCCTCTCATGAACTGAAATGATCTCTCCATGCATCTTCTCTACTGAGTAGTACTACACTCGATGCCTGTGCCTATGTGCTTACATTGTGTATTTATGTATGTCCTATGTTTGTTCATGTATGGAACGATCTGCCTGGACTGTACACAGAACCATACTTTTCACTGTACCTCGGTACACGTGACAATAAATTCAAATCGAATCCAACTCTGGGTAGATCTGACGCACCAGCAGTGGAGTGAGGAGCAGTGGAGTTGAGGGGCCAGGGACGGATGAAATGGAGCTAGATTGAGATAAATCTACAGGGTAGCGGAGAAGACAGAGCAGAATTCTGAGGGAGCAGTCCAGCAAATGAAGATGGAGGAATTCTGAAGGACTCCTGGGGCGTCATTCTCCGACCCCCCAGAGGGTCGGAGAATGGCCGTTGGCCGCCGTGAATCCCGCCCCCGCCGGTTGCCGAAGTCTCCGAAGGGAGAAAAGTCGGCGGGGCGTTAATGGCGCCGCTGCCGCGGAGAATGTCACGGGTCTGCGCAAGGCAGCCGATTTTCGGCCTGCCGATATTCTCCCTTCCGGATGGGCCGAAGTCCCGTCGACGTGATGACCGTTCACGTCGACGTGAATCAAACCTCCTTTTCATCGGCGTGACCCTGTGCTCCAGGATCACGCCGACCAGCGTGGAGGTGAGTGACGGCCTGGGGGGTTGGCTCTGGGCAGGCAATGGCGTGGCCGCAGTCTGAATGCGTGAGGAGAGGTGTGTCTCGGGTTGTGTGTGTGTGCGGCGGGGGGGGGGGTTAGAGTAGGCTGGGCTCCGGGGGAGTGCCGGGAGAGGGTGGAGGTTGGGGGTTGGGGGGGGGGTCCGTGCTGGGGTGGAGGTTGGGGGGGGGGTCCGTGCTGGGGTGGAGGTTGGGGGGGGGTCCGTGCTGGGGTGGAGGTTGGGGGGGGTCCGTGCCGTGCCGGGGTGGAGGCTGGGGGTTGGGGGGGGGGTCCGTGCTGGGGTGGAGGTTGGGGGGGGGGGGTCCGTGCCGGGGTGGAGGTTGGGGGGGGGGGGGGGTCCGTGCCGAGGAGGGGGATGGGAGGGCAAGTGAGTTGGTCCACCTGGCCAGGTGCCAGCCTCCAACAGTTGGACTCATGCGGTCCATGCCACCTGGCTGGGGGGAGGTGGGGATATGGGCAATGATGACATGTCGTCGTTCCCCTCCCCCCCCACCAGGCTGTTATGTTTTCAGATCATCCAACGATGTTGGCCGCCGTGGTGGCAGCCGCTCATGTCTCTGTTGCGCTGGATGAGGAGGAGGAGGAGGAGCGTGCCAGAGAGGCGGCGCAGGCTGCCGCAGAGGGGCAGGCGGCAGCCGCCCAGGCTGGAGGGACACCTGACCGACAGGACGAGGAGGGGGAGAAGGACGTCGCGGCCCCACGGCAACGGAGGCACCCGAGGGCGCCCCGTGTGTACCGGCCCCGGCAGTCATACCAGGACCTCACGGACCGGGAATGCAGGAGGAGACTCCGGATGAGCCGGGAAACCGTGGCACACATCTGCCACCTGCTGGCACACCTGTCACCGCTTGGCACAGGCGGGGGACACCCTCTTCCCGTGTCCGTCAAGGTTACGGTGGCCCTGAACTTTTATGCAACGGGGGCATTTCAGGCACCGAGTGGGGACCTGTCCGGCATATCGCAGACATCGGTGCACCGGTGCATCCGGGCAGTGACAGATGCCCTATATGCCATGGCGCACCGCTACATCCGCTTCCCCGTGGACAGGGCCAGCCAAGATGCCCGGGCCGTGGGCTTCTCTGCCGTTTGTCGGGTTCCCCATGGTCCAGGGCGCGATCGATGGGATGCACGTCGCCGTGCGGCCACCTGCAGATAACAGGGCCGTGTTCACTAATAGGAAGGGGACCTATTCGATGAATGTACAGGTGGTCTGCGACCACCGCATGATGATCCTGCACGTCTGCGCCCGTCACCCAGGCAGTGTACACGACTCATTCGTGTTGTCGCGGTCATCCATCCCCGGCATGTACGAGGGACGCCATCCCCGGCTGAGGGGCTGGTTGCTGGGCGACAAGGGCTACCCATTGCGATCGTGGCTGATGACGCCTATACGGAGGCCACGCAATGAGGCGGAGAACCGCTACAATGATGCCCATGTAGCGACAAGGGGAGTGATCGAGAGGTGCTTTGGTGTCCTGAAGATGCGTTTCAGGTGCCTGGACCTCTCTGGGGGCGCCCTCCAGTATCGGTCAGATAGGGTCGGCCGCATCATTGTGGTGTGCTGCGTCCTGCACAACATAGCCCAGCAGAGGGGCGATGTGCCGCAGGCAGAGGAGGGCGGAGTGGAGGAGCAGCAGGAAGAGGCCCAGTCCTCCCCAGATGGGGGGGATGGGGGCAATGGTCAGGGCAGAGGGGGTAGACACAGGCGGGTGGCTGTCCACCGTTACCGGCTGGCCCAGCGGGCACGGGACAGACTGATAGCCGCCCGCTTCACTGACTAGATGGGCGTGGGAATCGGGTAGTATGGCCACAGACCGCACACCATGGCAACAGCCGACCACCCACACCCCCCACCCATCCACCCACCCAGCACCCTCACCCCCTCTCCAACCCCACCCACCCCACCCGCATGCACACCAGCCCCCCCCCCCTCCCATTGCCGATCCACCTGCGGCACAACGGGCCGGACTCACACAGTTGCGGGTGGACGCGTGTCTATTGCAGGCCAAGGAGGATGATGACAACCCGCCCTGCGATGAGCTCCTGGCTCTACATCGTTGGACTATGCCTGACCCATGGCCACAGTACCACCATCCACCCGGACCATCCCTGCATGCGGCTGTGACACTGCAGCGCACGGTCCCGTCCTCTGCCCGGGGGATGTTGATGGCGGGCCAGCGGGAAGGG